>NC_062569.1:49416666-49722777 GCF_022837055.1 Prionailurus viverrinus
GCCCTGTGCTTTTCAATCTTGAATCACCCAGGGGTAGTCTAAGGATGCATTGTGCAGGTTCTCAGGGAAGAAAAAGCAAACGCTACACACTACTGCTCTGTAGTGTGTAATTCCAATTTTATTTGGGAGTTTTGTGGTCATAAATAGCTCCATATTTTCTTGAAAGCATAATTCACCATGGACTTTTTAATATGTAAAGCACTCCCTCCTGGAAAGTTACAGACATGAATCAAAATGCAATCATAAACCCCTCAAAGTCATGTAACAGAACAGCAGAAAAGCACTAAAACAAAGGTATGACATTTATTTTTACCAAAGCAGTAAACATGAGAAGGGTCTATAAACTTCATTCATCTATGTCCTCCTTCTGAGACCTGTTGCTCTCTGAAACATTTTCATACATCCAGCTCCTTTCCTCTGTGCTTTACTTATTTTAAGAAAACATTTTGGATTGGCACCTTTGGTCTGTCATTTGTAGCATGTGCCTGAGTCCAGAACCAAAAAATTGGCATATGATTTGTGATTACCCATAAAAGTCCATGAGGAGTATACCATCACTAAATCGGTTCATAATTGAGAAACTGAACCTTAAAACAACTGAGACCTGGAAACATGTTACATCAATTTTATGACAATTAAAATGAATAATTTTAAGCTATTTGTGCATAAAGTCTACTGCCATAGGTGCTATCAAAATGTTGAGACCACATGAAAAATACCTTTCTGAAGAGTCGCTATAAGGAATGGTGTTTCTCCTCAGGAGTAGCGAGAGCACGCTGTCCATTTTGCCCCTCCTGCCACACAACTCAGAGCCACACTTGAACCTAAGTCGGAATAACTATGTGAATAACTATGTGAATATATGTAAACATAATCCTGATAAATCATTTTTCCTGATCATGGTTTTTACTTACATAAGTATTGTCTTTCGTAATGCCTTTTTGGTTACACGAACAAAATCGACTTGCTCTGTATGGTTCCTGATCTCTTGATTTTAGTCTTAACACCCCTGGATTTATATGTTTTTGCTGTGAGTCATGTGAGAATCATGTGGGAATCAAGTGGAGTTTAATTAAAGTAAATGTAATTATTTGCTTGTAATCCTCAACCTGCAAGAAATTTAAATAGTGATGACTCACCTATGATGAAATTGGGAAAAACTGATCTATCAGTCACACCATCCTGTTTGAAAATGTTTTTATCTATTTAAAATGGCATCAAACTACAAAAATATTGTTCAACCATCCCCTCCCACACACACACTCTGTCTTCAAATTTATTTTCTTTCTAAAGAAAAATTCAGAGAAGTGTTATCTGGATTTTTTTTTAATTTCCCGATGTTTTCTATGAATGTCTGAGTCGTGTTATTGGAGATAAAACTCATACTTAATTAGAATTTATCAGACAGTTGTTATATATGGCTTTCGTTCAGTTCTTTTTAAGAGATCAAAATAGGAACTCACATCTGACATCCCACAATAGTTACTGAAATTGTAGCTAAAATGTTGATTTGGACAGCTGACTTTGTACTGCTTACCTTGCAAAGCAGGGTCTGGAAACAGTTCTGATTTAACCTCATTGTACTAATTACTGTAAACTCCTTCCATGAGTAGGATAATAATTGGCACACTAATTATTGCCCTGAAAGTGGCATAACTACAGTGAAACTGTTAGCTAATAATATATGATTGTCTTAAGTGTATGCATGTGTGCTGACATTTAAGGGGTTATCTGAAATTAAGCATTATCTATTATTCAATGACTGTGTGTGTGTGTGTGTGTGTGTATACACACATATATATACTAGTATATATAATATATATAAATAAAATGTATATATATAAAAGTCTTATTAAGATTGGAATATTAATCCTGTTGCAAAAAAGTGTTGAACAATAATTTTATTTTTTATTTTACTGAAGTATAGTTGACATACAATGTTACATGAGTTTCAAGGGTACAATATAGTGATTCAACAACTCTGGATTATGCTATGCTCACTACAAGTGTAGCTACTATCTGTCACCATACAATGCTATTATATACCATTGATTATATTCCCTGTGCTGTACCTTTCCTCCTGTGACATTTATTCCATAACTAGGAGCCTGTACCTCCCACTCTCCTTCACCCATTTTGCCCATCCCCCCACACCCCTCCCCTCTGGAAATCATCGGTTCATTCTCTGTATGGGGTCTGTTTTTGATTTTTGTTTGTTCATTTGTTTTGTTTTTTTAGATTCCACATATAAGTGAAATCATGTGGTATTTGTCTTTCTCTGCCTAACATCTTTCACTTAGCATAATACCCTCTAAGTTCATCCATGTTGCCACAAATGGCATGGTTTCATTCCTTTTTAAGCCTGAGTAATATTCTAACAATGATTATTGGGTCTTTTTTAATGTTTATTTATTTATTTATTTATTTTGAGAGAGAGAGAGAGAGCATGTACACAAGCAGGGGAGGGGCAAGGAGACACAACGCACATACACACACACACAGAAAGAGAGAGAGAGAGAGAGAGAGAGAGAGAACCCCAAGCAGGCTCAGCACTGTCAGTGCAGAGCCCAGCGTGGAGCTCTATCTCACAAACTGTAAGATCATGACCTGAGCCAAAACCAAGAGTTGGACCCTTAACTGAATGAGCCACCCAGACACCCCCAACAATGATTACTGGTATGCAATTTTCATAATATCTGAGCAGAAAGACATGGGACCATTGTCACCTGTTCTTTAGCTTAATACTGCCCTCAAATTATTGTCTGCGAGCTATTTTTTTTTTCCATTTTCTAATTTAGTCTTATGGTAATTTATGCTGCTTTTTCATCTCTTCAACTAAACTGAAGTCAGGAACTGTATTTTATGAAATCTCTAAATGCTGCATGGAGACTAAGTCATGGTATACATAGACAGACAGACAAATCCACTTAAGATCCACCTGGATTTCACTTTGCAGTCATTATACCAAAATATGCCTTTGCTCAATTAGCTGGATTGCTTCATTTAAAAAAGGTAATTTTAAATGGCAGTAATCAGAGGCAGACTACCTGAAACTAACTACCTGAGAAGGGGATATCTTAGTTTCAAAATAAACTAGAACATTTAAAAGATGTAAATATATTTGAATATGAAGTTTTAACAACTTACACTTCAATATTCTGCCAATTGCTCCAGAATTGTTGGTATAGTTACCAAGTATCAGGAACCTAAAGGTAAGCATATTTCAATATAATGTTAATCCATTGCAATTTCCAAAAAGGTACATATGAATAGGTACATATGAATTCACACAGGTGAAATAACAGATTTGCAGACGGGGATATATTCTGATTTCTCAAAAAGTAGAAATATTTTCAAATGAGCTGTCTTACCTAGTGAACTAATTTTAACTTGTTGGTCATATTTCAAACAGAAAGTTAAGATTGCTCTTGGAATAGTAATAATGCTTTTATTGCGTTGAGTGGATTGAATCAGATGATAATAGTATAATTTGTAATGAGTTCTTATGTTTTCCATAGGTGGATAAGTGGAGCAGCTGTAGTCAATGCATTTTATTCTTCAGGCAGAAATCAGATAGGTAAGGTCTATTCCTAAACAATTCTTTAATATTTCTCTGTTGTTACCAACTTGTAGTGAATTGCATGACCAATTTAAAGTACTCCCCATAAAAGCACAGCAGAAGCTGAGTTATTGATTTATTGAATATACTCCTTAAAAGTAAATGCATCCATGTACCTCTTTTCACTGTAATAGCAAATTTTAAGTTAGTACAAATTACATTAAGTGGTTTTCTTTCTTTTGCAATGTTCTCATCTGTGGCTAAATGGTTTATCTTATATCTAAGTACTTTTATTTTATTTCTGAATGCTTTTTAAATGTCTCTCATGTCTCCATCAAGTTATATTGACTTTAGGACTTTCTAAGCATCAGCATAAGTTTAAGGTTCCATGAACCAGCTTTGCAGAAATCCCATCCTCCAGGCAATTATGTATGTTAGCTCTGGTGGGGATGGTCCTGATCTCTATCACCCATTTTTCTGGAAGATTCCAAAGGTCTCAGAAAGTTGAAAAGTCAGTTATATTAGGTTGAACCATGTGAAATTATATTTGCTTAACTACTTTTAATCAAAAAAGAAAAAAAACTAATATGTTCATGAATAGTAATGTTATAGGAATATGTGTAGAAATGAATACATGAGTGAGAGGAATAATGAATAACTAAATGACTTAATAGAACAAAGATATATAATTTTTTCCCCTGGGAAGACTGTGAGATCTTTAAACTTTTTCTTAAGTATTACATAAATGGACCTATTTTTTTCCCAAGGGTTTTAAATATGTAGAAAGGCACCCAACAGATTGACTACTATCAGAGGTATACTAAACAAACAGTACAGCCAGTGTCTCCAGGTGTACTTAGTCTAGCCCTTCATTTCAAAGTGTGATCGAGAATCAAGAGGGGAAATATTTTCAGCATTATTCTCAAATAAAATTTCATGCCCTAAGCCTCATTTTTCTTGAATTCTGTTACAAACTAGATTAGATATAGTGGAAAATCCTGCAATATTTTTTACCATTGGTTAAAAAACAAACTTTAAAAGAAATTATAACTCTGATTTTGTTTTAAAGTTCGATTATACCTTTCCCCCTTGCTTTTAAACCAAGGAAAAGTTAAATTAAGAAATTAGCTACATTTTCTTCTGGTATGTTTATGGTCTTTATTTTTGGAGTAAATCATTAGCCATCTGGAATTTATTTTGGTATATGACATGAAAATTAATTGTATAAAATAATCAGAAAAGTTGTGTGTGTTTTGGGGGGGTTTGGTGTGTTTTTTTCAATTAATTTATTTAGAGAGAGAGAGACTGTAGGAGCAAGTGGAGCCAGTGGGGGAGGGGCAGAGAGAGAGGGAGAGAGAGAATCCCAAGCAGGCTGTATGCTCAGCGTAGAGCCCAATGCAGGGCTCATTCTCACAACCATGAGATCATGACCTGAGGTAAAATTAAGTCGGATGCTTAACCAACAGCCACCCAGGTGCCCCAAGACTTGTTTTTTGTAACATATCAATAATAAGTAAGTCATATGCAGTTGGTTAAAATCAATTAGTTCAAAGTCTAGTCTAGTACATTTCCTAGCTAGTGCAATGATTACCTAAACCCAGACCAGAGTCTGTTTAATGATCAACTAAGAATGCATGCAGTCTACTCTTTTCAATGTATTCCTAGAAACCATTCAGTCCTTTCTTAAAAGTGCCTTTCTCTCTGGAGAACCTTCACTTTGAAGACCTCTTTTTGATATTCACTAGTTCTGTCAGTATAATATCTTGTTCATTATAGACTTGGACTTAAACAGGATAATGAGCTTTTATGGAATTCCAAGGCAAAATGAGGCAGCCTGGACTTCAGTCTGTATTTGAGCAGACTAAAAGATACAGCTTTATTTTAATCCAGCTGAGGAAGGACCCTGGATCCTATCAGACCTGGTGCTGATTCATTCCAACAAGAAGACCCATACAGACCTTTTGTAGAACCACTCTGGTATGATAATCCCTTCAGCCCCTCTCTAGAGCAGATCTACAGTTTAGGTCAAGGCAGGATCTTGTTAGGCTCTGAATTACCTCATGTCCCTGGAGCTGGCTCAAAATTGGTTTACTTCAGAGATTCCCTGATCAGAGAAGACCAGAGAATGTTCTCAATTTGAGTTTAATACCCTCTAACCAAAGAAGCACACAGCAAAAGGAAAAAGGCAGAAGGTAAAAGTGACCTAACATTTCACAAAGTAGTCAGTTATCCTCTGAATAATCAAGAATTGGCTACAATAAGCATTCTTAATAAGAAAGACCTTTTAAAGATTCTGAAGATAAATTCATCAGATAGAAATTCAGTATCTGAAAAATTGTTAACATCTTTTCATATGCTTGTGTTACAATAACAGCAATTCAGAGGAAAGGAAAGTGTCATGCAAGAAGAAATCTTTGACATGTGTATGTTTTTTCTTTGACAATTCATTTAAATCTTCAACGTGGGGATTGTCTTAACTAAAAATAATTGAAGATCCAGACCTTCGTCTTTCTTCTAGATAGAAGTGTGTGTGTGTGTGTGTGTGTGTGTGTGTGTGTGTGTGTGTGTGTCTGTATACATACATAGATATACAACTTTTGATTTTGGAATTGTGCGTTACAGAATTAGAATAGCTATAGAATAGCATGTGTCTCATAAATGACCCTCCTACCCTCACACAAATACCTTAAATTAGATCACATGTAATTTCTCATGGGATTGGCCTTTTTATGTTATGGTAAAAAAGAACTTGTTTTATTATCATTTAGGGAGTTATCATATTAATAATTTCTTCTTTTTAATTCAATTCCAAACACTTTTTGTTCTAACTCACACAGGAAGACTATATTCTGCCTTATGCACCCCTGCCAGTTTCCATCAATTTAAAAAAAAAAATCAGCTTCCCAGACAGGAAGGCATACTGAAAGTGTTTAATTCACTGGTTCTTATTCCCCATACATTTGCTCCATAGAGCTCCAGAAACCTCCCATGGATTATCTAGTGTATTCAACCTGGGTAATGTATGATGACGTTGAAATAATAAATATTCTAAAGTTACATTACTTGTTCTTAGGAATCTCATTTTCAGGCTTGAAAATTAAGAGCAAATGTTTCCAAACATATTGATATTCCATTTAACATAAAAAATAATCTTTAACTTTTTTCCACCCCAAATTGATTTCACCTGATGTCATCAAGCTTTATACCAGATTCTAAAATTGAATTGCTCTCAGCCTTAAAAAAATAAACCAGGGAAGCGAGGGCATGGGAGTTAGGGAGAAACACAGTTTTTTGTTTCATGGACCAGTGACTTATGTAATTGACTAATTGACAATCATGAATGTAAAAAATGTACAACTAAGCAGTTATTATCAACAGTTGTGAAGTCTACTGGTAATAGTGATAGGCTAATGGGGAAAATCCTCATCACTGAGATTTAGCTGATAGTGTAAAACAAGAAATTATAATTTGCAAAGCTGATCTTGAAGACTAGTATTTAATATGAGCCATAAAAATATTATCACTTGCCTGAAGAATGACATATCAGGATACAATTAAAGCAGCAGGATCTTTACAGTTAATGTTTAGTCTTGATAGCACATTTCATAAGAGCATTTTATATAACGGGTGGATTTTAATCGAAGTACATAGTGTGGGAGATAGTATTCGCTTTAAGTGAATAATGTACTGCACATAATTTTAATACTTTAAGCTAAAAATAATTTCTTGGCACTGTTGATAACTCAGGCAGCTACATGTGAGGTATAACTTTCATCAAAATTCTCCAAGGACAGAAGTATTTATTTTCTAATTATTTTGTCATTTTGGATGTTATGGCAACTTTCCAGATTTTTTTAAAGGTCTGGAGAGCATTTAAATTGTCCAGCATATTTTTAAAGTCTCCTCTGTAAATATCCAATATTTATCCTTGAAATCCATTCAAGGCTGTGCCATATTCGCCCCACCCAAAAGACAAAGAAACAACATTTGCTACTCTCTAGATCTTAGATTTCTTAAGGTCGGGACCTTCTCTTGACTTTTCTTAGAATCCCACATAGCAGTCGCCTAGGGTTTTGCATGCAATAGGTGTTGCTACCAAAGATTTTATTATTATTATTATTATTATTATTATTATTATTATTATTACAGGATGTAACTCAGTAGATACTAGAATTTTAAAACATGTAAGATGAAATTGCTAAGTTATGAGTACTATGAGGAAGGGGGTGGGCATGAGGAAGATGAAGTAGGAGAGGACCATGGAGGCAAAGGCTAGGAAAAAGATGCTATATTTAGTTAGAAAGTATCAAAGCCACCCAAGGATTTTTCACAGGGGAGTGATAATGACCAGAGTTGCGTGGTTTTTTTTAAAAATATGATTTATTGTCAGATTGCTTTCCATACAATACCCAGGGCTCATCCCAGCAAGTGCCCTCCTCAATGTCCATCACCCACTTTCCCCTTTCCCCCACCCCCCATCAAAGAGGTGCATTTTAGTCTGGCTGCAGGATGGATTAGATCTAGGATAGATTATAGTTGGGTGAGACAGGAAATGGAAAGATCACATAGGAAATTAAATAATTTTTTAAAATTTTTAATGGTTATTTATTTTTGAGAGACAGAGCACTAGCAGGGGAGGGACAGAGAGAGAGAGAGAGAGAGAGAGAGCATCCAAGCAGGCTACAGGCTCTAAGCTGTCAGCCCAGAGCCCGATGCAGGGCTCAGACTCACGAACCATGAGATCATGACCTGAGCCAAAGTTGGATGCTTAGCCAACTGAGCCACCCAGGTGCCCCATGGAAATTAAGTAATTCTTAAGACAAGGAATGATAATATGAAGTAGGATGGTGGCAATAAGACGGATAGGAGGAGATAAACAGAAGAAACGCTTCTGGAAGGAAGGTACATGACCTGGTCTTTTCCTAAGTAGACTATATAAAACTTTGTAAAAACAAACAAACAAATAAACAAATATTTAAACAATAAAAAAAGCATGTAAGATAAATAAAAATTGTTCATGTTGGATGATTGAGACCCTTCAGATGCCATTATCAGAAATAAAGTCAAGAGAGTGATGGTTTAGAAGGGAAAATGGTGAGTTTGATGTTTGACACATGAAATTTAAAGTTTGTGAGACATCTAAGTGTAAAAAGCTAGCAAGTTAATGCAGATGTCAGGGTAGACATAAAAAATATTTATTTAATAAAGTCTTTAGTAAATTCATTTGTTCATTCATTTATCATTGATCATTCACCTATTCAACCTATTTCTTAAGCACCTATTATGTTCCAGGCACCTTTCTAGTTTTAGATGCTGAAGATAATGAACTCAAAAAACAAATGGACTCAACAAATAAACAAATGTATCTCTGGGCCCACAAATCTCTGCTCTCAAAGGACTGATATTCGAGGGTCTAGAGCAGGTGAGGGCAATAAGAAAAGGAAGAACAACAACCAAAAATAAGGAAATAAACAGCCACAGGTGCCTTGTTAAAATTGGGCAATGTGATTGGAGGATGCCTTTCATTGAGTAGTTCTGTTTATTTAACAAGCTATTGTAGATGAATAAAATGTTAGAGATGACATTAAAAGAAATACTTGTGTTATTAAATAACTGTTTCTCCCAAATATTTGCAGTGGGGAAAAGACTTTCTGAATGAAGATGATAATTTTCCCTTGCTCTAAACTCTTTATAGCAAAAAACAATCTTAGCAGAGTTTGTAAAGTGAATTGTGATTATAAATCATAGATTACAGTACCGCTTTGGGATGAGCTCTCTGTTGTCATCAATAATAAAAGACCTACATTTGTTTTATCACAGAAGATTTTTATATACAATTAAGTGGAACTGACATACTGGAAAATAGCTTACCAGGCAGAAAGCCAGCCCCAGGCCTGCCATCACAGAATAATGCCAATAATCTTTAACCATCTTCTTTCTTTGTAGTCTTCCCAGCTGGCATCCTGCAGCCCCCCTTCTTCAGTGCTCAGCAGTCTAACTCATTGAACTATGGGGGTATCGGCATGGTCATAGGACATGAAATCACCCATGGCTTCGATGACAATGGTAAAGTGCCGTGGACACTTTCCTTTGGCTGATAAACCTGATTAAGAGTTATTATACTTGATCAATACAAGAGCATATTTATTCATCAATGTACCACTGGCTAATAATCATACTTTTAGTATTCCTTTTAAATTGTTCTTAGGAAGATCAGAAATTTCTAGTAGTGAGGTAAGCAATGTGTGCTTTCCACTCTTGACGGAATAACACAAATATTTACATTGAGAAGACACTGATATTTGTCAATGATAAATGTTTGGTCTTATTTCATGAAAGTGTCTATTAATTCAACTATACAGTAATTTTCACATGTAGGTACTAATACCATTTCAGTTTTTTTAATGGAAAAAAGTAAAGGCACATGAAAGAATTGCTAGGAATTAGTGGAATCAGGATGTGAGTTCAAGTAATTTGTCTTTGTAGCCCTTTTCTTATTCACTACATCATAAGTAACTATTTAAAAGGATGATAAAATGAAGTCTTAAAACATGACATGTAATAAATGCCACTGTAGCTCAAAAAAGGGAAAGATCAATGTGTTTAGCATTAGTGGGAAAGCCCCTGGAGGAAGGCACTTCTTTCTGAGTGCTTGAAGTCGAGGGAAACTGAGTCCACGGTGTGTCTCATGAAGGGTCTGAGATATGAAATGGATGCAGAATAAAAATAATGGTCTTTTTAAGTTTCAAAATATCAAATTAAACAGTCTTGGTCAACATGAAAACTCTCCAAGAGAAACAAGGCACGATTTCAGGAGTGGTTTACCTGGTGGCCTCGGCTGAGATGTCAGGAACCAAGTGGACACAAGGCCCGGATTAATACTAAGGCACATCAGCAAAGCAGGCCCTGGCAGCCCAGGTTTCATCAACACAGGATGAGGAAGGGAGCAGTTCCTCTCATTACCTGTCCAGTGTAGTGTTCTCTCACACAGTGGTATTTTGTTCCTTGCCTTTCAGATTAAAGATACCTTATTGTAGTTCTTGATGTAATGAGTTCCCATTTTACTTAAATCATTATATTACAGGCAGGAATTTTAATAAGGATGGAGACCTTGTTGACTGGTGGACTCAACAGTCTGCAAATAATTTTAAAGACCAATCCCAATGCATGGTGTACCAGTATGGAAACTTCTCCTGGGACCTAGCTGGTGGACAACATGTATGTCATCAGCACTCTCTTGAAAAGTTTTAGATATATTCAGTCTTTTTTATTGTTGTTGTTGTTGACGACGATGATGTTTTATTTTGTTTGAATGTAGATGACATGTAATGTTACATTAGTTTCAGATATATAACTTAGTGACTTGACAATTTTATACACTGTGGTTTCACCACAAGTGTAGCTACCATCTGTCTCTTGACATTGTTATTACAGTATCACTGACTGTATTCCTTATGCTCTGCTTTTTATTCTTGTGCCTTCCTCATTCTATAACTGGAAGCCTGAATATCCCTCTGGTCTTCACCCATTTGGTCCATCCCCCTGTACCCTTCCCCTCTGGCAACTATCAGTTTGTTCTCTGTATTTATAGTTCTGGTTTTTTAATTCATCCTTTTTAGATTCCATTTATGCGTGGAGTCATGGTATTTGTCTTTCTCAGCCTGACAACATAATACCTTCTAGGTCCATCCGTGTTGCCTCAAATGGCATGATCTCATACTTTTTTATGGCTGTGTAATATTCCTGTGCGGGGGTGGGGGGGCGTGTGTATGTGTGTCACTTCTTCCTTACCTGTTTGCCTATCCATAGACACTTAGGTTGTTTCTGTGCCCTGGCTGTGGTAATGCTACAGTAAATAAATATATCTTTTCAAGTTAGTGTTTTTGTTTTCCCTGAGTAAATACCCAATAGTGAAATTATTGAATCATATGGTATTTCTATTTTCAATTTTTTGAGGAATAGATATATAGTCCATCTTAAGTGCATTATTGATGCCTTCTTAACAATCCAAATACAGGTGAGAATCTTTAAGCATCTTTTGTTTTTTAACAGCTCAATGGAATTAATACACTGGGAGAAAATATTGCTGATAATGGAGGCATTGGCCAAGCATACAGAGTGAGTAATAATATTGTTTCCCATTTTAATGTTTGGAGTATATATTTATCATAATCACTGATGTAAAGCCTTTAGCAAAAGGTGCATATAATGTAGGGAGTAAGCAATGAGTAGAAAGTAGAAAATACATGGGGAAAAAGGGGATTGGGCAGTACAGTTACGATTGAGCTGAACACCAGTCTAAGCTCCTGAGAAGCTGAGGAGAAGAAACATGGAATGTTATATGAGCAGAAATGAGGAGACATGCACGTTCCATAGAGGAAGCAACATTTTTCTAAGAAATAATCTCTGAAATAATTTTTTAGAAAAGGTATCTCATAAAAAGGATTATTTCAGTCATTGATCAGTGTACTAAATGGGACCCCCAGTTTCACAGCAGGTGAAGCAGTTAGGAACCATAATCAGCATCAACCACAGTCCAGTTACACTGATACAGTGAGGGACTGAAGTGATATGGCCTTGTGGCATGTGGCCTTGTAGTCATCCAAACTATTATATCCAGAGGGGTATATCCATGGAGCATCCCTTAGAATCTCGTTTAGCCTTCCATTCATTCTTGCATTCAACAAATACTTGTTGAGGACCTTACTATTTTCAGTGCTGGAGATGTAACTGCAAACCTCCCATGAAAGATGTCATTATTTGATGGGTTGAAGGATGATCTAGTCGATGCCATGCGCACAAGAAAAAGTAGGGATTTTCACAAAAGAGTAGAGGGATACTGGTCTTGGAATCAACAAGGAGAAAGAGAGAGGGTAGTTTTAAATGCCTCTTCTAACCCCGAGGTAGCTCACATGTGAGACAATGAGCAGTGTCTACTTGAGAAGGTACAAGGGTCAAGGTGCCTCAGGACAGAACCAGGCTTCTCTAAAACCAACACAGATGGAATGTCCTATGCAATGGATGAAGATGTAGGGTTATTTTCCCACTATAGAAATGTATGGGTTAAAAGGGAGTAGGAGGGCCTTAATGGTTGGGCCAGGGAAGGGGAAGCAGTGAGGGAAAGATGACTGGTAGAACCTGTGACTTGGCAGTGACCATGGATGATCAATGTGTGAGACTTGAGAGATTAAGCTGCCTGCAAAGTTTCCAAAAGAATGAATCCCAACAGAATCTGGGGTGGGTGGGGGGTGTTACGTTGCTGCTTCTTTGAATGCTTGGTAATATTTTGACTGGATGCCAGTCAATGTGCGTTTTACCTCTTAGGATACTAGGTATTTTGTTTTCGCACAAATATTCTTGAGCTTTATACTTGGACACAGTTAAATTGCTTAGAAATGGTTTGATCCTTTTGGATCTTGCTTTTACAACTTGTTTGGTGGGACTAGGGTAGTGTTCAGTCCAGGGACAATTATTCTCCACTGCTGAGGCAAGACCCTACTCTGTGAAACTCAAGGTCTTCCATTTTTGTCCTGTGTGAATACTAGGCATTTTTATCTCTAATCCTTTTTCATGGTTCCTTCCCTAGTTTCTGGTAGTTTGCTCATATGCATACTCACATACTCAGCTGAATACTTGATCTCTAGAGATCCTCTTCTGTGTGGCTTTCTCCTCTTCAGGACTCTGTCCTTGGTGTCCTTGAACTCTCAGCTCCTTCTCAACTCAAGCAGTCCCTTAAGCTCTGATTGAGTTTCCCTTCTCTATGTTGTAAACTGCAAATGCCTAAGGCAATACACTGGGGCAACTATAGGGCTTATCCTATATGTTCACCATCTCAGAGAGGTCACTCTCCTTTTTGCCTGATGTCCAGTGTAATGTGCACCATTGTTCCATATATTTTGTCCATCATTTGGTTGTTTCAGCAGGAAGGTAAATCCAGTTCTTGTCACTTCATTTTGCCTGGAAGTGGACGTAATTGGCACTCTTAATACTCCCAAACCCCCACAGTTATTCTAATATTCAGACAGATTAAAAATCATTCCTGTAAAACTCTAGTCAAAATCTGGGTTGATGGTACTTCCATGAAGATCCTCACCTAAAACAAGTACAGAATTATTATAATGAAGCAAATTACAAGTATGCAAATATTTTATTATATGTGAAATCATAGAATCTAATACCTTGTCCCCTTGCTATATTGTGAGCTTCCTAGGAGGGAGCAGGATCAAGTCTTCCCCATGCTCCTAACATCTTTACAAAGGAGATACTCAGTAAATCTATGTCAATGGCAAGGAGGAAGAAATGAAATATATCTTCTGCCTATCTGAGTGATCGCTTTCCTTTGTATTAAATTGGAAGTAACACATCTCAGAAAGTTTGTTGTAAATCTCTTAAGTATATTTAGTAGAGAAAAACTGCATTTTTTTAATAGAGTTCATAAAGCCTTAAGAATTAAGAACACTTTCTGACATTCAAGTAACCTAAATTCCTTCTTCCTAATGCAACTGAGGTTCAGTCTATTTTGCCTTGTCTTCCAGGGGGCCACAATAACGGCTCATCTTTATGCTTAGAATCACAGGATACTAATTTTTAAGAGATCTTAAGGAATGCCTTGACTTTGGTCCTGAATCATTCAAACGAAGTCTGATGAAAGTCTTTTTGCTAAGAGTAATAACTGTGCTAAATATAACCATCACAAACTCCCTTGGCAATCCATTCTTCCAACAACCAGACTTACCCATCTCTCTATAGAACAATATTTAGATAAGTTTTTCATCATTTATTTAAGTCATCCATTCATTCAACTGACATTTATTGATCATTGTTATTTTCAGACCATTTGTAAATAAATTCTGGTTTTCTTTCTAATCCATGAAATAGTTGTTAAGTTTCCATATGTAAATATATTATTATGGCGATCCTGATATAAAAAGTTAATTACTTGGTTGTTTGGTTACATGGTCTTTTGCATAGATTTATACATAAATTTCAAAATTATAAACATCATGTTTCTATTTCATTAACTGCCTAGGCCTATCAAAATTATGTTAAAAAGAATGGTGAAGAAAAACTACTTCCTGGACTTGACCTAAATCACAAACAACTATTCTTCTTGAACTTTGCCCAGGTAGTGTATCTTTTTTTGATTGATAGATATGAAAATCATGTTGAGTTATAATTTCATAGTAAGTTAGATACTGCATGCTGAGTTTTCTTGTTTTAATCAGTTATGGCAGAGCATTTGACTTGACTGACTTTCATTGTTTATAACAGACTATCATATCATATTAATGATAATTATGTTTCTGGTTGCCTATCACTGAACAATTATTTGAAGAGTAAATGGTTGGGGAATGCAGAATTCCAATTTAATTTTTGCAATAGGAAGTTGGCTTTCTCAAACAAATAATCTTTGAACCTAAGCACACTACTTTCCTTTTTCTTTCCCTATCCCTAGGTGTGGTGTGGGACCTACAGGCCAGAGTATGCTGTCAACTCCATTAAAACAGATGTTCACAGCCCAGGGAATTTCAGGTACATGGGTTTGAACAGCAGTCAGGTGCTCCAATATTGACTCCATTACTTCTAAATTTGGAAATTGTTTTTTTTTTTCTAACTGTGACTATAAAATTTTGAAATACAGTTGTTGTTTTTTTCTTTTGAGGGTCATAGAACAAATGATCACCAGAACAAAACAGGATAAATGTCATGTTTACATGAGCATAGCCTTGACTGCTGTTATCCTCAGAATATACGTGACCAATGCTCAGTGCTTGATGGATTTCAACAAAGATGCTGCCTGAGAATAGTAGCTCTATTTAAAGCTAGCATAGACATTTTTAAGAGGCTATGAAAAGTTTAAGCCTAGCACCAATGAGTACCTATTCCAAAGAAATATTTGCATTCAACATAAAGAGAAATGTTCTTTAATTAGAGGTTGATTAGAATTAGAGGCTTAATTAGAGGTAATCAGTGGCTGTCCAACATAAAGTTAGCCCCAGAGCTCCAGGAGAGGATACCTTGAAGTGGAAGTCAGAGAACAGGTCATTAAGGATGCTGGAGAAAAATGCGCTGTAGAGTGGAGGGTTGAGTTAGAAGAAATCTAAAGTCCTTCCGAGACCAGAAAATCTCAGAGAAATCAAAACAGTGAAAGAGAATCACTCGAACCAGTGTTTCAGTGTTAAATCCTGGATCCCTGTGTATCCAGTTAGGACTAAATTATTAATGCTTCCCCTTCCAACATACTATACCACTTCATCACTGCTAAATGATCAACAACACTTCTCAAGCAGGAACTCTGAAAAACAAATTAAAAATTTTGTAGAGTGGTTAGAAAACAGTTTGAGAACAAGAGAGAATTAAGGGGCTGAGTTTTAAAAGCCCTTCCTAAAATAGCCATAAGTATACTGCCCGGATCATTCACTCCTGGGGAAAAACCACATTCAATTATGAAACAATAAAATAGCACATTTACAAATTAAAGAATTTACTCAGCTTGTTCTAGTATCATCATTGTAATCACCATCATTTAGTATTTGCCTTAACAGTTCTTTCAAAATTCATTCTTTCAGCAACTGTTTATTGTATGCCCAATATGTTTATAATCCAAGGTAAATTCAGTCTTGGTAGAATATTCAAAGTAACTTCTTTTTTAGGTAATGAGCAGCAAAAGTCACTAGGTCAATTCCCATCATGGTTTACCCAAGTAACGGTGTCGTTTCTAGAATTTGCTTTTTCCTTACTGAAGTCTTCAGAAATGAAGGTATGGGAATCTAATTCTGAAGGCAACGAATGCAATTTATACGCTCACAGTAACCATGATAACAATCTAATTGGTCAAAGTTCTTCCCTCCATATCCCGATGAACTAAAGCATATGTCCATAGAAACCTAAGTGAATTTAAGTAATATTATTGTAGTACGTGATACACCTGGCATCCTCAGAGAATGAGCCTTGCAAATTGAAAGCTTTTGATAGCTACAATTTGTCCCTTGAGTGTTAATGTTTTCATGTTAACCACTGGATGAAAATTTCTCTGTTTAAAATATTTTCTACCCTGTTGCCTTATTAACACAGTATCCTCAACAAAACCTAGCCTTTGTTTTTAAATGACCCAGACTATTGTTATGACTACTAGTTGGCATTTTAGTGCTTATTAGTCTCCTGAAATCCTCAAAAGCTAGTGTGGGGAGCGACTTATTCCTACAATACGGAGCCACTGATGGGGATACAGTAGTGCTTTTTTTGACTTTTAATTTTGGCTTTTTATTAGGTTTTTCTGTTTGTTTCTTTCCTAGTTCTCTTTTCTGTTACTACATTGCCTGCCTTTTGCCATTTCATTCCGTTATTCTGATTAGGTCAGAAAGCATATCTTTAAACTTGTATGGTAAAAAAAAAAAAAAAAAAATGAATGCAAGCTTTGAAGTAAGAAACACTTGAGTTCCACCCATGATTCTGCCATTTGCAAGCTGTTACTTAATCAATTTCTTAATATATAAAATGAGGATTAAATTCTCATAAGAGTCATTGAAGATTAATGTTCATATAGAAGTGTCTGTTACATATATGTGTGTGAAAATTAGTACTAGAATTATTTTTAGACACGAAAGGTATAAACAGAATAAGAATTTCCATGAGTAATTTGAAACAGTTTTTATTAACTAAAGTCAAGGGCTCTTTGTTGCTCATTTCTTATGTCTGTATAGTTCAGAATGTCAGTAACTGATCATCGGTTAAATGATATGTAGGTAAATATGTAACTGTTCTACCTTCAATTTTAAACTGAAAGGATTTTATTATAAATATGTAAAATTTGCTCTCTATAAAAGTACATATTATTTTATTATAAAATATGTAAAATTATTTGTAACTTTCATTTTCTCTATCCTGGTGCAAAAGATGCCTCCTTGACTATTTTTCATTTATAGCAAGAAAAGTATGTGTTGTTTTTTTTAAAAGGGTAAATGGAATGCCAACCCTTTGTCAAGGAAATTATTATTTTCTCTGGAGGTAAAGGGATTTCCTTGGCAAAAGGTTGAGGTTACATTTAGTTTTGGAAACAAGCTGCTTCCTGGCTCTACAAAGTAAAACATATTTTTTAAAGAGCCTTAAAAACTAATAGAAATTGAATTGCTAGTGAAAAATTGTGCATAGTGGGCTGTATAGAAACATTTCTGAAATAGAGGGAGATTTTGTAAGCTTACGTTTAAATATTCACAGTATTAACAACAGAAGACAAAATATACTTGATATAAAGCTGAATCTATAAAACAATTTGTTAGGTCTGAGCTGTAATTGTCTTATTCTTCCTAACCAAAGTCTTATGTATTTTACATAAACTTCTAAAAACTTTAGTATTTAAAACAAAAACATTTCCCCATGAGGTTCTAGAAATTGAACTCAAAATTTAAATGACTTATTTGGAAATTCAGTTTTTCTTGGCCATCTGCAGTCACTCGGAATGGTTGTTATGCTAATATTTACCATATAAACTACACATATGTTTCTAAGTTATTCAGATGTAATACTTCTAAACAATATAAAAGGGTCTGATACTTTTTTTTAAAGGAAGTCCAAAGGGACAAAGTGATACCAATGTATATGCTACTTAAATAGTAAAAGTGCTAATTTAGATGCTTAAGTTGCTAGGGTCCCCTTGGTGGCTCAGTTAAGCATCTGACTTTGGCTCAGGTCATGATCTTGCAGTCTGTGAGTTTGAGCCCTGCATCGGGCTCTGTGCTGACAGCTCAGAGCCTTGAACCTGCTTCAGATTCTGTGTTTCCCTCTCTTCCTGCCACTCCCCTGCTCATGCTCTTTCTCTCTCTCTGAAAAACAAACACTTAAGAAAAATTTTTAAAATAGATGCTTAAATTGGTGGATAATTGTCTTCCAGTCAGAATATAAGGGCACTTTATAGAACTAACACTACTAATAAAGCAAGAAATTTTCCCCACAGATTAATTTCTAGCACTTTTTGTAAGATAGTCTTTCTAGTGTTTTATGTAGACATTTCCAAGTAATATGGTGATTTTATTCCCTATTATTCTATGATATAGTATGTATATGCCAAATCGTCTTTGAAATACTAATGTTTCCTCCATTTACCTTAAATATTAGCATTGGTTTTGATATTTTGTAAGTGTTAGTTTGGATTTTGGTGAACCCTGTAGAATTCCTGTTAGCACTTGTTAATCTTCAGACTGGATCTGGGAATCTATTCTGGCATTTATTTCTTTGTCAATCCATAGTGGAGCATAAGCTGATCAAGGTGACCTTACTTTAACAAAATCATCAACAACATTTAATGATAAAGATTGGATAGTTTACTTATGAATGAAGCTAGTTAACCTGGTAACCAAGTCATTCCTTTAAAACAAGGAACAAAGGGTTGTCAGAAGACCAATTAATTGCAAAAAGCTCATTCAGTAATTCAAAAATCCAGTTAAGTGCAGGCAGAGGTAGTCTTCTTGGTCACCTGATGTTCAACTCTCTATATCTTAAATGTTTTTAAAAGAAGTGATTATTTGCCAAGGCAATAAACAACAATAGTACAATAAAATATTTTATATAATAAAATAAAACTTTCAAGTAAATCACTTTAAGAAATAATAAAAGCCATTTATCTTTGTTATTATAAACACATATGCCACACAGTTTTCATGTAGCACTAAATTCAGGTAAGTATTTTATGTAATATTAATGAAATATGACCCCACTCTTAAGAGAAGGGATTCGTTTGATTAATAATGTATCCATTTTTTTTGAAATAGATTATTTATGTCCTCCATCCAAAGATTTAATGTAAACAATAAGACATTAATTAGAGTGCTAGGAAGGTAAGTGAAGGCCTGGTACGTTGTTGACCTAATTATTCAGAATCAAATTGTCTAAGCGAAGCCTTTGGATGGAAAGAGAAGAGCTGGAATTGAAATGAAGAGCTAAGTGTGCCTGAGATTGAGTGTTGCCACATTGCTAACTCCCATTGGTGCTTTGTGAAGACTTCCCTTTTTTGAGGGGGGTGTGTGTGTGTGTATGTGTTTCATTTCCTTAATATTTTTATGACAAATGTAGAATTAAGTCATGGGTTTGGACATTTTACTGAAGTACTTGTCCCCATATGATTATATCTAAGACATAATCCTTTTATTAAAAAAGTTTACTAAAATGAAAACAAAAAAGAGCAGCTCTTCCATTCAGTGACTCTCAGATGATTTCCTTGCCCATCAGGGAGCTTCCTCCCCAGTTTGAGGAACAATCGGGCCACCATGATGACTGTCATTCAGCCAGCATATAGGGCTTCCTAAAGTGGAAAGGGGATTGAATTAAATGAATCAAAGCATCTTTCTGTCTCAGAGTCCATGAGCCCAGAAACTTAAAAGACTAAAGACCAATACAAATTCCTGATGTCTAAAATCCTTTTATTCTTTGGAGCGCCTGGCTGGCTCAGTTGGTAGAACATGTGACTCTTGATCATGGGGTCATGAGTTCGAGCCCCACGTTGGGAATAGAGATTACTAAAAATAAAATAAAATCTTTTTATTCCTGCATATAATCACTTTTGACCAAGTATCAAGTGAATTTGTTCTTAAACTTTTCGATGTAAGAAGTGACACATTTATTATTATTATTATTATTATTATTATTATTATTACTACTATAATAGCAAATTAACTCAGTCGCAAGCTCCCACCCTAAGCTAGGAAGTAAGAAGTTTAATTTCAGTAGTTTTCAGTGTACTCCTTTTTAAGATTGTTCAGGAACCCGAAGACCTAAAATTAGGGAATTAGCCTCCATCTCCAGCCTGCTGTGGTCACTGCTGATATCCCTGCAGTTCAAGGGCTCCCTCTGAAGTCAGGTGGCTCCATTTCCTTCAGGTGGTCATGGGCAAGGGCCCATTACACTCCATCCTATCAGAGGTTCTCTCAGGACCCTGCTCATAGTGGGAGGCATGTCTGTGCCATTCACACAAAGGAGAGGGCACATTACTGGGCCCCTCCTCAGCACTGGGAAGCCAGTCTTTTCCGTATCAAATGGACTAATAGACGTAAATGCCCCAGCTCTGGCCCCCACCCCGTTTCAATCACCACCCGCCCTCCCCCCAATACCAGGAAGATTCCTATTAATCTTTAGGACTTTTCTAGGAGTACTAAAAATACACACATAACCAAAAAGGTTTACATTCTCCCTGAAGGGATAGAGGAGTTGTGATGTTGGGGATGAGAGATAGTTGATGTGGTAATAGTTGGCACATTAGGGAGTCAGATTTTCAGAAATTCAGTTATCTTTCCTGGAATGGGAATAAGGAAAGCAAATGCTTGCTTTCTCTGTAGTTGGTTGTAGCAAATAAACAACAAAAATGCCAAGCAGGACATTTTCTTTATAATGCCCTATTCCTCGTATACATATAATCACCGTGACCAGCCAACAGACTCATTTATTCGGTATGTATGTCCTGAGTCCTACAATATACAAAGCACTGTGCTAGGCTTGGGGGGAGGGCAGCAGGGAGCAAGAGATACACAGTATTTTGCCCTCACATTACAAGGTAGGGTTATGTCAGGAAGTAAAGAAGGAGAACAAATCACTGTGAACCAAGAGGGCTACTGCAGGTGGAAGGAACTAATCTGGACATTATTTGAAGAAAGCCTCTGAGGAGGGGTGTTTAAGTGGAGGCATGAAGGCTGAGAAGGAGTGAGTCATGTAGTCACTGGGGAGTAAACTTTCCAGGGACTATGGTCAGTGGGAGCAGAAAGCCCTGAAGAGGGAAAGAAATTGGCTGGTTTGATGAATGGAAAGTAGGTCGGTGTAGTTTGAGAGAAATGGGATGAAGAACGAACGTACTATGAGGAAGCCGGGAAGGTCGGCTGGAGCCCTCAAAACACTGGAAGCCACAGCAAGGAAGTTGACTTTCATTCAAGCCCCTGGAAGATTTTAAATAAGGGAATTAGGGGATTTGATTTAGAGAGTGGGTTAGAGGAGATAAGAGTGCAAAGATTTACACTTAGCACGTCTGCCACGTAAGGAAATCTCAGTAATTAGAACATACTCTCCTGTCACTTGCTTGAGGTCTTCCCATCACCCTAGTCTGTTTGCTTCCCTGCCCTTCCTCCCAATCCAAGGTGGGTGTGGTGGGGTGGTCCCAGTGGGAAGAGAAGGGAAGGAGCTGGTTTGGGGTTGACGTGAAAACATCACCTCTGCATCACTGTACTGACCTATCTGTCTCCTTAAATGTTGTTTGGTGCTGAAAGTGGGTTGGACAGTGTTGTTTTTGCCCATTGGGGTCAGAGATAAGAAGAAATTGACTTTCTGCCAGCCTTTTCCAGTTACTCAGGCTGAATCCAGTTTCTGATATCTATGGAGTTCTTTTGGAAAGAAAGAAAATAATTCTCTTCCTTATTAAATCAACAAATATCTATTTAGTCTGTTATACTTGTTATTGTGTGAGCCCTTCCAAAAGATAATGAACACTCATGATTTTATTTTTGGCCAAACTCTTATTATAATAACTGCAATTCCAAATATGTATTATTCATTTATTTTACAACGTGTATATCTAACTTACTTTACTGACAACCTTAAGATGCAGGTACTATTATTATATGCGTTTATAGAAAAGGAAAGTGAAGCACAGAGAAGCGAAATAGATTCAACTTATAACCAGGATTCAAGCCATGCCATCTTCAAATCTGTGCTCTTAATTCCTGTGCTTTGTTACCTGCTCACTTAAAAATTCTATTAACAAATAACAAATTTATTCTACCTGTTTCTTTTTTATGATAATTATTATTCTCTTAAACTGTAAATTTCAAATTCCCTCAATAGGCCTACACCTATAGAAATTCTGTAGAGCTTCTCCTATATGGTATGGACATAAGTATCAAATGCTGATGGTGACTTTGTTTTGTTTCACAGAATTATTGGGACTTTGCAGAACTCCCCTGAGTTTTCAGAGGCCTATCATTGCCGCAAGAACTCATACATGAATCCAGAAAAGAAATGCCGAGTTTGGTGATCTTCAGAAAAAGCGACGTAGCCTTTGGTTAGCCTTGCCAACATCATGAAAATGGGAAACTCTGTCCAAGAGAAAATGGGCCACCGAAGTCACTGTAATTACATGGGGGTAGTTAACAGAGATGAGAGAGCATCATTTAGAAATGAAGTTAGGTTATTCTGGAAAAGGTATGGAGAGGAGGGGTGGGGTCTGGTGTCTATCAAATCAATCACTTCTCACTGTGTAAATAACGCTTTATGTCTAAAGATATTACCATTCATTTCTGTTTCTCATACGATCTGCCAGTTTGATGTCACCTCTTGAAAACAGTGTTAACCACTTGATGTAGACTGGGATTTCTAATCAAAGGGAGAAAGAAGAGATTGGAGAATACAGTTGGCTCCAAAAGCACAGCAGTGGCATGAGAGTTAAAACACACATTGCCTAATTACTTATTTTTATTTTTATTTGTAACATTTATGCTCCTGCAAAAATCTTCCAAAGAATTCTTATACATGTTGGGCCCGTGGGACTTAATGTAATTTTAAACCAGTTTTGCCAATCATCAGTTATTCATCCTGAAATCATTGTATTTTAAGCTACTCTTAGGGCGAAAATGAATGTCTGAAACTATTTTTCATTATACCTGCTTTCACTGATGTTGAAATTCTCAAGGCTCCCTGCAATTTTCTAAGCAATTTCTTGTTCTCTCTCCCTCTCAAAACTTGATCTTTTTAAGAGATTTGTAGTAATGTATAAATAATAATTTTTATATTTAATTATTACATTTATGACTAAGTAATTATTATTATAGGTAATCACTGAATATCGAAGTTTCAGACAGATAGTTCCGAACCAAGATCTGTAAAGTGATGTACAGATGAAGATTTGAGATTTTTACGCTTATAAATCATATTGATAAAAAACTTTAAGCACAAACTAGGTGAAAAATGGCCATTGGACAGTTGTCTAAAGATACATAAGACCTGTGGTTTACAATCAGGATTTTCAGAATAAAATCTGTCCCTGAGGTGGCTCCGATAAAAGGGCATCTATATAGCTCTGCATCTCTTTATCTTTTCAGGTTTGTTGTCTGATGGAAATATTTTGATAATAAATTGAAATTGTGAGCCCATTACTCACTAAGCCTATTGTGCTAGCTGTCTAGCTTTGGAAAGTGCATTTCTGAATATAAATGAGAGACTTCCCCACCTCAGACAGACCTGCTTCTAAAATCCTAACTCACATAAGAGTTCTGGGAGGGGACTGTTGCGTCCCTGATAGGAACTCATCTCTTGAGGCTTTCATGTTCTCTTTCCCTGTCCTTTTAGCTAGTTTGGTTCATTTCATTACTTGATTAACATTTTACAAAAGAGGCACACTTCCAACATCCTTATTTTTCCTAACAAAATGAAAATGAGGGAATTTCTGTTCAAAATATGAGTGTTGGTTTTCTTGCTTCTTGAAAGATGCCCATTGGCCTTTTTTAAAGAAAAAAAAAGTTATTGAAATATAACACACAACAGTTTCATAAAACGTAAGTGTACCCAGCTCAGTGAACTTTCTCCTACCGTAGACAGCCCTGTAACCAGCACCTTTAAGAAACAGAACATTACTAGTGCCTTAGAAGCCCCTTCTTCCAACCACCACTTTGCTCCTCCAAGGACAACTACTGTCCTGACTTTTAATATCATACATTAGTTTCAATTAATTAGTATGTATTCTTTTGCGTCTGGCTTCTTTCACTCAGCATTACATTTGAGATTCATCCATATTGTTGCATTTGACTGTGGATCTTTCATTCTCATTGCTCAATAATATTCTATTGTGATTTCAATAGAATATTCAATAATATTCTATTGTGATTATACTACAGTTCACCCATTCCATTGTTGATAGGCACTTGAGAAGTTTCCAGTTTGGGGTTGTTACAAATGGTGCCATCTTTTTTAACTTGAGATTTTAATGGGCTCATTTCCACAAATATTTCCTAAAGTTATTATAAATATTGAAAATACAGTTTTATACTAGCCATGGAAATCCTTATCTTTTCTTCTTGTATCACTACCACTGTTATCATGGACAATTAAAAGTATACTTATGGGTATCTTTCTTTAAACTAAACTGAAAACACTTTTAAGTAATATTGGTAATTGGAGCAATAGGAGGTTCCAGTTCTGAAGAGAACAACTATCTTTGAATCACTTAGTATCTATCTTAACCAAAAAGCAACCAGTACAAATTATAAAAAGACACTAGATTCCCCACTCTTTAAAATGTCAGACTCCCATCCCTATGGAAGGACTTGAGTGAAATTTTATGGGCGGATGGGGCAGGGGGGAACAACTCTCTAGTGTCTGGATGTCCTGTGTCTAGAAATACCAGATTTCCTGGGACTAAGGGATACACCAAAGTGAGAAGGCCAAAACTTTCCCCTCCCTCACACATGAGGATGTTCTTAATCTTGCATGGCACTGTTGTTGAGTTTTATGGATCTCTCTCAACTAATCCCAATCACTTGGAGTTGTTCCATCAGGTAAGCTCAAACATAAATCCAGTTTCACCATGGATGAATCCTGGTCAAGGAAAGAGTTTAGAAGCTGAGACATTAAGGGTCGGGAGGCAATGTAACTCAGGGAAGAGGACAAAGAGTTACTCAGCAGCCACCCTTGGTAAGGAGTCTGCCTTCATGCTTCAGTGTCCATGTGGATTCTAGCTCTAAGGTGGAAAGGATGCTATCCTAGGAGAAGAGTCTTCTCCTAGTCCTATTCTTCCATAAATGACAAGGTGACTTTGGACATTTGATCCATTCTCTTGGGTCTTTGCTTTTCCTCCCTGAAATAAAAGAAAGTTAGATTCTACCAGTAGTTCTCAACAAGAGAAGGAGAATGTATCCAGTACTTCTTTGCTTGTAATTTATCCCCCCAGTTAAGAACCACCGGGTAAAATAATTTCAAAACTCTTGTGTAAATGCCTGAGTCCAAGTCAACAACGTTATAGTTCAAAGGACACAGACCAAAAGTTTTATCTAGTTAGGGTCTACACTGCTCTTAGTAGTTTTCTTGAAAGCCTTTATTATTCCTATTGTCACAGGTGGAGTTCTCAAAGTAGAAGATAACTGTTAGTTTGGAAATGAGACTCCATCCTGGAAAAGATGGAAAATCAGAAAGTTTTATGGGTTCCAGTGTCAAAAATACAAAATAAAAACAAACATTTTTCATAGTACTGCTTTTACTCTTAGTCCAGTCTTCCCTAACGCCCACGTAAGCCCCCACAGCGTTTATGTCTTGAAAAATGTTAAAGCCAATGTTAGAGCTTTTATCTCTGTAATCTTATACTTCCTGCCAGCTTCAAAAAGGATCTTTTAACAATGAATGATATAAACTATTTCACCAATATCTTCTTATTTATATAACCCCATTCTTCCAAAGATACTATCATTTTCTGATCTGATTTCTTTCCACATATTCAGTGCAAAGGTTTCCAGATGGCATAGGAATTGACTTAGGCAGAAACCAAAAGTGCACCATCCCTGGGTTGAAGGATTTGACTTTTGGTTAATCAGGTGAAGAGAGGAGCCACATGGGACGAGTGTCAATACACATGGCACATGTGTATTGCATTCTATTCTTTTCCTTAACAGTGTTATCTTAATTTTAACTCCTTTGTATTTGGAATTTCCTCTAAAACAGTGAGAAATACTACTGTTATTTTCAACTTTATAGCCAAACTACTGCGCTTCTGTTTTGTTGTTTGACAAAGCAGAACCTCTAGGTTGTGCAAGAGAAGCCTGACAGACAAATGAGCACTGACTTTTGCCAGAAATAATGATGGGCTCTCGGCTTGAACAGCGTAGGAAGACTGGAAGTCTAGCAATTGTGACTAAATTTTATATTTCTGAATTTCCTTTCTACCCAGAAACTAACAACAATTTTTTCAGGTATCCGGCATGTTAACATATGATTCTACTCCTATAAATGCACTTGGTGTCATCTCTGATCTGGTCATTTCCAATTATAATGCATCCTAAAAGTCCACTCTGTATGCAGGAAGACAAAAATGGGGTCAAGTACAATATCTGGATTGTCAATTACCTTGGTGTAAGTCTTCCAACATGCATGCTATCAATGCTCTATGTCTCCTGAAATATGGCATCAAAGATGCAATGCTAAGGTGTTCATGGCAGCTTTACCTTTAGAATCAAAGCAATAGGGAGAAAAAAAGAAATAGCAGAAAATGTTTAGATTTGTTCAAAGAAAATCAGAAGAGGATGGAATTAAGTATGCATCATGATTTCAGTTATGTTAAAATATCGTTGCATAGAAAAGGAGTTGGAAGAATGTATGCCCCAAATTAAGAGGGAATATCTCTGAGTGGTAGTATTACAGGTGATTCTTACTTCCTTTTGCCCTCTGCATTTTAAATGTCTCTAAAAGGTGACAACATTACACTTTAAAGCCATCTAAAAAATGTTATTTGGAAGAGAGGAGGAAGTAAGTAAGGGAGAAAAGATGGAAGGAAGAGGAGTGAGGAGAAAATTGATCCCCCAAAAGAAACCTAATAATTCCTATGAATTTAAGCTGTGTTCATTTACTTAAGAAGCTATTCAGTTTAGTAGCTCAGACCACTTAGACCCAAGGAATCCAGTGAAATGGATTTTGGTCAGGAGCCCCCTTCTCCCACCACGGGCCAGGTCTGCTTCCCAAGGTGGTTTTGACACACACTGCTTCACACAGAGCAGGGGATTTAAAGGACCTTCCACTGACTGTGTTCAAGGTGATTCAGTGAGAACAACGCATGTGTTTTAGAGGTTTTTTTGTTCTTTTTTCTCCCTAAAAATACTAAGGGTTGACTGATCTTGCCACTCTCTCCCACCTGGTCTCCGCTCATACAAAATCCTAACATTTGCCAAATCCTGGCCAAGGTTAAGGTTACAGCATTTGACTGAAACAGTAGTTTGTAAATTATACAGTGATCAGACCTAAATACTCCACCAGGTAGGCACCATGGTGTACCTGGGGCTCAGATACCAGAATTTAGAGGTAGAACAGGGAGGAGGCAAAAGGATACAATGAATCCAGGTAACTCCCTGCTCGTACGTGTTTACTTATGACTTTGGTTGTAAATGTGAAGATCACACTCATGCTAGTTTAGCCAAAACTGGAGACTTTATTGATCCACAGTACCAAATGTGGGACATGTATGACCAGGCCTTCTTTCCATGTGTCTACCTCATTGTTGCAGACTGCCTTTCTCCAGAAGAAAGCGTGATGGTCAATTCTGCCCAGGCTCAAAGATCCTCTGCTTCCTTCCCAGGGGAAGGACAACATCTAACTACAGTCCACACTTAACATCTTAGAGAAAACCCAATGAAAATCCTAGAGAAAAAAATCTATTTTGGAAACATGTCTATCCCAGTGGATAGGGCATGGGGAAATGGTGTGGTTGTAGAAATTATCATCATTGATCCCCTAACCCTACCCTCAGAGAAGGATAGCTTTCCAAAAGACAAAAAGCACCATTCCTAAGAGAGAAAGAAAAATAAACATGTCCAAAACACTAGTAATACAAGATGCTTCTTAAATGCTTTATAAAACATCTAGGTTTGGATTATATTATGCATATTAAATTTTGAATATGTTGACTTTAATTTTGTATAATCAAAATGAAGACATGCATGCATTTTAGTTAGATTTAATATTTAAGAAAAGTGAAAATAATAAAAGAGGGTGAGGAAGAGAAACAATACGTATTATTTATTGTGAGCCAGACATATAATATAGGCTGTTTGTGTAGAGTTTCCACTTAATATAACTAACCTGTGAGGTAATGTTCTACTCCTGTTTTATAGATGGTGAATTTCAGTTTCACAAAGGTTAACTAATTTGCCCAAATTCACACATGTAGTAAATGATAAGGCCAAGGTATGCTGAAGTCCAAAATCTACATAAATTTACTATCAAAACTCTCTACATCACTGTAAAATTCATTTTAATCTATCAAGATAAACTCATTTGTAGCTAATAATTCCCAAAATACTCCTTTAAGGAAAATTAATGAAAATAATATCTTTTCCAATTACTTTTATGACTTTATATAAGCCATTGTGATTTTTAAGAGAACATTAAGTATTTTGAAGTCATGTCCATAGACACTTATAGAACATCTGCTATGCTGAAGGTACTGTATTAGAAGCAACAATCAAAGGAGCTAGAAAAGAAAAACAAGACAAAGTAACAGTCTTTGGCTGACACTACACTTGTCCACTACATCCATTCGCTTATTCATTGATGAAACATCAGGCACCTTTTATGTGTGATGCACTGTATCACATAAAAAGGCCTATTAGAAGACAGTCTTTTACTGGGCCCACTAGAAGATAAAAATAAATGAAGACAGCTGGCCTTTTAATATAGTAAAGACATCAAAAATGCACACAAATAAATGCAGCTGAATGTGTGATGTGCCAAGAGATACGAGAAAGCAAAATTTGAGAATTCAGAAAACTTTTCCCTCCCAGGATGCCAGGCATTCTGGAAGAACCAACACTGAAGTTGCACTTGATCGTATGGTTAGGATCTTGACAATTGCAGAAGGAGGGAAGGAAATATATTGGAGAAGGTTAAAATTAGTCAACAAAAGAGTAAGAAGTCCACAGTTAATCTATGTAGCAATGGAAGACACAGCAAAGGGCAGTCTGCACTCTAAAACTGACACAGTCATTCATTATTCACTGTTGGCTTTTTGACATGTTTCGTAAACATTTTTTGGAAGAAAACCTTCCCTTATTTGTCCAGATATCTGATGCTATCCTCGAAGTTTGTTCATCATCATTCCACATAGAAAGAGGTCCTGTTTATTTCTTGCATTTGCTAGAAGTTGTATGATGAGGATGTTACTCATCCTAGATCTCCTGGGAATTTTGAATTCTGCTCTTATTCCAGTCCTGTTGCTAAATCACTACTCGTAACAAATGACTATTTCTTTGCATTTCCATTGTCTGAGAATTAAAATCAGAGTTAAGATCAAAGCGTTTTCAAAACCAGAAGGCAGGCAGATGGAATATTTTGCAAACCAAACTCCTTGGAGATGACGAAAGATATCATCGTGCAGAGGAACTAGGGCACAGTGTTATGGAAAAAATCTGAATCGAGAGAGAGCCAGATAGACCCAGGGATACACAGGGTCAAAGCAAAGACCAGCCAAATGGCTACATGGGAAGCATTTGGCTCCTCTAAGCCTCAATTTCCTCCTCTTCAAAATGGTCATAATCACAAGCACCTCTCAGGGAAGGATACTGTACCAGTCGCCAGCAAATTGTATTTTCAACGGAGTTGATATTTAAATACTTTGATGCTTACCTCTGACTTTTCCTTGACACTAATTAAGCCTGTGGGTCTTTAAAAACATGAGGGCTTTTGGCTAAAAGACTAGAATTTTGTTTTTTCTTTTTACCGTGTTGTCTTTCATGTTGCTCTAGGTGAATCGTTTACTTGATCCCTTTTTAAATCACTTTCTGCACTAGACATTCTTGAAACAGAAAAGGCACAAAACCTGCGATCCTTTAAGTAGCAGAGGATTTCTTCAAAAGTAAAGAGCAAAAGCAAGAACACTCTAAACAAAATTGAAGATTTGAATGAGACAATAATTTGTGGGGAAACAATTTAGCAAGTTATCTTCACTTTGCTTAGAAAATGGCATCAACCCAGACACCTTGGGGAAGCTATTTAACTCCTTTGAAACATAGTTTGCTCAGAAGTAAGTATAAAAATATAAATTTTTATGTATGTCCACATACTAATTCCCAGAACCTGTGAATATATTAGGGTTTTGGGCAAAGGGGAATTAAAAGTTGCAAGAGGAATTAAGGTTGCTGCTGACCTGACCTTCAGAAGGTGAAATTATCCTGGGTTATCCAGGCAGGCTCAACATAACCACAAAGGTTCTTAAAAATGAAAACGGGGACAGCAGAGAATGAAACCGTATGAGAGTTCCATGTGAGAGTCAGCTGTGGCTGACTTTGAGGGCAGAGGAGGAGGGTAACAAACCAAGGGATGCAGCTGGCTTCTAGAAGCTGGAAAAACCAAAGGTGGACAGATTCTCCCCTAGAGCTTCCAGAAGGAACACAGCCCTGCTGATACCTTTTTTTTTTTTTTTTTTTTTTTTTTTTTGGCCCAAGGCGACCTGTATCAGATTTCTGACCTACCAAATTGTAAAATAATAGATTCATGCTCTTTTAAACCACTAAGTTTGTGGTAATTTGCTAAGGCAGCTATAGAATATACATGATACTAATAGTCATTGCACAATACTTCAGAATTATTTAAGCGTTTTGAAAATTATGCGAAGCTCAGATATTATCTTCTGATGGCAAAATACATGCAACTGTTTTAATATCAAAGAATATTTGGGGCGCCTGGGTGGCTCAGTCGGTTAAGCGTCGGACTTCAGCTCAGGTGAGGATCTCACGATCCGTGAGTTCGAGCCCCGCGTTGGGCTCTGGGTTAATGATGGCCCAGAGCCTGGAGCCTGCTTCCGATTCTGTGTCTCCCTCTCTCTCTGACCCTCCCCCGTTCATGCTCTGCCTCTCTCTGTCTCAAAAGTAAATAAACGTTAAAAAAATTTTTTTAAATAAAAATATCAAAGAATATTTACTCTTCTTCACTTACCTGTTATTAGGTAGTGAAGTATATGGTATGACATCAATTTGAGATAACTAGATATGAATTTTCATTATTCTCAACTAATACAAAGTTGTACTGACTCACACGAAGACTAAAACATTGGTCTTTATAAAATAAACATAATTCATCTTAGCCAAGGTTAGGTATCTGACACTTAACAAGCCTTACCGATCACCCACCTTTCATCTCAGCATGCAAACTAATTAACCAGCAACAGGGCCTTCCCTGTCTAAGCACTAATATGTCAGGAAAATATTTATGGCTTTATCCACTAAAGTAGCTAAAATATAAATTGTTTAAGCAAAGCTTTGAGAAAATAGAAACCCAGGACCATGGAAATACTAATCATAAAGCAGCCTTGAGATTTTACTGCACTTGGCATATTGCATTTTACTGAAAAGTTATTTATAGGTATTATTTTTACCTTAGGGCAAGCTAATAAATTGCTGTGTTCTCAGGAACTTCTGCACTTCAGCCTCAGGAGTATGTCATAAAAAAGACATATTGCCCTGCAACGTTAGAAATAAAGAGGAGATAGTCACACTGGCAAGTGCATGCTGTCCTTGGTAGCAACACCAAGAATATTCCTGATTTTTCAATGTATAACACCTGTAAGCTCCATACGTGCATCATGCAGGACTTCAACTCTTACTGAGCTCTATAGATGGAAAAATGAGTGAACAAAGCCCAGCCTGTGATATGCTGGAGCCAGCTATTGACAGCTGATGAGAGCTGATTTTTAAATTTTTATGAGTTTTGTGAGCTAGTTGATGTCATTTTGGAAGCTTGAGATCAACCAACACTACGCATCAGGGTTGGCTGGTTGGCTGATGGCTTGGTTGACTGCTTTTTCCCAGAGAGCCAGCTGTTCAACATTTACCAGCACACCATTGGCATAACCAAGGGCAACTCGTAACCTATTAAGTGAAACCAGGGTGGCCATCAAAAGTGACACAATCTAGGGGGCTTCTTGTATGTCTTAGATATAACTGATTTATGTATTTGTAACTTTTCCCACAGATGGCTATAATTTTCTTATTCTACAAACTCACAATTTTCCAATAGATGAATGTAAAGTGTCTTGAGAAAGGGATGCCTTTCTCCAATTCACACAATGGCAACACGTGAGTTAATGCCAATTCAAGGGAGTTAAGTCAGAATAATTATGATATGGGATTTAGTTATGGAAATGATAAGGGAGTTCAAATGAGAGGACTACATCCAGTTGCAATCATTTGCAAAGACTTTAGTAAGATGCATTATTAAGCTAGGTTTTAAATATGGACTGACTAGTTTTAAAGATTTTTAAAGGGAAAATAACAAGACAGGAATTTCAAGACAAGAGAACGACCTGAGTCAAAGTTGGTAGCTGGGACAGTTCTTCACAGAGCCAGTGGAGTTGTCTAAAATTAATCAGAAGCAAGTTCACTTCTCAAAATAGTTTGGGGCCAAAATTATGGGAATCTAGAATTCCAATCCAAAAAGTTTAAATGCTCTAAGTGCCTTTGAAATTTAAAGCCTGATTTTTTGCCGAGAGAGGGGATTGTACTAACATGAAACCAGACAGCTAGTAAACAGCACAAGAATTCATGCCTGTTTTCTTCACTACTGTACCTTTTGGGCTGGGTACAGCATCTGGTACTTTGTAGCACTCCAATTCTTTTTCTGTTTGGAGACCATGAGCCGAGTTTATGTCATTGTATTTAATTCTACCACCAAACACACCTGTCAAAATATTTTCAATATATTCCAACCAAGATAGTCTCCAACCATTTTTTTGAGTCATTTCATAAAGTGACTTTTATATCCTTTCCTCTGGTAAGACATTTTGCTAGATTAAAATTAACAGGTTAAAGTTCAGAGGCAAGACTAATGATGAGCAGACATAATTAGAATAGAAAATTGTGGCAAAAGGCTAGAACAAGGGAGACTTTTTTAGAAGTGTGGTTCTGGTTCTGTTGTCGAGCCTTGAATCAGAAGCTGCAAATGGTACTCAGAAAGAGGTCAAGGCAACACAAAAGAAACAGTTGAGTAGAAGAGGGGAAAGGATATTTTACGTAATTTCAGCCTCAGGATCACCTGTTCCCTGAATAGAATATGCAGGGTACCGGGGTGGCTCAGTCAGTTGAGTGTCCAACTCTTGATTTCAGCTCAAGTGATGGTCCCAAGATCATGGGATGGAGCCCCACATCAGGCTCCACGCTAAGTGTAAAGACTACTTTAGATTCTCTCTCTCCCCTTACCCCTCTCCCCTACTCACATGCTCTCTCTCTCTAAAGTAAAAATGAAAAGTGATGATCACCAAATTCTACCCCTGAAATCATTATTACACTATATGGTAACTAACTTGGAATTAAATAAAATTTAAAAATAAAAAAGTATTTTAACAATAATAAAAGTTAAAATTAAAAAAAAAAAGAAAGTGTGCTATGTTGGAGCTGCTCCTTCCTATGAAAATCAGGGCAAATCAATGACAAAGTCCAAGGGCAGTGAGGCAGGAAGGCCTGGAGCTAGCTCTATTAGATAAGGCCACAAGCAGTAGATACAATAGATCAAGAACATTAACTATTCATAAAGCAGGGAGGGATGGTAGAGAAAGCGTCACAATAAATGTCACCAAACAGTTTCACTTTGTCTTAACTGCCATTCATTATGTAGGAACAAATTCCCGACCTTCTCAACTTCCTCCCAGATATTTCTGAGAGTCCTTTGGGGACCACATACATGTTCCATGTCACACCAAGTTCAGTACTCTTGATCACTCAAGAATTCCTTCCTCTTTGGCTCCAGTTTTCTGCAAAGATGTTCCTTATTAGTGCCAATTCCGAATGTGGTAGCTGTGCTCCAGTGCTCACAAAGGGCGCTACTGCTGCTAATCCCCACGAAAGGGAGAGCCACAGCTACCTATGCCCCATGACACAGCTCTCAGAGTGCCAATGCCAGACACTGAGGACGCTGTCATCTGACCTGTGGGCTCTGTCTCTTATTACTGCCAAAGATTCCAGTGTAGAATCTTTCCATTGCATCAGCTACCATGTTATTGACACCTTGTGTTCCATATCCCACAAAGATTTTTATTTTTAAAGAGGGGATATATATATATATATATATATATATATATATATAACATGCTATAATTATCTAATATATAATATATAATAATATTCTAATATAATATATATATTGCATGCTATAATTATAGAATATATGGTGCTATATAGTATAGAATACATATGTGTGTGTGTGTGTGTGTATAGCTTTTATGTGCCTTGTTATTGCATACCTCTTGACCTAAGTTCAAATTAGTACTAGTGGCTGGGGCTCCTGGGTGGCTCAGTCAGTTAAGTGTCTGACTTCAGCTCAGGTGATGATCTCACATGATCTCACAGTTCGTGAGTTCAAGCCCCACACTGGGCTCTGTGTTGACAGTGTGGAGCCTGGAACCTGCTTCAAATTCTGTGTCTCCCTCTCTCTCTGCACCTCCCCCACTCGCTCTCTCTCTCTCTCTCTCTCTCTCTCAAAAATAAATAAATATTAAGATTTAAAAAAAAAAAAAAAGACAAGTGGCCACATTCTCGGTGACAATGTACTGAGCTCAGAATCTCCTTTCTCCTAACCCAAACTTTTAAAAAAAAAATTCCAGTATACTATACTATAACATACAGTGTTATATTAGTTTCAGGTGTACAATATAGTAATTCAACATTTCCATAATTATCACTTGTACTTTTCACAAATGGGATCCTCAATCCCCATCAACTATTTCACCCATCCCCGCCCCCCTCCCCTCTGATAACCAATTTGTTTTCTATAGTGAAGAGTCTGTTTCTTTTTTCTTTCTCTCTCTTTTTTCTTCCTTTGCTCGTTTGTTTTGTTTAGTTTTTGCTAAACCAAACTTAAATCTCAATTCTCACTTCCCTTAGGATAATTATCTTCCATTAGGTTCCTCAGTTCACTGTAAACAAATTCTTGTTGAGCATAACCCACGCCTAGACAGGGCTGATACTCAGCTGGTAGGCACCTATATGAGTGTGCCCTGTGTTCACAACTGGCACCATTTCTAATTGGTTGGTAGAAATTATTTTGGACTTCCTAAATCCTAGTGTAAATACAGTGCAGGCTCACAAAGTGGCACTTTAAATATATTGCAGGAAAGTGCATTTTCCATGGATTAGTTCCTTAATAGAAAAATGTAAGATTGCTGTATGATAATAAATGTATTCATTATTATTTCAAGGGGAGGCAATGCTTTTCCTCTGCAAGGAGGTTTACTATCGACTAGTACAGGATATGCCAAATAGATCCCTTCTGATACTGAAATGTAGCCTAATGTCCCAAAGTGGTTAGTCAGGTAAGAACAGCTGTGCCCCCGTGGCCACTGTCCTTTTTTTTCCTTTTTATAACAGAATTTCTTGAGTTTTGTGAGCACATGGCTACTCAGCTAGAAACTATATTTTCCAACCAGGGGTGGTTGGACACATAATTAAGTTTCAGCAAATAGAATGTGAACAGAAGCAGAGGGTACAACTTCTGGATCATATTATTTAAGGATATTACTTGCACTCCATAGTACATCCTGGAGCATACAAATGTGCTGAGGAGCTAGTTTCGATGTGGGGTGGTAAAGTTACAAGATAGATAGACTCTGGGTCCCTGGGAAAGCTCACTCTGGGCCTATTCTGAACTACTGAATGAGAAAGAAATAAACTTCTATCTTGTTTGAGTCTGAGTTTGTTTTATGAGGAGGACGGGAGACTGTTACAGCAGCTTAATCTGTGTGCTAACAAATACAAGGAGTCATTATAAAGTCATCGGTCTCTGGAAGGAAGAAACAAAAGTTTAAATATCATACATGAATGGCCAGAGAAACTATATGATACAATCTCAGGGTCACACAGCCAATGTGAGATTAATTACTATCGAGAAGAATAACTGTGGACTTAAACTTTAGATTGTATATGCTACAAACCATATGATAGTGTGGAAGCCAATCCTATTCAGAATTTATATGACAAAAGGGAATTATAGTAAAATAATCCAATACAGCTGGACAGTTTCCCTAGGTGTTCTTTGACCCATGACTGCTATCTGGCTCCCTCTAGCATTTTTACGCACCATCTTGGAATTCTTCACTTCCCACAAGATGGATTGAGGAGAACACAGAGATCTTGGAGAAATCACATAGAACACCCAGGCGTAAAAGTGAGAGCCACAATTTTCACTCACACTTTGTTGACCAGAACTAGTCACAAGACTGAGAAAGGAGTCTGAAAAAGACTCATTGTCATTCATGAGTCATGACATTCACAGTCACTTCTGCAGCAGCCATTTTGACTGCTTTGGAAAGCAACAGCCCTAAATGTATCAGTTATGATCTGTTGTCCCCTGAAACTCCCAATCTTCCACAGTTCTGTGAAATATGCCATGAAGTATAAAGGACTCAGAATAGTCCCTATTCTACAATATTGGCCCTAATTTTATCAAAGGTAAGAGGTTAAGGGCACCTGCATAGCTCAGTTAAGCATCCAACTCTTAATTTGGCTCAGGTCATGATCTCATTGTCGTGAGATCGAGCCCAGCATCAGGCTCCACACTGGGCATGGAGCCTGCTTAAGATTCTCTCTCTCCCTCTCTCTCTGCCCCTTCCTAGTTTGTTCTCTCCCTCTCTCTCTTCTCTCTCTCTGTCCTCTCTCTCTACAAAAAAAAATGTTAAGAGGTTAAAATATGTTTTCTCTTGCTCCTTTCACCCATTTTGCCCATCCCTCCACCCCATTCCCCTCTGGCAACCACCAGTTCTCCACATCTATGAGTTTTGTTTATTTTTTATTTGTTATTTTTATTTCTTTATTTTATTTGTTTATTTTTTATTTGTTCCATATTTAAGTGAAATCATATGGTATTTGTCTTTCTCTGTTTAACTTATTTCCCTTGGCAGAATACCATCATTTTGTCTCAAATGGCAAGATTTCATTCTTTTTATGGCTGAATAGTATTCTGTTTTATACACATATACCACATCTTCTTTATCCACTCATCCATTGATGGACATTTAGGTTGTTTCCATAGCTTGGCTATTGTAAATAAGGCCTGCAATAAATATAGGGGTGCATATATATTTTTTTGAATTAATATTTCTTTCTTTCTTTCTTTCTTTCTTCCCTTATTTCTTTTCTTTTTTTATAAATACACAGAGGTGGAATTGCTAGATCATATGCTAGTTCTCTTTTTAATTGTTTTGAGGAATCCCCATACTGTTTTCCACAGGGCTGCAGCAATTTACATTCTCACCAACAATGCATGAGGGTTCCCTTTTCTTCACACATCAACACTTGTAATTTCTTGTGTTTTTTTTTTTACAATAGCCATTCTAACAGGTGTGAGGTAATCTCATTATGGTTTTGATTTGCATTTCCCTGATGACTAGTGATGTTGAGTGTCTTTTCATGTACTTATTGGCTATTTGTATGTCTTTTCTGAAAAAAATGTCCATTCAGATCCTGAGTTTTCTAAATATAAAATCATATCATCTGTAAATAGTGACCATTTTATTTCCTCCTTTCCAATTTTGATGGCTTTTATTTCCTTTTCCTGCTTCATTTCTGTGGCTAGGACTTCCACACTGTGTCAAACAGAAGTGGAAAGAGTGGGCATTCTTGTCTTGTTCCTGATCATAAAGGAAAAGCTTTCAGGTTTTCACTGTTGAGTATGATGTTAGCAATGGGTTTATCACATATGGCCTTTGTAATATGTTGAGGTACTTTCTATCAACACCCACTTTGTTGTGAGTTTTTATCATAAATGAATGTTGAATCTTGTCAATTTCTCTACATCTGTTGAAATGATCATATGATTTTAATCCTTCATTTGGTTAATGTAGTTTATCACATTAATTGATCATAAATCCTGCTGGCCTCCAGACCAGGTGATCTGAAGGTGGTCCCTTGGACACAGTTGCAAAAATTCGGGTTCCTCTCCTTTCTGAGAAGTACTGACAAACTGCAGTGAGGCCAAGGGACAGCAAAGATGATGTCTCCAGGCCTATGTTCCTTAGGAATACCTCCAGAGCTCGATATGTGTGACAAACCTGATGTCTGCCTCTCAAGCTGAAGCTCCGGGACAAGTAAGTAGGCCTTTTTCACAGGAAAACTGAGGTGTGTTTCCATTTGCTGTCTACCCAGTGCTCTGGAGATGGTAGCCTGCTCAGAACTGTATCTCTGATTATTTCAGACACATGAGGCCCAGAAACACCATTCTACCAGCCACCAGAGTCAGGCACACAAGGTGCATCTTCCTGTGTAAGCTGCACACACCCACTGGCTTTGGTGAGACTGTGGGAATGGCTAGGGATGGGGCATTGGCCCATTAGCTTCTGCTGGGCTGTGGGAGCCATGCAGGGACAAAACCAAGGCATTTTAAAAGCTTCCTAGACTTTGAATATTCTTACTTTTGGAAGTTCTACCCTACTTCATATCAAACATATTGAAATATATTTAGATTTCACATGAAATATAATTTATGTGAGTTTACATGAGTTTCATATTTTGGACCCAAAAACATTTTTCAAGCCTAAAATATTTTATTGACCTTAACGTTGTATTGATAGAGTATTGGTCCTCCAAAGAATCATTCTCCAAATTCTCACAAAAGAAATTTCAGTGTGGCTCTGTGGGTTCCATCGTACAAAGATCCTATGGAATGGAACATATATTAAAACACTCTATTCTTTAAACATAGTGACCATACATGTCACTACACTCACTTGGGAAACCAAAGAAGCTGGAATAGGATTGGTAGATGAGGGTAACCTAACATGATGAGGTGGCCAAGAGCTATTCAAGCAATGTGGGTCAGCAGACTTGATGGTTCTTTAGTGTTCTCAGAATGTGATTGTGGGAACAAGTTAGGCATATTTAAATGGGTCTAGAGATTTAGTTTTATGTGGAAACATTATTTACACTAGTTGAGGTACAAGTAAATGGGAATTCAATACCTTAAAAATTACATGGGTTGCCAAACTAATTGGTCTCTGATCCAAAGAAATTCAGTGGGTTGAACCCTTTCTACAAAAAGTTGGGGAGATCACTCAATCAGTATTTCACACTGTCTTCCATTAGCTCCCTACAGAGAATTGTTGCTAAAGTATATGTATCTGCTCTATTACCCAGATGGGCAATCCAGACATAGACACTACTGAGGTATTTGTGAAAAGAACAGCACTTCTTCCAAAGGACTTTATGCCCAAAGATCCTTTGACCCTAAGTAGAGAGGAGGAAAACACCTGGCCCATTAAGCCAGACTCAGCCCAGCCAGGCAAGTACCAACCTATACTTCTCACGTTTTAGGATTCTAGGTCTTCCTTGATAAGTCATGTAGGGGTCAGTGCAGATAAACTGGGCCAGTGAAGACTTTGTCAACCCAAGAAATTTTTAATAGACTTGCCAATATGTTATGCAACAGTCAAAATAAAACAACATTTGTGGCAACATAGATTTCCAAAATGTCTATCACCACAGGTTGACCTAGTAGCTAATAAGGTTATTTATTACTTGGTTCTATTGAGGAAAGACAGAGACTATTTCTTTCTTGGAACTAATAAAACTATGTCTGTCTGCAATAAATTCCTATAAGATACTAGCTTCATTAGGAAATATAAAACTAACATAATCATTCTTTTGTTTAAATGTCTGTGTCTTATGCACCACGAAAAACAAATTTAGAATTATTTGGCATTCCCAGCCTTGATCATTATGAGATAACTTCTTTTTAAATCCAAGATTACAAATAAAGTTGTCATGTAAGGCCAGTAGTGAAAAATAGTGAAAAATATTTTAAAACCATGCCTCATTCTGAAATCAACTGGCTTTGGCAGGAATCTAACTAATTAAAACCTATTTTGTAATTTGAAACTGGGCCAAGCCATTAAAGATAGCCTATACAAAACAGTCCAGGCTAATAAAGAAGGAACTCGAAAATTAGGATGAACCCAAAATGAGCAGAGCAGCTGCCTAACACCTGGTCATTAATGAAAATCAAAATCAAATGGTAAGAATAGCTAGAGGAATGGTTGGAAGACATGGTAATAAACCATGTCAAGATGACTCTTTACAGAAAAAAAAGAGGGATCACTGCAAGGAGATGAAAAAAATTCTAGTTTCCCAAGGTAATGAATTCTATTTCAAATAATCCAAGCTTAAACCACAGAGCATCTGGGCACCAACCAACAACTCAATTTTGATAGAAGTGAGGGAAAGCAAAGCAGAAAATCCATGTCCCATTTATGCATATCAAAAGAGAAATTGACAATTAGAACTTCAAAATGAATACAAATTAAAATTATTGCTGTGTCTTGTTAACAACTCCAAAAGGAAAGGGAGCAGGACTGGAGGTAAGGAAACCTGTCACGAAGGAGGCTGTGACCTTGGGCAAGCGACCTAGTCTCTAAATGCTTCAATTCCTCCTCTATTTTTTTTTAAAGATTATTTATTTTGAGAGAGAGAGAGAGAAATAGGAGAGAGGGAAAGAGAGAGAATCCTAAGCAGGCTCCACACTGCCAGTGAGAAGCCCGATGCAGGGCTTGAACTCACAAACCATGAGATCATGACCTGAGCTGAAATCAAGAGTCAGACGCTCAATCAACTGAGCCACCCAGGCACCCCACTTCAATTTTTCTTCTAAATTGAGGGAGTTGGATAGATGATGTCTAAAATCTAACATTGCATGTCATTGAAACTTGAGAAGTCTCCACGTGACTAAATAAGGGGAATGGTACCTAACTATGAACAATAAGAAACAGAGCCCAAGGGAAGCCCATGCTTGCTTTCTTATTGTTGAATGAGGCCCATTGTAACTAGATTCAAAGTTCTCTACTCATTTCCTTGATAACACATTGTTTCTTGGGTCTTTGTTTCCCTTCCATCAGGAATGTTCTGAGGCATAAGTGAAGTTCTTGGAGGCTTACCCTTCTCACCCATAACTTTCCTCAGTACCCTCCCTACAGCCAGCCCTCACATACAGACCATGCATGGCAGACGCTTCCAGAAACACAGGCTTCCCATGGGAGAAAAAGGCAAGTTTTCTGAAGGCAGACACCTGGCTCAATCACAATTCCTGGCACCGGGGAGGAGCTTAGTAAATACCAGGTAAATGCCTCTCATCCTTTTAGATATAACAAACCCACCTGATCTTATCCCATTCCCTCAAGCCCCTGCTGGCTCATCTGAGAAATAGCCCCCTCAAGAGTTATTAGATGCTAATGTGTTCGTATGACAATCTCCCAGTAGACAGAAAAGTTATTTTTTTTTCAATTTGAGAGAGAGAGAGAACTTGAGTGAGGGAGAGGGGCAGTGGGAGAGAGAGACAGAGAGAGAGAGAGAGAGAGAGAGAGAATCTTATGTAGCTCCACACTCTCCTCAGAGTCCAACATGATTGTGAGATCATGACCTGAGCTAAAATCAAGAGTCTGTAACTCAACCAACTGAGCCACCCAGGCACCCCAAGGAAAGCATTTTAAAAGAACTGCTGAAACTATATGTCTTAACCCTAATGCTTAACCCATGAGTCAGAATGGGAGACAGAAGAGTTCAAAATCCTTCAATTTTTGCAATGTATATGCCGCTTCATCCTTCGTTCACTTTTCTTAAAAAGTTGCAATATGATGCTCCAAAATTTTCACTTATTGAAATCCACTAGTATGAGCAATTTTAGGACCTCAAGGATAGAGGGAAAGAGCATTGAAAATGGAGTAAGGAGAAGGAAAGACCTATTTTTGAGCTCTGCTAAATTTTAGGTACAGTTCTGGGTACTTTACATAGAGTGTCTCACTTAACCCTCAAGCTATTAGATCTTCCATCTACAAACAAGGAAAGAGAGGCTTGCAGAAGTTGGTTTGCTTATACGGGATTACTGAGCTGGAAAAATGGCAGAGCCAGGACTGAAATCCAGCCCTTTTTTTTTTTGACTATTTATCTCTTTCCGAAAAACCCTTCCATTTGTGTTTGGTTCAGGTATTAGACAGTAATCAAAGGAATCACAGTGAATCTCTATTCTCATAGCTTGTGAAGTGTTCTGTCTCTCCCCACCAATCCTTGCACTTGGCCTCTTCAGGGCCCAGCTCAATGCTTCAAAGAAATTTCAGTTTCTTATTCATCCTCCCTTACAGCCATCACTGACAATGTTATGCCACCATGATGGGCCGAACTGTGTCTCCCAAAGATATTGAAGCCCTAACCCATAGTGCCTGTGAATGGGACCTCATTTGGAAATAGGGCCTTTGCTGATGATCAAGTTAAGATGGGTTTATTAGGGTGGGCCCTAATCCAATATGGATGGTGTCCTTAGAAGGGAAATTTGGACACCAAGAGCAAACACACACACAAGGAGAAAGCCACATGAAGATGAAGGCAGAGATGCTGGTGAGGCCTCTATGAGGCAGGAACACCAACATTTGTCAGTAATCCACCAGAAGCCAGGAGAGAGGCATGGAGCGCATTCTCAGAAGTAACTAAGCTTAATCTTGATTTTGGACTTCTAGCCTCCAAAACTGTGAAAGAATAAATTTCTGTTGCTTAAGCTACACTACTGTGGTACTTTTTATGCATGTCCCAGGAAACTAAGACAGTAAACGCTAAGAGTATATAGGGCAACAAGAGAACAGCTGCAAATTATATAACACAAAATTATTCAGAAAAATCAAATAAAAATTCAGAGGGCAAAAGTACTGCAATATTTGATCAATATGTATCAAATGTATTTATTCTATTCTGATCATTACAGTATTCAGAAAATGAGGCCATCAGATGTAACCAAGTATTTTAATTACGTTAATTGCTCACAAAAAAAAAAAAAAAGCTTTTAGTCTGGTAAGTACTTCCAGTGCCTCCTAGAACTGTATTTCTGCAAGATTCGTGCATGTGAAATTGACAAACGTGTTTTCAATTCCCAGAGGAAATTGATAGTGCCCAGAAACTGGAGGAATTGATAGTGCCCAGAAACTGGAGGATATTTAACCATTGAAACTCAGTCACAAATTTCAGCTAAGTAGCAGGCAGGTTAGGATTTTGAAAACCTGGGGAATGAACAGCAACAGGCAAGGATACACTTCATAGATACCTTTTCCTAGAACATTTTGGAGTAGTCTCCAGCAACCCAACTCAGGCCATACTTTCATATGCATTTCTAGTTTGCTTTAAAGTGAAAAGGGAATAGAATTCAAAAAACCCAGAAAGCAAGATTGTATTTTAGTGGACCCAATTCAATTTGCTGGCAAACATGGAAATTCATTTGCGAATTGGAAAATCGTCGCAGATTTAAGATAACCATGCTTATATTGTATATCAAATGAGGTTAATTGGCACCAAGAAAAAGCAACCTTAAAAATAGGTTATATAGATCAGCACATTCTGTATTTTTCTATGCCTTATTTCTCTTCAGCTGCCAATCACCACATTTCTTCCACTTCCAGATCATGAGAATGCATCATTCAAGAAACTGGTTAAAAGTTTACAGAGCAACTATTAATTTTTTCATTATTTTAACAAATATTTATTCTGCTTACAGAGTGAGCCAGGCACTGTGCTTGGATTCAGTGGTAAACAGAACAGATACAATCTCTGCCCTCAGAAAAGGCACACTTCAGCTTGTTTCTAAACTTGCATTTGGTGCACAGGGAGTGCATAGAAATGTAGTTACCACAAGAAATTTATGGCGTGTTGTGATGACTCCACCTAGTAAGATCTCTCAAACAGCAGTACAATGTACAACACAGGATTAAGAGTCCAGTAGGTGACATTAACAATTATGCTGAGTTACATGAAGAAAATTATTGCTTGTCACAGACACACATTGCTTTTCTGCCTAGAACTCCCCTTCTTCTATGAATGGTCTCAGTCCCCATTTAATATCCATGATTGCAGCCGAGGCATCCATGTTTCAATGGGATCCTGCCCCCCAGGGAAAATACCTACCGCCTATAATCGTCTATAATCTAAAATGCACTATGATAACTGCTATAATTGAGGTGAAACCCAGCCAAGGCTTTGCTGTCCCTTGAGATACAGAGAAGACTGACTTAAATCCCCATTTTTGTCCTGTAACTCGTAACACCTTCAATTTCCACATTCTGCTCTGCTGTCTTATTTTTTACTCTATCTTGTGAATGTACCTTTATTTCTACCACTTTCAAACCAATTGTGCCTCCCCAAAATAAATAAAATAAAATAAAACCAACATTCATGAGGCTTTTAAACATGTGGCATACTTCACTGAAATCTTTAGAAATACCACATAGTGATATAACAACCTAAAATAGAATACCAAAGTCCCTATCCTGACCCTTTAGATTACTCCACCATGTTACTCAGCCATTTCCTACCCGTTTCTCACACACAGAGGTCGGGCTACTTATTATTTTTTTTTTCCAGATCTTTTGCTCTCCTTTTACCTGTTTGGGCATTGTCAAGACCTTATCCTACCCAAAGGCATCTCCTTCCCTAAGAAGAATACTGTCAGCTGTTAACTGGATTTTTTTTTTAAATCTCCACTACAGACTATTAACGAAGTACTTTCAAAAAACATAAAAAGGACACAGTCATTTAGAGAAGACTTACATGAGGAGGTGACATTTAGTTGGGTTTTAAAGAATCAGCAAATTTCCTGAAGCCAAAAATGAGATGAAGGGCATGCTGAGTTGAGGGTATTACATGAGAAGGGATACAAAAATGTAAGAATGCAGAGTAGAGTCCAGAAGCCTGAAGTGAAATCCCATGTAGCTCACTAGTAGAATTCCAGGTCAGATTGCAAAGGTGCCTTGTGAGGGAGAGACAGGATCTTGACGACGGTTTGTGGAAGTAAGGCTTTATCTTGGCTCCCCAAAAGGTTTTGCTCTTCATGACATGAGTAATCTGTGTTTCTTTTTTTTTTTAATTTTTTTTTAACATTTTATTTATTTTTGAGACAGAGAGAGACAGAGCATGAATGGGGGAGGGTCAGAGAAAGAGGGAGACACAGAATCTGAAACAGGCTCCAGGCTCTGAGCTGTCAGCACAGAGCCTGACGCGGGGCTCGAACCCACAGACCACGAGATCATGACCTGAGCCGAAGTCAGATGCTTAACCGACTGAGCCACCCAGGCCCCCTGAGTAATCTGTGTTTCAAGATATCAGCTCCAGAAATTAGTTTGTGCCAATTCGACAACACATGTTAGGTATTCACTATGTGAGAGATGACTAAAAATTGGTGATACAAGATGAATAAATGTTCCAAATGCTAATATACTGAGAAGAATTTAGTGCCAAGATTCCTATGCAGTGTGTTAGAACACACACCATCCACATCTGTGCGTGCATCAAAATATTGAGCTTTTTAAAATTTTAATTCCGGTTAGTTAACATACAGTGTTATATTAGTTTCAGGTGTACAATAGTGATTCAGTAATTCCATACATTACCCAGTGCTCATCATGATGAGTTTAGTCTTAATCTCCTTCACCTATTTTGCCCATACCCCACATCCATCTCCCCTCCTGGTAACTAACCATCAGTTTGTTCCGTTACACAGTTAAGAGTCTGCTTTGTCGTTTGTCTCTTTTTTCCTTTGCTTGTTTGTTTTTGTTTCTTAAATTACACATGTAAGTGAAATCATATGGTATTTGGCTTTTTCTGACTGGCTGATTTCACTTTTCATTATACTCTCTAGCTCCATCCATGTTGTTGTAAATGGCAAGATTTCATCCTTTTCTATAGCTGAGTAATATTCCATTGTGTATATATGCCACATCTTCATTATCTATTCATCTATCAATGGACATTTGAGCTGTTTCCATAATTTTGCTATTGTAAATAATGCTGCAATAAACATAGGGGTGCTTGTATCCTTTTGAATTAGTGTTTTTGTGTTCTTTGGGTTAACACCCAATAGTAGAATTACTGGATCATATGGTAGTTTTACTTGCAATTTTTTGAGGAACTTCCATACTGTCTACTACTGTGGCTGCATCAGTTTGCATTCCTACCCACAGCGTTCCTTTATTCTCCACAATCTCACCAACACTTGTTGTTTTTTGTGTTTTTGATTTTAGTTATTCTGATAGCTGTGCAGGGGTATCTCATGGTAGTTTTGATTTGCATTTCCCTAGTGATGATTGATGTTGAGCATCTTTTCATGTGTCAGTTGGCTATCTGGATGTCTTCTTTAAAGAAATGTCTGTTCATATCTTCGGTCCATTTTTTAATTGGATTATTCGGTTTCTTCAGTCTTGAGTTGTATAAGTTCTTTATGTATTTTGGATGCTAACTCTTTATTGGGTATGTTGTTTGTAAATATCTTCTTCCATTCAGTATATTGTTTATTGTTATAGTTTTGTTGATTGTTAACTTTGCTGTGCAGAAGCTTTTTATTTTGATGTAATCCCAATAGTTTATTTTTGCTTTTGTTTCCTTTGCCTTAGGAGATACATCTAGAAAAATGTTACTACAGCCAATATCAGAGAAATTACTGCCTGTGTTCTCTTCTAGGATTTTTATGGTTTCAGCTCTCACAGTTAGGTCCTAAATCTATTTTGAATTTATTTTTGTGTATTGTGTAAGTCCTAAATCTATTTTGAATTTATTTTTGTGTATGGTGTAAGAAAGTGTTCCAGTTTAATTCTTTAGTATGTAGCTGTCCAGTTTTCCCACCACTTGAAGAGAATATCTTTTTTTCCCATTGAATATTCCTTCCTCCTTTGTCAAAGATTAATTGACCATATAATCATGGGTTCATTTCTGGGCTTGATATTTTGTTTCATTTATCTATGTGCCAGTACCATACTGTTTTGGTTCTTACAGCTCTGTAGTATATTTTGAAATCTGGGTTTGTGACACCTCCAGTTTTGTTCTTTTTCAAGATTTCTTTGACTATTTGGGGACTTTTGTGGTTCCAGACAAATTTTAGAATTATTAATTCCAGTTCTATGGGAAAAAATGCTATTGGTATGTAGATAGGGATTGCATTAAATCTGTAGATGGCTTTGTTAAAGTATGGATATTTTCAACAATATTAATTTTTCTAATTCATGAGTACAGAACATCTTTCCATTTGTGTCATCTTCAATTTCTTTCATTGATGTTTTATAGTTTTCAGAGTACAAGTCTTTCTCTTTCTTGGTTAAGTGTATTCCTAGCTATTTTATTACTTTTAGTGCAATTATAAATGGGATTGTTATCTTAATTTCTTTCTGCTACTTCATTATTAGTGTATAGAAATGCTACAGATTTCTGTATATTGATTTTGTATCCTGTGACCTTACTGAATTCATGTATCATTTCTAGTAGTTTCTTGGTGGAGTCTTTAGGGTTTTCTATATATAGTGTCATATCATTTGCAAATAGTGAGAGTTTTACTTCTTCCCTACCAATTTGGATGCCTTTTATTCCTTTTTCTTGTCTGATTGCCATGACTAGGACTTCCAGTACTATATTGAATAAAAGTGGTGACAGTGGACATCCTTGTCTTGTTCCTGACTTTAAACAAAAAGTTCTGTTCTTCACAATTGAGTATGATGTTAGCTGTGGGTTTTTCATATATGGCCTTTATTATGTTGAGGTATGTTCCCTCTGACTCTGCTTTGTTGACTTTTTTTTTTATCATGAATGGATGTTGTATTTTGCCAAATGCTTTTTCTGCATCTGTTGATCAAATAGTTTTAATCTTTTCTCTTATAGATAGGATATAACATTTTGATTGGTTTGCAAATATTGAACCACCCCTGTATGCTAGAAATAAATCCCACTTGATAATGGTTGAATTATTTTTTTAATGTATTGTTGGATTCAGCTTGCTAGTATTTTGTTGAGAATTTTTGCATCTATATTCATCAGAGATATAGACATGTAGTTCGCTTTTTTTGTCATGTCCATCTCTGGGTTTGGTATCAGGGTAATGCTGCCTCATAGAATTAATTTGGAAGTTTTCCTTCCTCTTCTATTTTTTTGAATAGTTTGAGAAGAATAGGTATTAACTGTTCTTTAAATGTTTGGTAGAATTCCCCTGGGAAGCCATCTTATCCTGGAGTTTTGTTTGTCAGGAGGTTTTTTTTTATTAATGATTCAGTTTCATTGCTCAGAATTGTTATGTCCAAAGCAAAATATTAATCTTTTCAGTCTTGGGAGCATGTAGGAGGAAACTGAGATAGTCAGAATCTCTACCCAATTTTCTCAAACCATAAGCAAACTTCTCCCTTGATATCAGGGTACTGTGGGTCCCATCCTGTAGAAATGGCAGGAAGCACTAGAAGAGGATCAGGACACTGTTGCAGAGGCCAAAGTGAGCTGGATGAGAGTGTGGCTGTGGTGATGGTAAAGAGCACATGAACTTGGGAGCTATTTATGAGGTAGAGTTAACAGGTGTTGGTAATCGAGTTTTTGTGGGAGGTGAAGATGGGCAACAATGGATTCTGCTGGAAGATTGTTCACACGGGGGGAACTTCTGTAATGAGACATCCACCAAAGAGGAGTAGATGCAAGTTTGGAGAATTGAAAATAGTTTGACCCAGTCCCTGGGGGACAGATTTTATAGCTAAGAAGTGCTGAAAAGTTCTAAATTTCAATTATTTGTTTTCTGCTATATCTCTAAATTTTCCCTATTTGAACACCCCAAAATATGAACAGAATCTTAACAATGGGAAGAAATGGGATACATATAGGGCTTTTGGGGTCTGAGGTCAAATGGTTTAAGACATATCTTTCAAGATAGGGAACAGACTGGGGTTCAGCAAATTTTGTGACACAGTGGTTTAGAATCAGTGAACCCAACAAGGCAAGGGTCTTGAAGTAAGCCTTGATATATAAACAGCTGTTTGTAAGTTTGCCCCACTGAGCAGATAGGGCTATCTCCAATTAATAATTTGTAGGAATTTTCTGAAGCAAATAGTAAAGTTATATATTGGTTTCTATTATTGGTTTATTTGTTTGCAAGGCAAAGCTTTTCTGGAGTAAACAACAAAATCATGTTGACTTAGGTTGTCTATAGTCTTATTGTCATAGATGGTCTCAGTTATCATTACCAAATCTCAAAACTTTCTTCTATGTATACTCATCAACTAGAACGAAATGTAGCCACTCATTATTTTTAGAGTTATCAGAGCTTCCCTATCCATCTATAATAAGAAATCCCTCAGGTGAATACTGGGTAAACATGTCCACCTCTGCCCCAGCCTGGCTGTGGAAGGGGACAGGGATTTTTACAGCAAGGCGAGGGATAGAAATGCTGAATGCTTTGGAAGTAACCGTGTGGATTGAGAACACCAAAGAAATTAAAGGCAGCATGTTGTGAGGTCTGGTAGATTTAAATGCTAGATTTAGGCTGCTGGAGAAAATCATGCAACACAGATATGACATAGTTCCCAACAGCACTGGAGCCATCATAGGTACCTGGAATTCTCTGACATTTTCTTAATAAGCTTTATTTCTCATTTTCCACAAAGGGAATGTCAAGCACTCCCTATTTTCCTCAGATTTCCAAACTTACTATTCCCTTTCACTCTCAGAAAATGCCCTGGTTCCTACTTCCAAGATGAGAAAGGATCAAGCAGATTTGGACTCAAGTCTACTTACTGCCATCTTAAATGAAAGCTTACATGTATTTGCATCTATCCTTTTCTTCTTCTCTCCCATTGAATTGGAGAAGCTAGCTTGCCTCCTCTTCTATCTGAAGCTCACTTCTCATTCCCTCAAGTACATTGTTCTATTAATTATTCCCATTCTTCTGTATTTTCTTCATCCTTCCTAATTGGATCCTTCCTTCTTAATACTTTGTCTTCTAGTTTTCTTCTTATCTATTGGGCTACTTCTTTCCAGTTTTTTTTTCAGCCACCTAATCTTCTATTTTTCAAATAGTAGTGATCCTCATGGTTCTACCAGTGTCTTTTCTTCTTACTCTCTATACCTTCCTTTCACAACCTTTCCTGCATACAGGCTTCCAATTATCATCTAAGACTCTCAGCTTTATATCACCTGTACAGTTCTCTCTCTAAAGGTCTAATCACATAAACTGGAGCTTACATTTTCGCTTGGATATTATATATGAAACTCAATATGCTCAAAATGGAACTAAAGACTTTCCCTGGAATCTGCCCCTCTTCATATCTTTGAGAATGGTGCTGTCGTTCATATTGCTGTATCCACATTGTACCACATTGTACCTTTCCTCCTTTTCCTTACTGCCCACATTCAATCAGTCATGAAGTCCTAAGTTCCATGGATTTTGCCTTCCAATATGTCCTTTATCTGCTCACCATTCCTCTTACTCTTCCCTAGTTTAAGCCTTTGTTACATAGTTGCGGCAAGAGACTTTCTTTATTCATCCTTGTCCTTTCTAATCTATTCTATAAATAGCAGTTCTGTGTATAACTCTTAATGTCTCCCTGCTTCTCTTTGGATAAAGTCTATAAGAAACAAAAACAACCTAAGTGCCCATCAATGGATGAATGAATAAAGATGTGGTACACATATACAATTGGATATTTAGTCACAAGGACGAAGGAAATCCTGAAGCTTCTGGCAATGTGGATAGGTCTTGAGGGTATTATGCTACATGAAATAAGTCAGGCAGAAAAAGAAAATACTCCATGGTTTCCCTTATATATTGAATATAAATTAAAAGTCAAATTCATATAGCAGCACTCTCAACAATAGCCAAATTATGGAAAGAGCCTAAATGTCCATCAACTGATGAATGGATAAAGAAATTGTGGTTTATATACACAATGGAATACTACGTGGCAATGAGAAAGAATGAAATATGGCCTTTTGTAGCAATGTGGATGGAACTGGAGAGTGTGATGCTAAGTGAAATAAGCCATACAGAGAAAGACAGATACCATATGTTTTCACTCTTATGTGGATCCTAAGAAACTTAACAGAAACCCATGGGGGAAGGGAAGGAAAAAAAAAAAAAGAGGTTAGAGTGGGAGAGAGCCAAAACATAAGAGACTGTTAAAAACTGAGAACAAACTGAAGGTTGATGGGGGGTGGGAGGGAGGGGAGGGTGGGTGATGGGTATTGAGGAGGGCACCTTTTGGGATGAGCACTGGGTGTTGTATGGAAACCAATTTGACAATAAATTTCATATATTAAAAATTAAAAAAAAGTCAAATTCATAGAAACGGAGTATAGAAAAGTGGTTGCCAGGAGCTATGGGTGGGGAGAAAAGGGAAGAGATTGATTTAAAAAATCAATCAATCAATCAAAAAGGTACACACTTTCAGCTATAAGATGAATAAGGTCTGAGGATTAAAAAAAAAGTACACAATTCTTATCAGAGTTCATAAGCTGCTACTTGACCTACCCCTCTGAATAATTTCCTTTTTAGCTGTCTTTATATGAACTTCTTAAATATGTCCATAGCACCATATCTTCCATCACAGAATCTACTACCCTGTTTTTTTTTATCACTTTATTCCTCTGCTAAATTGATGTCCAAAGGGGGATTAATCACCTTTCCCAATTATATCTAATATCCAGGGTAGTGCCATTGGTCCATAAATGTTTGTTGAATAAATAGTTGGGTGATTAAATGCTGAGTTCTTTAGTGTCCTTAGATAGCTTTATTCTCTGATAAAATCCTCTGACCTTAAAAGGAAATCTAGAACATATCTATTCCCTGAAAGATTCCCCTCTTTCATCCTAAAATAAGTCTTCCATATTGGTATCTCAACTCCAAGAGGTCTCTGTAGAAGGATCTGGTTGATATTCCTAACACCAATGTTTAAGTCAAGGCATGATCTAGCCTGTCTGTTCTCATGTTTGTCTCTGTCATCCCTCAGTAGTATATCTCATCTTTTTTTGTTCTTATACTGTTTGTATATTTTAATTTTTACTTTAATAAAATTAAAAATGTAAATGGTTTAAGGAGTGAAATAGTTTTACAAAACTTAAAAAAAAATTTTTTTTCTAACATTTATTTATTTTTGAGACAGAGAGAGAGCATTAACAGGGGAGGGTCAGAGAAAGAGGGAGACACAGAATCTGAAACAGGCTCCAGGCTCTGAGCTGTCAGCACAGAGCCCGACGCGGGGCTTGAACCCACACACTGCGAGATCATGACCTGAGCCGAAGTCGGACGCTTAACTGACTGAGCCACCCAGGCGCCCAGTTTTACAAAACTTTTTATGAGAAAAAACAATCCCCTAGCCTTCCAACCTACTTCGCACTCTCTGGAAGCAAAACTTTCAAGATTTTGGCTTTCTAAATACCACACTTGTATGGCTGCTCATTGATATTTTATTTTTAACCATTTAATCTTGATTTCTTACCATAGAAAAGGTAAACACAACTCTTGTGCATGCACACACACACACACACACACACACACACATACCACTGCACACCTGTAGACTTCCTCTGCCCTTCCTTCCCAATATTCAGAGTTCATGTAGGTTCTTTCCATGACCAAGCCATGTAGTAGGCTCTGATAAGTTTTCCTTACCTGAATTTGTGTGTGTGTGTTGGCGGGACTAATAATTTTCTGGTTTTTATATTTGTTTGGTTTCCTATGTACTTAGCGTTGGCTCAACACAAAACTCTCCATCAGTTGTCCAAGTCTCTTCTCTATACTTTGCAGTATGTCTTATTTCAATTTTGTCTGTTTGAAGAAATTTCTTTTGAGGTTTTCCTACTTGCTCCATCATAAATGACTTGCACTCTATTCTCATTGTAGACCTTTTGTTTCAGAATTCCTTCTGTATCACCATGGGGATTCCCTTCCTGTCTCTTGTTTCTTCTATGTCTACCTTGAATATACATAAAAATCATCTTGGGGAACTTTAAGAAATCCTGATGCCTGGGCCTCATCCAAGGCCAATTAACACAGAACTTTTGGAGGTGGGACCCAAAAAGCAGTATTTCTTAAAGCATTCCAGTTGATTTCAATGAGTAGCCAAGAAGGAGAACAACTACTCTGTCTGTAGTTTTCTTTGTTTGCTTTCCAATTTTGGTGGCACACATCCTCCAGAAGCTCTGAGAAAGATTATTTAAAAGAAGAATTTTGAGACTACTTTTCTGAACATACTTATATTCTGCCATCCATTCAATTTATAACTTGCCGAATATAGAATTCATACTGGAAAATATTGTTTTTCTCCAAATTGTTGAAGGCACTGATCCACTATCTTCTAGCTCTCAATATTGGCTTTTGAGAAGTCTGAAAGTGTTCTGATTCCTAGTCTTTCATATATGACCTGTGCTTTTCCGACTACATTTTTATAGGGACTTCCCTTTGCCTTCGGTATTTGAAAATTTTTTTATAATTGTCTTGATGCGGGCCTATTTTCATCCATTTTCTTGCTATAAAGCACTTTAAAAAAATTTTTTAATGTTTATTTTTGAGAGAGAGAGAGAGAGAGACAGAGTGTGAGCAGAGGAAGGGCAAAAGAGAGGAAGACACAGAATCAAGAGCAGGCTTCAGGCTCTGGGCTGCCAGCACAGACCCCACACGGGGCTCGAACCCATGAACCATGAGATCATGACCTGATCCAAAGTCAGACACTTAACCAACTGAGCCATCCAGGCTTCCCTATAAAGTTCTTTTTAATCTTGCAACTTGGGTCTTAAAATTCTGGAAATTTTTGTTAAATTTCTTCATTAATGACTTATTCTCCTCTTTGTTTTTTTACCTGTTCTCTTACTCTGGAGCTCATATTTTTCAGATATTGGATCTTCTCTCCTAGTTTTCTACCATTCTTTACTTTTTCTCCCAGTTTTCCATTTCTAATCCTTTTTAGTCTATGCTATATGCTGGATCGTGTTTCCCAAACATTAAAATGTTGAAGTTCTATCTGCCAGTACCTCAGAATGTGACTGTATTTAGATACAGAGTCTTTAAAGAGATAATTAAGTTAAAATGAGGTCATTAGAGTGGGCTTTAATCCAATGTGACTGGTACTTTTAAGAAAAGGAAATTTGGATACAGGCACACCCAGGGAGAGAATGCCATGTGAACATGAAAGTGGTTATCTACAAGGAGAAGGAGGAGGCCTCAGAAGAAACCAATCCTAGTGACATCTTGATCTTCAACCTCCAGACTCCAGAAGTGTGAGAAAATAAATTTCCTTTGTTTAAGCCACCCAGACTCTGATATTTTGTTATAGCAGCCCTAGGAAATGAATACAGTCCGCTTTAGAGGATCTTTTCTCTACTTTATAGCATTACTCTTATTTTTTTTCTTATGTATGGCTATAGTATTTTTTAATTTCTAAGAGCTGGGTTTTTTAATTATAATAGCATCTTGCTCATGGTTCAGAGATGCAATATCTTTTCTTACCTCTCTAAGGGGAGTAATGGTAATTCTCCTTTCGATGTTCTCATGTTTATGCATAGTTTTGGGTTTCCTCAAATTGTCCATTTTGTGTGTGTTTTTTAGCCTTTGTCTTTTATGCTAAGTTTTCTCGGGTACCTGATTATCTGTTCACCTTTTAAGAAAAAGACAATAAAAAAGCTGAGTTGAAGCTCTGAGTGGTAGATGGGGTTTGTTGACTGTGAGCCCTTTGATCTTTTAACCCAAAGGTTGAAAACTAGCAATCCACAGACTGAATCTGAAATAAATGTGTCTGTTTTCTGTTTTGTCTTTCAATTAGATCTGCACCCTTTAACTGAAGATGCAACCTTTAACTACCTGCAAATCCCACTCCTCCTTGTTGATTGAAGCTACTTTTAAGCTTGAAATTGCTGCCTCCCACTTGTCTCTAGTCAAAATCTTGCTTATCCTTTCACACAAACTCAAATGACTCTTCCTCTGTGACATCTTCTCTAATATCCTCAGGTCAACTTAAACTGCCTACTCTGGGTTCTACCAAGTGTCATTTCCCCATTGGAGCTTTTGCCACAGTCCTCTTTCATATGATAGATACTTGATGTGTATGTGGGATACTCCATGCAACTATGTGTCTGTGGAGGCAGGAACTCCATTTCAGGCATGTATGTATCTCATATAGTAGCTTTGGTAAAGGTTCAAGGATCTTCTTCCTGAAAGATCAAATTTGGTACTCACCTTGGAGTATTTGATTAGTAAGACCATGAACTACAATTCCCTCCCATACCCCAAAGGAAGTAACATGCCATGCAAAGCCACAATGTGGCTTTAATATTCTTTCAGATGATTTCACAGAGCATAATCTGTTTCACATGACAGAACATTTCTCAAGCTGCAACAACAAAGAGAAGAAAAAACAAAACTCCAACCTATCTAAATGAAAGAAGGAACCTTTCTGCATTTGAAGAGGTGATTTATCGTCATCCGTGATCATGTACCCTCTCAGAATTCAAATCAGATAAAGTATAAATCCTGGCACATCTGCAAAGGTGCCCATGTATAATATATCTTAGTCTGTGGTAGATATTTTGAAAACAGTTTTCAGATACCTGAGCCTTTAGCATTTCTGCTGCTTTTATTTCACCATGGCCTCAGTTGTAAAGTATCCTTTGCAACTTTTACAATCCTTTGATATTCCTACATGGCATGGATTTTTGCCATGCAACCCATCCATTTCCGCTTAAAGCTTCAAGAATACAACTACATTCTCATCCATGTAGCATCCCATCCATAATTGAACACCAGTCTTTCTCTTTTTTATTCAGCCTCTCATGCTTGCCCAATTAAACAGCATCAGCTAACTCTTTGTTCCTATTAATCTCTTCCTCCCAGAACAGTTTGAACATTGTGGTTTTTAAATTATTGAGAGCGCCCTGGGAGTTACCAAATATAGACTCATTCATGTAAACAGTAAACAAAGCATGTTTGGATTCATACAAATTTATGACTCTGTAAAGATCTTGAAGAACCAGATGGGTTTTAAGAACTGTATCTCCAAGTACTCTTAGACTGGACATGTGGTTCAGGGACAGAACGAAGTGCACACAGCCTGAGTTCCCATCAAACCACTACTTTGTATAAACTAGGTGGCCTCGGGAACTGTTTAGCCTCTCTATAAACCCCAGTCCCCATCTGTGAAATGGGCAAAATAATCGCATCTACTTTAGAAGATGTTTGTGAACATCAAATGAAATAATGTTCTTGGCACACACTCTATAAATATTAGTTGCTGTATTTCTTATTAAAGAGAACACCAAGGCTGAAACATGGTGTCATACAAAGAAATTGCAAGAACAGTTCATCCATAGTTTTAAAAACTGGTTAGACCTCTATACCTGCCAAGTTCAAAGCTGGAATAAACTGGTTAAATAAAACCAAGACCATTTAGAAGTTAATGTTTGAACGGATAATTTTTACACTGCATTTGGAACAAGAATTATAAAGGAATTGAAAGCATATGGCTTCCATTTTGTTTAGTTATTATAAAGAAAATGTTAGGAAGAAAGCAATAAATTGGCAGCTCAAACTAGTTTTGTTGTTTGTTTGTTGTTTGTTTGTTTTTAAAGAATCTTTTGCTTTAATTAGAAACCTAAATTTAATGGGACCCTAAATTCAAATCCTCCCTTCTTCCCAACATTGTACATAATGCCCCATATGCAGAAACCAGCTCAGTCCACTAAGGGGAGCCTAGCTGGTAATGACAAAGGCTACTGGTACCCAAACTGAACAAAAAAATAAATCTTTGACTTTGTCTAAGAGAGAATTCACTGCTTTTATTTGAATTTCTGGGTCAAAACACACACACACACACACACACACACACATTTTTAAAGGCAGGAGAATTTAATAAAGTGTACTTTGCTTTCCATGTGCTTAGTTTTGTTTTCAGGGTTTTTGTTTTTTGTTTTTTGGGGGGGTTTTTGGTGTAAGTTTGTAGTAAGTTGATGTCTATGATATGTAATAGTGTTTTTCTTAAGTATTTGGAAAATTGGTTGATTTAAATTAATATATTTTTTTAACGTTTATTTATTTTTGAGAGAGAGAGAGAGGGCACAAGTCGGGGGTGGGTAGAGAGAGAAGGAGACACAGAATCTGAAGCAGGCTCCAGGCTCTGAGCTGTCAGCACAGAACCCGATACTAGGCTCGAACTCACGAACCATGAGATCATGACCTGGGCTGAAGTCGGACGCTTAACCGACTGAGCCACCCAGGCGCCCCCTAAAATTAATCCAAATTAGCATTTCCCTAACCATCATCCACAGAGCATTGTTCCTAGGATGTTGATGAACATGCTAGGAGAAAAGTGTCCTAATACAAATAAGTATGAGATAGAGGCATTCATTATCCATATTTATCATCATGCCAAGTGCTAATTAGCATATTAAAAACTCTAAGATGCCCTGTGATGGAGAAATCCATTTCTTCTTTAATGCACATTTTTCCAAAATTATTTGATCCTGGATCCATTTCTCCCAGCTTTTCTTTTAGATTCTAAAGAACACAGTTTGCAGAATTCCTGCTTGGGGATACATTGATTACATTTTGGCAAGGCTCATCTTGTAATTCATCTAAAGGCTATCACACTGAAAATTAATGGTGATTATAATAGATGCCACTTATTGAGAACTTACTAATTCTTAGGGAAATTGCTTCTTCCCTATTCCTTTCCTTTTTTTTTTCCTTGAGGAGGATTTCCCCTCAATATCCCAGGCTTCTTGTTTTACCCTTGACTCTTCTTGGAGGGGAGCATTACCATTAGTTGACAGCCATTGGTTACTGTTTCTCAGTTAGACAGAGCTAATACCAAAAGTGGGAGTGAACAAAGACACTAAGCCCCTTTTTCCTTTGCATCTGGACCAAGGGCAGTTAGTACTCTGGGTTAAGTGTCTGTTCCTCTGAAAGCAAAATTTCTCTCAGACAGATTGTGTCAAGGCCAGGCATGGGACATAGATAGTTAGCAAGCCCATTTCGTTAGTCCAATTAATGTGACTTGCAACCTAGCCTTTACCATTGATAGTGATGATATTTAGTTCTCCATGGAATAGCTTTATTATATTTCAACTGGTTTAAATCTCAGAGAGTGAAGAGGGGTGCTGTTTTAGATCCCGCTCATAACCTCATATGTCATTAATTCATCAAGTTATTTTACATGCATTATCTCATTTGGTCCTCACAATTTTTTGAGGTAAATACTAATATATCCCTATTTTACAAGTGAGGAAATTGAAACAGAGGTTAAGTCACTTACCAAAGGTGATATAGTGAGGGACTGAACTCATCATTAACGAATGTAATATCATGCACATTATTTAATGTCACTATTATTATAACTAGTGCATCTTATATTGTGGTGTTTGCATTTGAATCTCCATATTATTTATCGCTCAACTCGACTTCTGTTGCAATCTCAGTTATATGGAATGAATATAAAAAGACAATAACCCTGGTCAATGAAGAAGATACTCAGGTAAGGCCTAAAATCAGAGTTGTAAATCAGAAATTTCAAACTGACAGCCAGCCCACAAACATGTTTTGTTTGGTTCCAAAAGTGTTAAAGATTTGAATTAGTTAATATGATAAAAATATACATTTCTAGCTTCTCTTTTTTTTGCATAAACTCAGTGATTTATTTATTTTATTTTATTTTATTTTACTTTTTAAAATTTAATTCGAAATTAGTTAGCACATAGTGCAACAATGATTTCAGGAGTAGATTCCTTAGTGCCCCTTACCCATTTAGCCCATCCCCCCTCCCACAACCCCTCCCATAACCCTCAGTTTGTTCTCCATATTTATGAGTCTCTTCTGTTTTGTCCCCCTCCCTGTTTTTATATTATTTTTGTTTTCCTTCCCTTATATTCATCTGTTTTGTCTCTTACATTCTCATATGAGTGAAGTCATATGATTTTTCTTTCTCTGACTAACTTCACTTAGCATAATACCCTCCAGTTCCATCCACATAGTTGCAAATGGCAAGATTTCATTCTTTTTTTGCTTACCGAGTAATACTCCACATATATATGTGTATGTATATATATATATACATATATACATACATATGTATATGTGTGTATATATATATGTATATATATATATATATATACCACATCTTCTTTATCCACTCATCCATCGATGGACATTTGGGCTCTTTCCATACTTTGGTTATTGTTGATAGTGCTGCTATAAACATGGGGGTGCATGTGTCCCTTCAAAACAGCACACCTGTATCCCTTGAATAAATACCTAGTAGTGCCATTGTTGGGTCATAGGGTAGTTCTATTTTTAGTTTTTTGAGGAACCTCCTGACTGTTTTCCAGAGTGGCTGCACCAGCTTGCATTGCCACCAACAATGGAAAAGAGATCCTCTTTCTCTGCATCCTTGTCAACATCTGTTATTGCCTGAGTTGTTAATGTTAGCCATTCTGACTGGTGTGAGGTGGTATCTCATTGTGGTTTTGATTTGTATTCCCCTGATGATGAGTGATGTTGAGCATTTTTTTCATGTGTTGATTGGCAATCTAATTGTCGTCTTTGGAGAAGTATCTATCCATGTCTTTTGCTCATTTCTTCACTGGATTATTTGTTTTTTGGGTGTTGAGTTTGATAAGCTCTTTATAGATTTTGGATACTAACACTTTATCTGATATGTCGTTTGCAAATATCTTCTCCCATTCTGTCGGTTGCCTTTTGGTTTTGCTGATTGTTTCCTTCACTGTGCAGAAGGTTTGTATTTTGATGAGGTCCCAGTAGTTCATTTTTTTTTGTTTGTTTGTTTCCCTTGCCTCTGGAGACGTGTTAAGAAGTTGCTGTGGGCAAGATCAAAGAGGTTTTTGCCTGCTTTCTCCTCAAGGATTTTGATCGCTTCCTGTCTTACATTGAGGTCTTTCCATCCATTTTGAGTTTATTTTTGTGTATAGTGTAAGAAGGTGGTCCAGGTTCATTCTTCTGCATGTCACTGTCCAGTTTTCCCAGCACCACTTGCTGAAGAGACTGTCTTTATTCCATTGGATATTCTTTCCTGCTTTATCAAAGGTTAGTTGCCCATACGTTTGTGGGTCCATTTCTGGGTTCTCTATTCTGTTTCATTGATATGAGTGTCTGTTCTTGTGCCAGTACCATACTGTCTTAACGATTACAGCTTTGTAGTATAGCTTGAAGTCTGGGATTGTGATGCCTCCTGCTTTGGTTTTCTTTTTCAAGATTGCTTTGGCTATTCAGGGTCTTTTCTGGTTCCATACAAATTTTAGCATTATTTGTTCTAGCTCTGTGAAGAATGCTGGTGTTATTTTGATAGGGACTGCATTGAATATGTAAATTGCTTTGGGTAGAATCGACATTTTAACAATATTTGTTCTGCCTATCCAGGAGCATGGAATCTTTTTCCATTTTTTTGTGTCTTCTTCAGTTTCTTTCATAAGCTTTCTATAGTTTTCAGCATATAGATTTTTCACCTCTTTGCTAAGATTTATTCCTAGGTATTTTATGGTTTTTTGTGCAGCTATAAGTGGGATTGATTCCTTGATTTCTCTTTCTGTTGCTTCATTGTTGGTGTATAAGAACGCAACCGATTTCTGTACATTGATTTTATATCCTGTAATTTGCTGATTCATGGATCAATTCTAGCAGTTTTTTGGTGGTATCTTTTGGGTTTTCCATATACAGTATCATGTCATCTGCGAAGAGTGAAAGTTGACCTCCTCCTGGCCGATCTGGATGGTTTTTATTTCTTTGTGTTGTCTGATTGCAGAGGCTAAGACTTCCAATCCTATGTTTACCAACAGTGGCGAGAGTGGACATCCCTGTCTTGTTCCTGACCTTAGGGGGAAAGCTCTCAGTTTTTCCCCACTGGGGATGATATTAGCATTGGGTCTTTCATATATGGCTTTTATGATCTCGAGGTATGCTCCTTCTATCCCTACTTTCTTGAGGGTTTTTATCAAGAAAGGATGCTGTATTTCGTCAAATGCTTTCTCTGTATCTATTGAGAGGATCGTATGGTTCTTGTCCTTTCTTTTATTGATGTGATGAATCACATTAATTGTTTTGCAGATATTGAACCAGCCCTGCATCCCAGGTATAAATCCGACCTGGTCATGGTGAATAATTTTTTTAATGTATTGTTGGATCCGGTTGGCTAATATCTTGTTGAGGATTTTGGCTTCCATGTTCATCAGGGAAATTGGTCTATAGTTCTCCTTTTTAGTGGGGTCTCTGGTTTTGGGATCAAGGTAATGCTGGCTTCATAGAAAGAGTTTGGAAGTTTTCCTTCCATTTCTATTTTTTGGAACAGTTTCAAGAGAATAGGTGTTAACTCTTCCTTAAATGTTGGGTAGAATTCCCCTGGAAAGCCATATGGCCTCGGGCTCTTGTTTTTTGGCAGATTTTTGATTACTAATTCTATTTCCTTACTGGTGATGGGTATGATCAAATATTCTATTTCTTCCTGTTTCAGTTTTGGTAGTGTATATATTTCTAGGAATTTGTCCATTTCTTCTAGATTGCCCATTTTATTGGCATATAATTGCCCATAATATTCTCTTATTATTGTTTTTATTTCTGCTGTGTTGGTTGTGATCTCTCCTCTTTCATTCTTGATTTTGTTTATTTGGGTCCTTTTTTTTTTCTTTTTGATCAGACTGGCTAGTGGTTTATCAATTTCGTTCATTCTTTCAAAGAACCAGCTTCTGGGTTCATTGATCTGTTGTACTGGTTTTTTGGTTTCGATAGCATTAATTTCTGTTCTAATCTTTATTATTTCCTGTCTTCTGCTGTTTTTGGGTTTATTTGCTGTTCTTTTTCCAGCTCCTTAAGGCATAAGGTTAGGTTGTGTATCTGAGATCTTTCTTCCTTCTTTAGGAAGACCTGGATTGCTATATACTCTCCTCTTATGACCGCCTTTGCTGCCTCCCAGAGGTTTTGGGTTGTGGTGTTATCATTTTCATTGGCTTCCATACACTTTTTAATTTCCTCTTTAACTTCTTGGTTATCCCATTCATTCTTTAATAGGGTGTTCTTCAGTCTCCAAGTATTTGTTACCTTTCCAAATTTTTTATTAAAGTTGATTTCAAGTTTCATAGTGTTGTGGTCTCAAAATATGCATGGTATGATCTTGATCTTTTTGTACTTATTTGGGGCTGATTTGTGTCCCAGTATATGGTCTATTCTGGAGAACGTTCCATGTGTACAGGAGAAGAATGTATATTCTGCTGCTTTAGGGTGAAATGTTCTGAATATATCTGTTAAGTCCATCTGGTCTAGTGTGTCATTCAAAGCCATTGTTTCCTTGTTGATTTTTTGATTAGATGATCTGTCCATTGCCATGAGTGGGGTGTTGAAGTCTCCTACTATTATGGTATTACTATCTATGAGTTTCTTTATGTTTGTGATTAATTGATTTATATATATGGGTGCTTCCACATTTGGCACATCAGTGTTTACAATTGTTAGGTCTTCTTGGTGGATAGACCTCTTGAATATGATATAATGCCCTTCTGCATCTCTTGATACAGTCTTTATTTTCAAGTCTAGATTGTCTGATATAAGTATGGCTACTCCAGCTTTCTTTTGTTGACCATTAGCATGATAGATGGTTCTCCATCCCCTTGTTTCAATTTGTAGGTGTCTTTAGGTCTAAAGTGGGTCTCTTGTAAACAGCATATAGATGGATCTTGTTTCCTTATCCATTCTGTTACCCTATGTCTTTTGATTGGAGTATTGAGTCCATTGACGTTTAGAGTGAGTACTGAAAGATATGAATTTATTGCCATTATGATGCTTGTAGTGTTGGAATTTCTGGTGGTGTTCTCTGTTCCTTTCTAATCTTTGTTGCTTTTGGTATATATATTATATATGATTTCTCTAATTCTTAAATCGTGCTCTTTTGCCTTAATCCCCTCTTTTTTTTCTGTTTCATTATTCTCCATAAGTTTGTCCTCTATATTACTGATTCTCTGTTCTGCCTCATCCATCCTTGCCGCTGCATCCATCCCTGATTGCAGCTCAATTATAGCATTTTTAATTTCATTCTGGCTATTTTTTACTTCCTTTATCTCTGCAGAAAGGGGTTCTAATCTATTTTCTACTCCAGCTAGTATTCTTATTATCGTGATTCTAAAGTCTGATTTAGACAGCTAGCTTTTATCTGTGTTGGTTAAATCCCTGGCTGTTGTTTCTTCATGCTCTTTCTTTTGGGGTGAATTCCCTTGTTTTGGCATTTTAAAGGGAGAAAAGGAATTAATGAGGTAGAAAAATTAAAATTAAAAAATATTAAAATTTAAAAATATTAAAATTAAAAAATATTATAATTAAAAACTTAAACACACACACAAAATTGAATAAATGATGCTAGATCCTAGGTGTGTTTGGATCTGGGTGTTGAAAGTGGTTTGACAGAGAAAAAAAAGGGGGGTGGGAGGAAATCGTTTGAGAATTTGAAAAAATGAATACACTGAAGTAGACTAAAATGAGATGATGGGGGTGAAGTAGAATTTGAAAAAATATACACAAAATAAATAATATACTAGAAAAAAATTAAAGAAAAATATTGTTAATAAAAATTAAAAATAAATATGAATTTTTTCTTTTTCTATATTTAAGAAAAAAGAAAAAAGAAAAAAGAAATCGTTTGAAAATTTGAAAAAGTGAATACACTGTAGTAGACTAAAATAAAATGATGGAAGTAAAATAGAATTTGAAAAAATGTACACAAAAGTAAAAATATAGTAATAAAAAATAAAAAATTTTAATAAAAATTGAAAATAAAAATGAATTTTTTCTCTTTCTGTATTCAAGAAAAAGAATTGTAAAAGAGAAAAAAGAGGAAAAGAAAGAAAATTGAATTGCATTTTATAGTCCATAAACTAAGCCAGCAGTGAGACTTGTGTTCTTGAAGAGTGAGGTTGGCCCAGTTGGGCGGGGCTCAGTGTAACAGCTCCGCTTTCCACTAGATGGCGCTGCTATCCTACTGAGGTGGATTGTTGCGGGGCTCGTAGGTGCGTTGGCGCATGCGCGGGAGTGGTAAAAATGGCGATACTCAGTTACCCAGTCTGTTTTTCGGGATCAGCCATCGCGCACCCATCCTCTGTCTTCAGCTCTCGGCCACTCCCCGCTTTTTCACTCTCCGTGACCAGGGCCCAGGCAGTACCTCTCTCCCGAATTTTGTCTCAGATATGGCTGCCTTCCCCGGCCCCTTACTTCTGAAGGACTGTGGCTTTGACCCGTTCTGCCCCTCTGCAGGAGGGTCTCACCAAGCAGTGGCCGAATGAGCAATGGCCGAATGTCGGCCGCACCCAGGAACGCTAGCTGGACCCTGCTGCTGCCAGTGCCCTGAGGCTGCGGCCAGGTGCCAGCACATTCCAGAAAATGTTCACGAGGCAGTATAGCAGCAGCGTTTCAGGGATTATGGAAAATCGCAACACACCTGGCACCAGGCTTCACCCTTAACCTTGTTCTAGCACCAGCGAATGTGGCCAGTTTGTGGGGTCTGCTGGGACCAGATGGCTTCAACAGTCTCTACCAAATGTCCTTTCAGCAGTGGAACCGCTTTTCCCCGTGTGGCTTGAGAACCTCCCGGACCGCACTCTGTTCCTGGGGATTCGCCCTTTCCACCAGAGCACCACCAGGTATCGGGCTGTGGAGTTGCAGACTCTGCACTCCCCTTGTTTACAGTCTAAATGGAATTGAAACCCTCTCCTTTCTCCTTTCTCCCTTTTTAGTTTAGTCCCTGCGGCGGTTTCCAATTTTCCACTTTCTCTCCAGCTGCTTTGGGGGAGGGGTGCTTTTCCCGTATTCTCCCCCCAGTCTCTGTCCTCTCTCCTCTCACAAAAGCACCTCCCTTCCTGCGCCTTCTCGCTCCCAAGTTCACTTCTCTGTGCCGCGTACCTGCTGAATTCTGTGGTTCAGGTTGTGCATATTGCTGTGTTAATCCTCCAGTCAGTTTTCTAGGTGTGTAGGATGGTTTAGTGTTGGTCTGGCTGTATTTCATGGACACAAGACACCCAAAACACTTCCATGCTGTTGAGCCATCTTGGCTCCTCCCCCTGGCTTCTCTTTTTTAATGTATGTTTGTTTGTTTATTTATTTAAAGAGCATGAGTGGGGGAGGGGCAGAGAGAGAAAGAGGGAGAGAGAGAATCCCAAGCAGGATCCATGCTGTCAGCTCAGAGCCTGACTTAGGGGCTTGATCTTATAACCATGAGATCCTGACCTGAGCTGAAATCAAGAGTTGGACACTGAACTGACTGAGCTACCCAGGCGCCCTGGATTTCTGGCTTTTCTTGAAAAATGAGAACATCTGGGCAGAAGGGAACCGGAGTTGAAGAGCTATCTCCTTTCGATGGAGCACGTACAGCACAGTTCCCCTCTTCCCCACTGTGTCAGTTCATATAAGTACCTTGCTGGCATACGCTCTTCTAAACATTTCAATTTGCAACCCTGGTGCCAGACAGGAGGCCTCTCACCTCTGCCCCATTCACCTCTCTGGGACATCACGATTATTGCAAAAATCCTGGAGGTTGGATGTCAACAACCTTGACCAGGCCACTAAGTGAATGTAAGGGGTCTTGAAGTCAAACAGCTGAGCTATATGAGTGGCAGCTCTTCAGAAGGGATGCCATTCAGTGAGGGGGCTCATTTCATCCCTTCAGCAAAAATGTTCACGCTGCAACCTGGAGAGACTTCAGAGAGAGAGGAGAGCAGCTGGGCTGCTGGGTGTGAGGCTACCTCACACACTCAGTTCCATCTGTGTCTGCTTCAGGTTTGAGACATCTTTGTAAATGTTATTAAATTATGGATTTCTCTGGCTCTAAAAACATTGTAAAACATTGCCTCTCGGCCCTCCATATTCTCATCCCCAATATGAAGAGGATACGAAAAGAAGGTTCTTTTTGTATCAGTGTCTTTTATAAAGCAGTTGCTCAATAAACATTTGCCAGATGAGTAATTGAATAGACAGACTTTGTGAATTCTAGGATGGACGATTGTCCTTCCCATAAGAAATGCATATTTGAGTGAGTGAAGAATATCTACCTCCAGCAAGACTACTTTCCATCTTTCTGTTAATCTCTTTTACTAATCTAATTTCTACTCCAACACCAGGAGGAGCAAGACTGTTATTTCCCATCAATATTAGGTATTACCCCCTCCACGGCAATCTACATTCAAAGGATTCCCTATTGATGACTTAAAAAAAAAACATCTGTCTCCTCTTGAGGGGATATTGAGAATTAGGTGGAATAAATATTTTGGGTGGGCCACTTTCTCACCCTAAGATCAAACTTACATACCTGGATTTGAGATCAAAAGAAATAGCAAGTTCAGACTTTCAGTCAACTGTAGCTTATTTTTTTAAATATGAATGCCTGTGAGATGCCTGGTTGGCTTCCTCAGTGGAGTCTGGGACTCTTGATCTCAGGGTTGTGAGTGCAAGCCCCACACTGATTGTAGAGATTACTTAAAAATAAAATCTTTAAAAAAAAATGAAATTAAATAAATAAGATCACCCATGGAATCACAGGACATTTGATGGAGCTAGAAGGAACTTTAGCAAGGATCACCAAACATGACAATCCATAGCAATTAGTGACATTTAAATGCCACCTGCACCAAATTATTATAAATACCAATTTGCTGAATGGCTTTGCAATGTTAAGTACAACTTATTTCTTGAAAAAGGTAATCATCTAAAAATTATAAACATTGGGTTTTAATGAGAGAATTATCTAAATTGTTCTTTAGCACAGTATAAACCTGTTGGGAGAGAAGGCATGCTTTGGGGTAATGGCAGACAAACACCTTATTAAAATTGTATTTCCTGGTTAAGAGTATTTGCTTTCATTTTACAAGACCTGGTTTACACTAATTATTTGATTGGGCAGAAAGGTCATACACAAATCTTTAATATTCAAGGAATGAGGAATGCCTTCCAAGCTCCCAAAGGTACTGAAATAATCAAAGGAACTCAAGCCAGACGGACTTACCATCAGGCAATTTCTTAAAGAAAGTGTCACTCTGACTGTTAGAATATCCAGTGAACAGATTTTCTCAAAGGTTATTGAAGTGCTCGCTAATAGCCATTTTTAAAGTTAAACATATAATAATATAATAATATAACAGGGGTAGGATAGTGTTATATTTTTTAAGTTTTATTTTATTTTTGAGAGACAGAGAGAGAGACAGAGAGAGAGAGAGAGACAGAGAGTGAGCAGGGAAGGGTTAGAGAGAGAGGGAGACACAGAATCGGAAGCAGGCTCCAGGCTCCAAGCTGTCAGCACAGAGCCCAACGCAGTCCGAACCCACCAGCCATGAGATCATGACCAGAGCTGAAGTCGGTCACTTAACCGACTGAGACACCCAGGCGCCCTGAATAGTGTTGTATTAAAGGGCACTACACTTTTACAGCTGCAGAAAACAGGTGGGCAGTTCCTAAAGGGTAGAGGCCCAGGAAATGTAAAGAAATCTCTTGTTGCGTCCTCCTTTAATACGGGAGAAATCAGCCTCAAATAAGCCTCCAGCTGGGGATCTAATAACCGCCCCCCCACGGACCATATGCAGCAGAGGCACTTGAAGATGTGCCCATCACCAATTACAGTACGGCATACATTGTGGGCTGACTTCCCAACACTTTCCACTTCCTGTTCCTGCTGCAGAAACTGGCAAAACTATATTCTCATTCTCCCATCCCTGCCCCTTGCATTTAGGAATGGCCATGTGACACAGTTGGGCCAATGAGAGGTGGGAGAAAAGTATGCTAGGGAGTTTAGGCAAAGTTACTGTGTATTCTTTTTTGTTTCTTATAAAAGCAGTTCCTCCTTTTCATCCTCCTTTAACATGCATGCTTATGTCTGGGGCTTTAGAAGCAATTTTGTGACTTTATTAAGTCTCTGAACCCACATGAGAGGCCCGCTTCCTTCTAATTATGGCACTAGGAAAAGGTTCTTTTGTTATTTGCAGCCAAAACACACAGTTGAGGACTAATAACACCTTTTCTTCATGGTTTTTAGTGTATTTAAAATAACATTTCACTAGATGGATTTCTCACTTTCATGGAAAAAAAGATCTTTAAACACACATGGTTCATGGCTAGTCCACTCTCATTCTGGAAAAATTATCTGGAGGCCCCTGCAATCTGTTTTTTACACCACCTTCTTAGGGAGTTTTCCTCTTGTGTTTGGCATGGGATGGTCTATAATTTCCTTCACATTCCTCTGGTCAAAATATTATTTTTATTTAAAACACTAATTATCCACATGGGATCTGCTCATTCTTGGTTTTCCACAGAGGCCTTTAAATTTTACATCTTAGGTGATACAGTCTTCTGGTGTGTAAAACAAAACTGTAGGGAAAGGAATACAGTCTCCTGCTTCATTGGTAAAACCTATGTTAAAAACTATCGTCAGGGGTGCCTGGCTGGCTCAGTTGGTGGAGCCTGCGACTCTATACCCACATTGAGTATAGAGATCACTAAAAGAAAAACAAACTTAAAAAAAAACAAAACTATTATCAGATATTTTCTTTCAGATAAAGTTATTAACCACATGGTGATGGCAAAACAAAAAAGTGCCCACTCGTCCTTGAATCCAATCTGCTTCCCTCCTCTTCAACTATCTTATTAATTTACTTACAACAAAGATTTTTGACTCAAATAAAAATTAATATGGGTATGCACTCTTCTCCTGCCCTTGCTACACAGAAGTTAGCTTAACAGGTTGCCCTACGCCTTTCTTCCCGTGTGAAACCACATATCTTGGAGGCGTTCCATATCTGTGAATGGCATCCACATGTTTACAGTGGTAAAGTATTCCATTGTTTGAATGTACATGAAATATTTAGCTAATCCTCCTTTGTTGCACATTTGGACCATTTCAACAGACAAAGCTGAAATAAAAAACCCTCAAACACACATCATCCTGCACAAAGGAAGAGATACTGTAGGAGAAATACCCAGAAGTGGACTTGCCCAGTCAAAGGGTAGAGGCAGTTGTAACTTTGATTGTTAGTGTCAAATTGCTCTCCACAGGAGTTATACCGATTTACATTCCCACTAGCAACAGATGAACGTGCCTGAAGGCAAAGTTAGATTCTACCAATCCACTAGGTGAGAAATGGTATCTTAATATAGTGTTAACTTTTTTATCATGAGGAACTTTGAACATCATAAGTTTTAGAGACCATTTACATTTCTTTTTTCTGTATCTTTTCTGTATCCTTTCTGTATCTGCCAATTTTTAAAAAGTATACATACCTTTTCATTTAAAGGAACTCTGTATATTAAGGATATTAATTTTCATTTGTAATATGAGCTGGAGATCTTTTTCCCAGTTTATTGTTTGTCTTTTAACATATTTCTGGTGGCACTTTTATTGCCATGCAGAATTTGGGGCTTTTACCTAATCTTTTATGACATCTGAAATTTGAGCCCTGGAAACACCTTTCTTAGATCAGATAAAGAAATCTATCCATGTATTCTTTTTTTTTTTTTTTAATGGAATGGCATTTTTCTTTTTTTTTTTTTTTATTATGCAATTTAATGTCAAATTGGTTTCCATACAACACCCAGTGCTCATCCCAACAGGTGCCCTCCTCAATACCCATCACCCACCCACACCTCCCTCCCAACCCCATAAACCTTCAGTTTGTTCTCAGTTTTTCGGAGTCTCTTATGTTTTGGCTCCCTCCTTCTCTAACCATTTTTTTTCTTCCCCTGCCTCTTCTGTTAAGTTTCTCAGGATCCACATAGGAGTGAAAACATATGGAATCTGTTCTTCTCTGTATGACTTCTTTCACTTATCATAACACTCTCCAGTTCCATCCATGTTGCTACAAAGGGCCATGTTTCATTTTTTTCTCATTGCCACGTAGTACTCCATTGTGTATATAAACCACAATTTCTTTATCCATTCATCAGTTGATGGACATTTAGCCTCTTTCCATAATTTAGCTATTGTTGAAAGTGCTGCTATAAACATTGGGGTACAAGTGCCCCTTTGCATCAGTACTCCTGTATCCCTTGGGTAAATTCCTAGCAGTGCTACTACTGGGTCATAGGGTAGGTCTATTTTTAATTTTTTGAGGAACCTCCACACTGTTTTCCAGAGCAGCTGCACCAGTTTGCATTCCCACCAACAGTGCAAGAGGGTTCCCGTTTCTCCACATCCTTTCCAGCATCTATAGTCTCCTGTTTTGTTCATTTTAGCCACTCTGACTGGCGTGAGGTGATATCTGAGTGTGGTTTTGATTTGTATTTCCCTGATGAGGAGTGATGTTGAGCATCTTTTCATGTGCCTGTTGGCCATCTGGATGTCTTCTTTAGAGAAGCGTCTATTCATGTTTTCTGCCCATTTCTTCACTGGATTATTTGTTTTTCGGGTGTGTAGTTTGGTCAGTTCTTTATAGATTTTGGATACTAGCCCTTTGTCTGATATGTCATTTGCAAACATCTTTTCCCATTCCGTTGGTTGCCTTTTAGTTTTGTTGATTGTTTCTTCTGCAGTGCAGAAGCTTTTTATCTTCATGAGGTCCCAATACTTCATTTTTGCTTTTAATTCCCTTGCCTTTGGGGATGTGTCAAGTAAGAAATTGCTGCGGCTGAGGTCAGAGAGGTTTTTTCCTGCTTTCTCCTCTGGGGTTTTGATGGTTTCCTGTCTCACATTCAGGTCCTTTATCCATTTTGAGTTTATTTTTGTGAATGGTGTGAGAAAGTGGTCTAGTTTCAACCTTCTGCATGTTGCTGTCCAGTTCTCCCAGCACCATTTGTTAAAGAGACTGTCTTTTTTCCATCGGATATTCTTTCCTGCTTTGTCAAAGATTAGTTGGCCATACGTTTGTGGGTCTAGTTCTGGGGTTTCTGTTCTATTCCATTGGTCTATGTGTCTGTTTTTGTGCCAATACCATGCTGTCCTGATGATTACAGCTTTGTAGTAGAGGCTAAAGTCTGGGATTGTGATGCCTCCTGCTTTGGTCTTCTTCTTCAAAATTACTTTGGCTCTTTGGGGTCTTTTGTGGTTCTATACAAATGTTAGGATTGCTTGTTCTAGCTTCAAGAAGAATGCCAGTGCAATTTTTATTGGGATTGCATTGAATGTGTAGGTAGCTTTGGGTAGTATTGACATTTTAACAATATTTATTCTTCCAATCCATGAGCATGGAATGTTTTTCCATTTCTTTATATCTTGTTCAATTTCCTTCATAAGCTTTCTATAGTTTTCAGCATACAGATCTTTTACATCTTTGGTCAGGGTTATTCCTAGGTATTTTATGATTCTTGGTGCAATTGTGAATGGGATCAGTTTCTTTATTTGTATTTCTGTTGCTTCATTGTTAATATATAAGAATGCAACTGATTTCTGTACATTGATTTTGTATCCTGTGACTTTGCTGAATTCACGTATCAGTTCTAGCAGACTTTTGGTGGAGTCTGTCGGGTTTTCCATGTATAATATCATGTCATCTGCAAAAAGCGAAAGCTTGACTTCATGTTTGCCAATTTTGATGCCTTTGATTTCCTTTTGTTGTCTGATTGCTGATGCTAGCACTTCCAACACTATGTTAAACAACAGCGGTGAGAGTGGACATCCCTTCGTGTTCCTGATCTCAGGGGGAACGCTCTCAGTTTTTCCCCATTGAGGATGATATTAGCTGTGGGCTTTTCATAAATGGCTTTTATGATGTTTAAGTATGTTCCTTCTACCCCGACTTTCTCGAGGGTTTTTATTAAGAAAGGATGCTGAATTTTGTCAAATGCTTTTTATGCATCGATTGACAGCGTCATATGGTTCTTATCTTTTCTTTTATTAATGTGATGTATCACATTGATTGATTTGCCACTGTTGAACCAGCCCTGCAGCCCAGGAATGAATCCCACTTGATCATGGTGAATAATTCTTTTTATATGCTGTTGAATTCGATTTGCTGGTATCTTATTGAGAATTTTTGCATCCATATTCATCAGGGATATTGGCCTGTAGTTCTCTTTTTTTACTGGGTCTCTGTCTGGTTTAGGAATCAAAGTAATGCTGGCTTCATAGAATGAGTCTGGAAGTTTTCCTTCCCTTTCTATTTTTTGGAGTAGCTTGAGAAGGATAGGAATTATCTCTGCTTTAAATGTCTGGTAGAATTCCCCAGGGAAGCCATCTGGTCCTGGACTCTTATTTGTTGCGAGATTTTTGATAACTGATTCAATTTCTTCGCTGCTTATGGGTCTGTTCAAGCTTTCTAGTTCCTCCTGTTTGGAATGGAAATTTGTCCATTTCTTCCAGGTTGTCTAGTTTGTTGGCATATAATTTTTCATAGTACTCCCTGATAATTGCTTGTATTTCTGAGGGATTGGTTGTAATAATTCCGTTTTCATTCATGATTTTATCTATTTGGGTCATCTCCCTTTTCTTATTGAGAAGCCTGGCTAGCGGTTTATCAATTTTGTTTATTTTTTTAAAAAACCAACTCTTGGTTTCGTTGATCTGCTCTACAGGTTTTTTAGATGATATATTGTTTATTTCTGCTCTGATCTTTATTATTTCTCTTCTTCTGCTGGGTTTAGGCTGACTTTGTTGTTCTGCTTCTATTTCCTTTAGGTATACTATTAGATTTTGTATTTGGGATTTTTCTTGTTTCTTGAGATAGGCCTGGATTGCAATGTATTTTCCTCTCAGGACTGCCTTTGCTGCATCCCAAAGCGTTTGGATGGTTGTATTTTCATTTTCATTTGTTTCCATATATTTTTAAATTTCTTCTCTAATTGCCTGCTTGACCCATTCATTCTTTAGTAGGGTGTTCTTTAACCTCCATGCTTTTGGAGGTTTTCCAGACTTTTTCTTGTGGTTGATTTCAAGCTTCATCACATTGTGGTCTGAAAGTGTGCATGGTATGATCTCAATTCTTGTATACTTATGAAGGGCTGTTTTGTGACCCAGTATGTGATCTATCTTGGAGAAGGTTCCATGTGCACTTGAGAAGAAAGTATATTCTGTTGCTTTGGGATACAGAGTTCTAAATATATCTATCAAGTCTATCTGATCCAGTGTATCATTCAGGGCCCTTGTTTCTTTATTGATCCTGTGTCTAGATGATCTATCCATTGTTGTAAGTGGAGTATTAAAGTCCCCTGCAATTGCCACATTATTATCAATAAGGTTGCTTATGTTTGTGATTAATTGTTTTAGATATTTGTGGGCTCCTGTATTTGGCACATAGACATTTAAAATTGTTAGCTCTTCCTGATGGATAGACCCTGTAATTATTATATAATGCCCTTCTTCATCTCTTGTTACAGCCTTTAATTTAAAGTCTAGTTTGTCTGATATAAGTATGGCTACTCCAGCTTTCTTTTGACTTGCAGTAGCATGATAGGTAGCTCTCCAACCCCTCACTTTCAATCTGAAGGTGTCCTCAGGTCTAAAATGAGTCTCTTGTAGACAACAAATAGATGGGTCTTGGTTTTTTATCCATTTTGATACCCTATGTCTTGGTTGGAGCATTTAGCCCATTTACATTGTGTTATTATTGAAAGATATGGGTTTAGAGTCATTGTGATGTCTGTAGGTTTCATGCTTGCATTGATGTCTCTGGTACTTTTTCTCACAGGATCCCCTTTAGGATCTCTTGTAGGGTTGGTTTAGTGGTGATGAATTCCTTCAGTTTTTGTTTGGGAAGACCTTTATCTCTCCTTGTATTCTAAATGACAGACTTGCTGGATAAAGGATTCTCAGCTGCATATTTTTTCTGTTCATCACATTGAAGATTTCCTGCCATTCCTTTCTGGCCTGCCAAGTTTCAGTACAGATCCATCACAAGTCTTATTGGTCTCCCTTTATATGTTAGAGCATGTTTATCCCTAGCTGCTTTCAGAATTCTCTCTTTATCCTTGTATTTTGCCAGTTTCACTATGATATGTCATGCAGAAGATCGATTCAAGTTACATCTGAAGGGAGTTCTCTGTGCCTCTTGGATTTCAATGCTTTTTTCCTTCCCCAGATCAGGGAAGTTCTCAGCTATGATTCCTTCCAGTACATCTTCAGCACCTTTCCCTCTCTCTTCCTCCTCTGGAATCCCAATTATGTGTACATTATTTCGTTTAATTATGTCACTTAGTTCTCTAAGTCTCCCCTCATACTCCTGGATTTTTTTATCTCTCTTTTTCTCAGCTTCTTCTTTTTCCATAATTTTATCTTCTAATTCACCTATTCTCTCCTCTGCCTCTTCAATCTGAGCTGTGGTCGCCTCCATTTTATTTTGCAGCTCATTTATAGCATTTTTATCTCCTCCTGACTGTTTCTTAGTCCCTTGATCTCTGTAGTAATAGATTCCCTGTTGTCCTCTATACTTTTTTCAAGCCCAGTGATTAATTTTATGACTATTATTTTAAATTCATTTTCTGTTACATTGCTTAAATCGTTTTTGATCAGTTTGTTAGCTGTCGCTACTTCCTGGAGTTTCTTTTGAGGAGAATTCTTCTGTTTCGTCATTTTGGATAGTCCCTGGAGTGGCGGGGAACTGCAGAGCTCTTCCTCTGTTCTGTCTGGAGTAACTTGCGTTGGTGGGCGGGGCCACAGTCAGACCTGATGTCTGCCCCCAGCCCACCGCTGGGGCCACAGTCAGACTGGTGTGTACCTTATCTTCCCCTCTCCCAGGGGCAGGACTCACTGTGAAGTGGTGTGGCCTCTGTCTGGGCTACTTGCACACTGCCAGTCTTGTGGTACTGCTTCGATGGGATCTGGCGTATTAGCCGGGGTGGATCCGGAAGGTGCACAGGGGCTGGAGGGGCAGGCTCAGCTGGCTTTGTCTTCAGTGGTCCGCTTTGGGAGGGGCCCTGCAGCACCAGGAGGGAGGCAGACCCGACGGAGGGATGGATCCACAGAAGCACAGTGTTGGGTGTTTGCATGGTGCAAGCAAGTTACGTGAGGGGAACTGGCTCCCTTTGGGATTTTGGCTGGGGGATGGGTGAGGGAGACAGTGCTTTCCATGCCTTTGTTCCCACCAAGCTGAGCTCTGTCCTCCGAGGCTCAACAACTCTCTCTCCTGCTCTCCAAGCAGAGCTGTTGACTTATAACATTCCAGATGTTAAGTCCCACTGGCTGTCAGAACACACTCCGTGAGGCCCTCCGCTTTTATGGCCAGACTCAGGGGCTCTGCCTTGCTGGGTGGGCTGGCTGCCCCTCCACTGCCCCGGGTCCCTCCCGCCAGTCCCTGTAGTGCACACCGCCTCTCCACCCTTCCTACCCTCTTCCGTGGGCCTCTCATCTACGCTTGGCTCCAGTGAGTCCATTCTGCTAGTCTTCTGGTGGTTATCGGGGTAAATTAGGCAGATGTGGGTGGAATCTAAGCAATCAGCAGGACGCGGTGAGCCCAGCGTCCTCCTATGTGGCCAATTTCTCCTACCTTCCCATGTATTCTTTTAGTAATTGTATGGTTTTATTTTCTTACATTTAAATAGTTGATCTATTTGGAATTTACACCACTATACATTGTGAGATACAGATCTAATTTTTTTTTCAGTTATTTACCAAGTTGTACCAATAGCAGTTACTGGTAAGTTTGTTTTTTTAGGATCTTTAAATATGAATTTTAGGGGCACCTGGGTGGTTTAGTTGATTAAGTGTTGGACTCTTGATTTCAGCTCAGGTCATGATCTTACAGTTTGTGAGATCGAGTCCCATGTCGGTCTCGACAGTGTGGAACCTACTTGGGATTCTCTCTCTCCCTCTGCTTCCCTGCTCTCTCTCTCTCACGCATGCTGTCTCTCTCTTTCTCAAGTAAATAAACTTAAAATAAATAAATAAATAAATAAATAAATAAATAAATAAATAAATAACAATTTTAGATATCTAGCTAAATGTAATGGTTTCATTATTTTCTAAGCTAAAATTTATAAAAGAAGGGGGTTAGGAAAGTACCCCCTGGTTTGTGCACAATCCACTTGAAGATGGAAGTGAAAATTTAAATTTGTTGTTGAGATTCTTTGATTCACTAGTAACTAGATTGAAATGGATATAGAAAGTTATGTAAGGAAAATGTTAGGTCGTGTTAGGGAAATACTGCTATAGATTTTTTATTTTCCTTTTACAAATTAAGGGCAAATGATAAGCAAAATTACACATGAGACTCAAAGGAGAAGAGCCATTTTTATTATAAGTAAATGAACAACCTAAAATGGAATTTGATACAATTCTCAGTATCAAATATCACTCAGTATCACTCAGTCCCCACTCCTGAATGGTCGAATCAAAATGTCTAGAGCTGGGGGGAAGAATCTTGAGCTGGGACCAAGGGATCTCTATTTATAACAAGTTCTCAGATGATTGTAATGTAGGCGCTCCCGCACAAGTTAGTGAACTCACATCTAGGAAACTTTGACTTCTAGCCTGAAAAAGAAAGGGCAGAAGCCAAGTTCAGAACCACAGAACTAGAAAAAAATGTGAAGGAATGACTGGACCCAACCCATTGTCTTCATTCTTATTAAAGGACACACATGTGCTTCCTCTCCCCAAATATCTCAGTAATCCACAAACACCATCAGAAGCTCAATTTCAAAGTCATCACCCCAACAATCAAGAATTCTTGTCTTTCCACAAATGATGTCTTGCTTTAGTTTGGATCACTTTCTTTTTGTTAAATCCTACTCCAAGAAAAGAGAAAGGAATGAATATTCCTTGAGCTTTTAAAGTGTGCCAGACATTTCATAAACCTTAATGTTTTCACTTGGTTTCCCACAAACGTTGTGAAGTGGATATTATGGCTTTAATGTTTACAGTTAAGAAAACTGAGGCTTGGAGAGATTGTATGACTAGTTTAAGGATACTGAGTAAGTATATTTAGGAACTGTTTTGTGAAATCTTTCTATAAAGAAGAAAATGATTGATCAGCATCTCTTTCTATGACCCTCAGACAAAACCCATGATGGTTTGAAGATACAATAACCAAGCAAATTTTAATCTTTACATATTTAATTTACATTCTTTAGGTACAATTTTGGACCTCAGAAACCTATTTTAAAAATCATCTCTCCTACAATTATCCCTCTCTCTCTTCACTTGCTTGTTCTTTCATCAACGTATCCCTCAGTACCTGACAGTATGTGCTTTAATTTACATATGTATTGCCTGTCCTGTACCACTATAATGAAAGCTCCCAAGCACAGGAGCTTGGTCTGTCTTGTTCTCCACTATATCCTCAACACTTGGAACACTGGAAGTCATCAATATTTGCTGAAGAAATAACTGAAAGTGAATTCTTCATTCATACTGGCTTCTTTTCTTTACAACTGCCCAGATTTGAGGTTTTGTTCTGTTTTCAAATTCTGAGCATAGAGCTGGGTGTTTGGGTTAATAGCTGGTTTAATAACCTGCTAACTATAGTATCTCCCTGCTATAGGTAATATCTCTGCTCCTTGGGAAAATGAAGGTCTGCAGAAAACAGAGCTTTGAAAATCATTATCATCACATCTGAGCCTTCTTTCCTCTGTGCCATCTACTGTCTCTCTACTTTTACTTTTTTCTTTTCTCTATAATTTCCCTTTTTCTCTACTGGGCACAACCTGTAACATTGTCATTTATTGAGGACTCTCTATGTGTCAAGGAGTGTAAGTTGTATTTCTTGAGGTACTTCATTATATCATCCCAGACACTCAGGTGTCTTACGTCCATTTTTCACATAAGGAATATGAAGTTCCGGGAGAGTAACTCACCTGCCTGAGGAGAAAGAGCTAGGACTCACACCCAAGTTTACATCCACTTAAATCTCGAGCTTTTTTCACAATGTCTTCAGTGTATAAGGGAAACCTGGTTGCCTATAATGTCTCCATGGGCTCTAATGCTACTATTTTCTAAAGACCTGTTACTAAAAGATCTGCTTTGTGAAGCAAAGGTAGGGGAAACATTATATTTCTTTACTTTTATAAATCATGTTAGATATGGTTCATTTCATAATTTACTAAGGTCTGGGGGAAACATAACTTTAGTCATTTTGTGTAGTATATCAGTGAGAAAATGCCTTCAGTCAATGTAAATGAGACCTAATGGGGCTTAAGGAAATAACGGTTATTCCATCAAGTGAAAGAAATCTGGAAATCAGGACTCCAGGTACAGCAGCTCCACAAAGTCATCTAATTCTTTGGATCCTTCCAACATTCTGTTCTGCCATTTTTAGTGCATAATTTTCATGCGCAGAATTGTCTCATGTTTATGACGACTGCTAGAGCTCTTCTCATGACATCTTCCAGACAGCCAGGAAGGAGGAAAGGTGAAGAAACATGTTCTGTTAAAAAACTTTGCCAAAGGCCCAACCTGTCCCAATCCTCCACCTTCTGTGCCAAATGTGGCCATGGAAGCCTTCCTTCTCCATGGCTCCTGCTGGCTGGCACTTGATGCTCACTTTCCTGATAACCACGCAGCATTCTCCACTTACAGGATGCATTGAAGAAAAGTGTATCGTGCAAGTCTCAGCCACCATGGTACCCACTGCCAATCCCTTATTTCCAATCTTAGGCACCCGTACCTGTTTCCGTGATCTTTTGCAGCATAACAAATAACCCCGAGAGCTTAAATTAAGAGCTTAAAATACAACCAAATATCTCCCGTGGTTCTTCAATTTGGGCGCACCTCAATGGGGAAAGTCTCATCTTTGTTGCAACAATATTTGCAACTGAAAACCATTCGTGCAACTGCTTTCATCTGTCTGTACCACTGGAGCTAGCAAGTCCCAATGTCTCTTCCTCCACAGTCTCTCTGTGTGGCCTCTTATCACTTAGTGATCTAGTCAATGCTTATTCCATGGTGTCTGGATCCTAAGAAGCAGTGGTTCAAGGAAAAGTAAGAGAAGCTGTCCTCTAAGGAGCTGGAGGTGACACTAGCAAGGCATCACTTCCTCCATATTCTGCTTGTCAGAAAAAACCATAAGGCCAACCCAGACTGAAGGGGAAGGAAAGAACCTTCACCTCCTGAAAGAATGTGGCCACTGTAATCCACCATTCTATACCCTCCCTTTGAGTTGGACCACTCGTTCTTTAACTACATCTTTAACTATTTCTGTAACTACATCCTCTCAGGACAAGCCAATGATAATCTCTTAATGGATCTAACCTTACTGAACAAACATTTTCAGGCCTGAATGACAAAAAGTTACTAACACAATGCACCTGCCTTTCTCTAGACAAGGGAGCCTATAAGAATTGGTTTCCCATAAAAGAGAAATGTTCTTTTGTTTTCCTTTTGGAAATGAGAAAACAGTGGCAAAAAGTCAAGGAATGTATTATTTCAGTAACATTCCAGTTACAGTCACATTCATATTTTTTAATATAGTTAGCTTCTAATTCCCTGTTGTAGTTTGGTAGAGCATAGACATAAGAAAACAAAACTTAATCATGTTTATAAAGACTTATTTTGACAGCTTCAACTTCATTTATATTCAAACAGTTATCATATCCCTGAAAAAGAACAGACAAATAATTGAGTTGGCTCCCACCTCCCTTTCTTTCTCATTGTTTAAGAAAAATATGGAGTCATTAGTATATAAATTCAGCTCAAAGCAAAAAGAGATCTTATTGGTTTGTAAGCCTGGGAAATCACAAGAAGGTCTGGTTTCAAGTGTAGCTGGATACAGGTGCTCAAATATTATCACCACTGCCTTTTGCTTCCATGTTCTTGGCTACAGCTCTCAATCATTTGGCTTTATTCCCTCCTGCTACAGATGAGCTTTGTCCAGTAACTGGAAACAGGGTTGCCGGCAGCACCACCATAACTTTCTTCAAGATTAGCCACTCCTAGGAAAAATAACTTCTCCTCCCATCCTAATAATAATCCCAGGGAAATATTTAATTTTCCTGTTTAGGTCACATGTCCACCTTTGGATGAACTACTTTCCCAGGAGAATGGTATACAAAAATGCACCCCCCCAAAGATGTTCACATTCTAATCTCTGTAGCCTGTGAATATGTTACTTTATGAGGCAAAAGGGACATTGCACCTGTGATTAAATTAAGAAACTTTGCAATGGGGGGATTATCCTGGATTATCCAGGTGAGCCCAATACTATCACAAGGATCTTCAGAAGAAAGGGGCAGAAAGAATCAGAGTCTGAGAGAAGGAACTGAGAACTGTGATTATGGAAGCAGAGATTGGATTGCTGTGCTGTGAAGATGGAAGGAGCCACGAGACAAGGAATACAGGTTTAGAAGGTGGAAAAGGCAAGAAGCAGATTCTCTCTTAGCACCTCCAGATGGAACCAGCTGTGCCAATACCAGTTTTGGACTCTGGCCTCTAGAACTGTGAAAGAATAAAGTTTTGTTGTTTTAAGCCACTAGGTTTGTGCTAATTTGTTACAGTAGTGAAAGAAATTAACATATGTGGTTTCCTGATTTGGCTCTGTTTAGTTTACATGTTTTGATCTGTGGTCAAGGAAGGGGATGGGAGTTGATAGGGAGAGGGGCAGGGTGGGAGCATGTGCTTGATGGTACATCCAAGAGCACATAATATCAGGCAGAACCCCCCCAGAAAGGAAAATTCCTTTGCTGTATGAGGAACTAGATAGAAAAGAAGGCATGATAAATATAGCCAACAAGCAAACAACACCATAAACAGTAGATACCACAGTCTAGTACTACCATCTAGTACTACCCATAAGTAAAAATGCTGAGTCCAGCAGGAGGAAGGAATTAACAGAGGCCAGGATGTGTAGGACCTACCATTGGGCCTGGATAATCATGATTCCACAGCAGCAGCAGCTAAGGTTTTCCTGCTCCAATGTCCTGAAAGACACAGAATTTTGAAGAATAAAGCATCTCTTAGAATCAGTAAGACCTAAGCTCAAATCCTCCACTAAGAACAAACACTCTCATCTTGATTTTCAACGGTAACATGGGAGAGCTTGTGATGCCTCAACTCTTCCAGAAAGAATGCCAAATGTTGTAGAAGAGGAAACTGAACGTGCACACTGAGAATTTCACAAGGGTCCCCACACAAGTGCACCTTTCCCTGAGTATTGGTTTTATTATTTAAAATTCAGGTTATTGACTTTAATATAGAACTGATATCTTAAAAGTCCTGTGAATTAATTTATTTTTTCTTCTCAAGTGTTTGAGTTAATTGATGCTCCAGGAAGTTTTGCCATTTTTATTCTGGCTTCAAATAGTCTATAGTGTCAATGATTTACATAACACATGTTACACACTTGTGAGATTAGACTCAGGACTCTTCCAGACCTCCAGCTTCTAAGATAATCACCCATAGACTCTGCTGTCCTCAGAGCCTCTGCTGTGAATCAGTTTGGTTTTTCATGGCGCTCCTTAATCTTAGCATGTGAGAAAGGACTTTCCATAGAACTGCACCAATATGTTTGTTTGGGGAAGACAGTCAGAAGGCCAGGAGAAATGAAAAGTCCTTTAGAAGGAGTCATTACAGAGAGGAAAAAACAGAGAGAGAAAGGGAGAACTCTAGATGCACTGATTGTCTGGTTGCAACAGGGGAGAGATCTTAAGTAACTCTGTCCAGTCAGCTCACAAAACCAAGAGAGGTAATGATAACAAGTTAGGGTTTATTGTTTTACACTGCTAAGTTTATGTACCAATAGATAATCAAAATAAGGGTATTGTCTGGAGGAATCTTTGGAAAGGGAAAAAGATAAAATATGTAACTCAGAGGCATAAGCTTCATATGTCTAGGACCCCAGATTCTACCCCTGCACCTCTGATTCACTTTCCATGTTGGATTATAAGATGTCTCTTTACTTTTTTCATCTCCCCAACTGGAAGACAGTAGGTGCTTCATAAATGTATGGGGAGGGGTGACTATGCGGTTCAGTAGGTTAAGTGTCCAACTTTGGCTCAGGTCATGATCTGGTGGCTCTTGAGTTCAAGCCCTGCATCAGGCTTTGTGCTGACAGCTCAGAGCCTGGAGCCTGCTTTGGATTCTGTGTTTCCCTCTCCCCCTGCCTCTCCCCTTCTCATGCTCTGAATCTCTCTCTCTCTCTCTCAAAAATAAATAAACATTAAAAAAATTTTAAATAAATGTATGGGGAAACTGGAGTAAGGAGACAGGGAGGCTGGGAACTGAGCCCAAGTGATGGGAGCTACAACCAGACTCCTACTGAAATCTTTTGTGAGTTGAGTTTGATGGATAGCTCCAAGTAGTACAATGTAGCCTGAAGATGCTGTGCCACCAACTCCATTACCTACTAACTGAATAACCATGTTACTCCATATCCTAGGACACATTTCTCACACTGGAATGCAGGAAACAGAACCAACAGGCAGTATCTACCAGAAGTACCAATTGTATTCTAATCATTCGTTTTACAAATATTTATTCAAGATCTGTTATGTTCTAGGCAGAAAGGTAAGCAATTCAAAACAAAATTTTATATTAAAGTAAGTGCAGTTTTAGAAAATTCCATGTAAGCGATTATCAATCAAAATTTTGATATTGTAATGTCTTCCTGTACAAAAAATGGGTCAAAATATGGGTGGCTCAGTCATTTAAGTGTCCAACTCTTGATTTTCGCTCAGGTCATGATCTTGCAGTTTGTGGAATCAAACCTTGTATCAGGTCTTTGCTGAAAGCCTTGGAGCCTGCTTGGGATTCTCTCTCCTCTCTCTCTGCCCCTCCCCCCGCTCATGCTTGCTCTCTCTCAAAATAAATAAATAAACTTAAAAATATTTGGTAACTCATAGCTTATCTGCACTGGTCTTATTTGAACCACAAAGCAATTTGATTTTTTTTTTGTCTTTTTTACAACTTGAATTAGTGCCCAATATTTAAACCTCAGGGGTGTCATTTACTACGTTGGATCTCTGGCTTCTCCTGAAAGAAACCAGACGAGCTGGCACCCATAAGCTCATCTCTTCATGTGGCAACAGTCAGCTAGTGCCGAGCTTCAGATTCCCCCTTTTCTTTAGACAAGACCTGGTCCCAGTAGCTTGCCACAGTCCTTGCCACTTCCTATCCACCCAACCAGCCAGGCTGTGTGTGGCCTGCTTCTCTTGCCTGTGGTAACTGCCTGGGCCTGGGAAGTTCACGCTGACGTGGAATCGTTTGTGTCATTTTCCACCATTTTTCACTGACTTCCAAATTTTTTAAATTTTCAGGGTACTAGTCTTAGATCCAGAAGTTAGGTCTTTATTTGCCCAAGTCCCAAATCAGAGAATCATAGAGTTGCAATGGACCCACTTTTCTGATGATGGCCATAGCATCCTGAAGACTGCCACCAGACCACAGGGATCACAAAGACCCCCAAGATTGCCTGACTTACTCTAAAGGAAAGACTCAGACTCAAAACTTGTATCTTCCCCAAACATAGAGTCCCAGGAGAACTCAGCAAAGAGGAACTAAAAGGAAGTTAAACAGTCCTTTTTTCCTTTAAGTTTATTTATTTATTTTGAGAGAGACTGAGACAGCATAAGTAGGGGAGGGGCAGAGAGAGAGGAAGACAGAGAATTCCAAGCAGGCTCCACGCTGTCAGCTCAGAGTCCAATGCAGGGCTCAAACTCCCAACAGTGAGATCACGACCTGAGCTGAAATCAAGAGTCAGATGCTTAATCTTAATCAACTGAGCCATCCATTCGCCACAAACAGATCCTTTTAGAGCCCGCACTTTCCTTTGGAAACACACACTCCTTTTCACAGTGTTGGGAAGTAGGGAGCGGTTCCACAAAGGTCTTTGGATTCTGTCAGGAACGGGTGAGGGTGGCGTCCTTACAAAGACATGGACAGCCAGGTAACAGAGTCCAAGTTCCTGCAGCACTCTGTGTGTGTGTGTATATGTGTGTGTGTGAGTGTGTGACTGTATCCACCTCAGGGGCCATGAATGTTCACTATGAGTCATGGTTTTGTTTTCTGGGCTCAGTAGCCTGTGGTCTGGCAGGAATCAAGGTCTGAGATTTTGCAACAGCTGTTCATGTCATGTCACCTGGGGTGGCAACTAAGCACGCACTGGGACCGTTTTTATTAGCACATGAGTACTGGCTTTGCCTGCCAAAAGGCCATGTTTCTCAACTAGAAAAATAATATTCCTATCTGGAATGAGTGTGGAGTCTTAAATTCTAGGGTCTAAATTCTTATCTTATGCTACATAGTCTTAAATTGTTCACATAGTCTCTACTTTTAATTTAAGGTGACTAACTCCTAAAGAGAACAGCTATAACATCTATCCAGACGGTACCGTAACTCACAGAGGGTCATCAGCAAATAGCCTGGAGATGGAGGCTAAGTCTGTCTCTAACCTATCTTAAAGTGACTCTTATGTTTTCAAGGCACAGCTACTCTGTTCTCCACTCAGGAATTTCATAAACAAACATCTCACCACCAGGCAACTGTTACAGGCTCCTTCCTATCACCTGGTAGCCCTGGTCTTTCTAGACCTCATTTTTAGCCCACCTTCTAAGGAAATCTCCCTAATCCCAGATCTTGAATTTGCCTGTTCCTGGACCCTTTCCAGCCTCTCCGCGGAGAAAGGCACCGTGTCCTTTGGACCGTGGCCATGGGAGAAACACTGATCATAGGAGGAACATAGGCACCACCTGTTCTCTGCAAACAGCACACAGCAATGACAGAGGGATGCCACAGAGGGCTGCTTCCCCATGTTGTTGTGGGAACCTGAATTAACATATTTTGATAATGAAACAGCCAGTTTGGTCGGATGTAACATAAAATCTTGCCAAACATACTTAATCAGCAAGGTAAAGATCAAAGCCATAAGTCAGTCTTGGAAGACAGTTAAGGGTGTGAATAGTCACAATGGTTTATCACTAATTGGGAACTCTTCAAAACACTCATCTTAATACCCTTAAAATAAGATGCTTCTTTTGAAGGCAGTGTGATATTACCAAAGGGAGTTTTCAAGTTAAAAAGTATTTGCATATATGCAATATTGGAGAACAGGAAAATGGAAATTTTTATTTAGGTGGAAAGTGGAAATTTTATTTTACCTAATAAAATTATCTACCTGCTATTTCCAGATCAGAAAGCAGTATTGACAGTATTAACAGAAAGCAGTATTCTAGATAAAATTTATTGCAGCAAATTCAGGTGATTGTTTCTTCAATATGTGAGGATTTGTTTTTTTAATGTTTGTTTACTTATTTTAAGAGAAAGAGAGCGTGTGCGCAGCTCATGGGAGTATGAGCAGGGGAAGGGGAGAGAGAGAATTCCAAGCAGGCTCCATGCTCAGGATCCCGACGTGGACTCAATCCCAAGAGTCGAACACTTAATGGACTGAGCCACCCAGGCACCCTAGCAATGATTTACTTTTAATAGTGATCCATTGTGTCATCAAATCTGGGTCTCTTATCACGAATACTGATACCAACACTAGTAATTTTATTATACCCCTTTTTATCTACTTCTGCAGAGTTCTTAAAGGCTTTGATTTTAAGTTCTGTAGAAGATGCAAATAATAGAGCATACCTTTCATTATTATCAGTGGATATTACAGAGAAAAACCTAAAACCTTAAGAAGGATTGATTGCCCATAGTGGATAAAAAGAGGACTCAGGAGAGGCCATGGAGAAGCAAAAAGAGAGAGCAAGGATTGGAGCATGTGTGTGAATGTGCATGCACACGTGTGTGTGTGTTTGTGTGTGTGTGTGTGTGTCTTAAAATTTGGAGGAAGTGGCAGGAGGAAATTCTAGAAAGGAATTTCAAAAACCCCTCCTCTCCCTCTTCTTCCTCCTTTCAACTACTTAAAAGTTTTACCACAAATGAGCTCTGCCTCCAGGCTCTCTTGCAGCTTATTCCCATACCTACCTTAGTCCTTTCTATTCAATTACTCCTTCCTATTCGATTTATAAGCTAAGAAGAAGGCCCAAGCTAGCTGTTTCATATACAAATCAAGAGAGATATATTGAGAAGAGTAAACAACTGCAAATGGTTGAACATTACAAAGGGACAAAGAATAATGGATTGGTTCCAAGAAGCCATGCCACTCAGATCAGAAAACTTTTGGGGGTCCGGTACTCCCAGGAAAGGAATCATTGTATTCAATCCTATGAGAATCCAAGCATGCCTTGCTGATGAAACAACAAGCCCACATGCCAGCAGATTAGGGTATTGTTCTGGGACAAAGGGGAACATACGCAAGCTGTTCTGAGAAGTTAGAAAGTCATGATTACCCCACAAATTGGCCCAGACAATTTAATCAGTGTGTGGGCAATGCAGGAAGAAAGCGTTTTATTAATATAATTTTCCTTTTTCAAAATACAACTGGCAATTCTCTTCTAATTATCATGAGTTGACCCAACAAAGAACAGAAGAAGAAATATTTCCTTTTGATTATATGTACTGTTTTTCCTTAGGGGATGGGTGGGAGTGAATATTTAAAAAAAAAAAAAATGGAACCAGAAGTTATAAACTAGACCATATTCTTGGCTCCCATTTAGAAAGAGGCAGAATGTTTGGATCAATATCACAGTCATCTGCTAAACATCCATGCTCCTTGGTCTACCACAAACTGGTACTCTTCAAATCATAAATATATACATGTTTTTCCAAAAGAGGTGAATCAATACCATTGTTTTATTCATGCCATTTTTCTTACAAATGTTATGTTTCATCAGACATACAGTATTATGGAGAATCATTTTCAACTCTTGCCTATTCTTTAAAAAGTTGAGGTTTTTGTTATGAGATTCTTCTGAGCTTTATTTTTGAAGCAATTTCTGTAAATAATCTAAAACATTATGTTTTATGGATAATTTTCCTCTCAACTGAAACAGCCCATCCATCCATTTTGGTTGATATTGGCAAGAAAATACCCATTTGTTTCATCTAGATTAGTTATTTCCGTAAACTACGAAGACTGAAGAGTGCCTCAAAAATAACTTCTGTCCTAGGAAATGGTTAAGCAAAAGGGGAAAATATACAAAAAGAATGCCATCTTGTGGCTGCACCAGTAGAATAACAATAAAACATTTATCACCCCAAAAGGTAATGTTATGGTGTCCAAACAGGGATCTTTACATTGTAATATGAGCCACTGAGGTAGTGGTCCACACTGCCCAAGCCTAGATAAATCCAGATGCCATCCTATCCTCAGACCCCAAAGGGAATGATACTGTTTGGTCTGTGCCCTAGAACCAGATATTCCTAGGAAGGCAAATTATTTGGAGAGACCTACCAAGGGTATCAGTCCACTTAGGAAAATGCCTCTGGGTATGATATTGAATGGCCTAGGGGTCCAAAGAGAACTGATTTCAAGATGACTAAGGGTAGGTCCCCGGGACCTCAGGTGTTTGAATTTATAAGACAGCTGCTTTGTGGTGGCAGCCGAAAACAAAATGGACTTCTTGACACAGGCTTACCCCAAACACTGGAAATAAGAACTAAGAAACACCAGTTAATGTGTACCAGTTGTTTGGAGCCAAGTAGTAGAAGAAGTAAGCTCAGTAAGCATTTGTTCTTGTAAACTGCTGATTCACAGCTAAAAGAAGGGTTTAGATAAATACATGTTTTATAGATCCATGATGTATCATCAAGAAAAGCTGATGATATTTAGTACACATTTTGTGGTTGCTGTCTACAAGGTTAATGATATCTTTCCATAAAATGGAGACTTAGTTCTTAGAACTTCAAAAGACCTGAAAGGTCATTTAGTTCACTCCCTTAATTTAGCAGAGGAAGGAAACAAGGTCCAGAGAGGCTAAGTGACTCAAATAAAATCACACAGCCAGCTAATGCTTCAACTTGGTGCCAGATGTGGGGTACACAACTTTCTTCAGGTGCTATTCATTATAAAAAGTGTATGTATGTGTATGTGTGTATACATATATATATATATATATATATATATATATGTATGCATGTATGTATTTGTATTGTGTTGTATATGTTTGTATGTATATATATTTATCCATATAAAATTTATATTTGAAAAAACATACACACATAGCTGTATCTGTTATCTATGTATGTAAAGATATGTATACATATATATCCCTTTCTTAGAGATTCAAAATGTACATTATCATATAAAAAATTCTGAGCAGTCTTTCAGTAAAGAAATCTGTTCAGCTTTCTTAAGCTCAGCTTTTCCCAAACTTATTTGGCCATGAAGCCCTTTTTGCCATTCAACAATTGCTAACATCCATGAAACTAAATCATTGGAAATTCTGCATAAGAACTTCCCTTGGTTCTATAATTATTCTATTTTGTCCACTGGTTCATTTTTTTCATTCTAGTTAATTCAAGCTAGAATCATAAATAAAAATAGGTGCTTGAATAAAACCCCACAGAGTTTCACTCACTCCCCCAGCTCATTCAAGTAATAGTGAAATCCCAAGGTTACCTCTATGCAGATCTACCATATGGCACAGAACCACCTGGGGCCTCTGTATTTTCCTACATTCGCAAACTAATACAGCATTTGCCTACTTTTCTCAAAGGTGGATAGCTATCACATTGCACAGATACCGACTTATTTGAAGAGAACTGTTTTCAGCATTTACTTATAGACATTTTTTTGGTGTAAAACAAAAAGTGAGAATCCCACACAACAAAGCACTGTCTGTAGACCTTTAATGTTTCATAGTTTGGGCCATGAATCTTTATCTTTAAACAAAAGGAAATACAGCTTTATACCTGATAGAGACCTGTAAAAAGCTTCATTCTGTTTTAAAACCTACTTTTCTGTCCTATGGCATTGTCATCTCACTGCTGTGAACTGGAAGTATTAGGCTGTCAGATGGTATGAAAAATCTTATATTCTTAAGTGTTTGTACAATCTTCTGGCTTAAGAAAAAACAAACAAACAAACAAACAAACAAACAAAAAGACCTGGAGTGGCAGAGGCAGCATTCACTTTTGCCAAATGTGGCAGCTCTGTTAGGTGCACTGACCCTACTCATTTCATCCCCCATGACAGAATAACTTCTAGTAGAATCATGCATTCACCAGCCAATATTAAGGAATCATCTGAGTTCCCTCAGAATGAGCATATTTCACACACACACACACACACACACACACACACACACACACACACCAAACTCACCAGTGCCTGGAAGGCATGTGACATTGCTTTGGGCTTAAAATATACCCGGCAACCAGTATCTGAATGAGTAATTTTAGGAACCCTAAATGCCAGTCAAGGCAAGATTCTGCCTAGGCTTCATCTGTTAGCAATCTGTATTCATGTTGATTCCTCATAGTCCACGCCTCTTGAGATAGCTGCTAAATTAAATAGAAAAGTACCTAGATAAACTCATGCAATCGTCATAATCTAATACTGCTAAATTGCAACCCACGGGTAATTTAAGAGGAAATTACATTTACGTCTCCAATCAATGGACCGATGTTATGACTCATTTTGTAATCAGCAATTCTTTTGACTTTGCTGATCTCCACCCTGGAATGGATATTTTTAGACTGAAGTGGAAAGGATTATTCATTGTAATCTTGCCCTTAATACTGTTTTGTGTATGTTTCCACACACATAATTGGCACTATGAGAATTGGAGGATAATAAGATTGTTAATAAGGACTAATATCTCTACAGTTCCGTAGAAAATGTGTTGAGTTTCAAAGAATTTTTAGAACTTGAAGCAATTGTCTTTGAAGAGTGCTTTCTCCCTAACTATCTGCCTCATACAATAGCCGAAATCAACTTTCATTGCTTCATAGGTCTAGTAAATTGAGGAACTGGCTGCTTTGTATTTTAGTTCTTCTAAGACTGCTTGCAACCCAGAAAGTCGAACAAAACAGCAAGACGGTATGTGATACTACAACCAGGCCAAAATCCAGTACTTCTGCAAGAATCCATGCTTTTGGTGCTAATGGGTTATAATAAATCTCAGTAGAACCAGGAGTCTGGCTATTTGGATAAATAATGAATACAAGGTTGGGGATATTTTCCCTCAATTTTCTTCTATAAGAGGCAAGTATAGAAATACTGGTTTCTATTGAGATTGAGAAAAATATTTTATTTCATGTAATAATTTTAAGATGATATCCTTATATTTTTTAATACCAAGTATTCTTCCTACTGGTATTCAGTATCCATTTTAAAATTACATATCCATCATAAAACAATCTTTCCAAGTCAGAGCTGTTCTGGTTTATCCTATTACCAAGGCAGCTAAAATCCACCCGTTTAAATTTACCCTCTCCTTCATTTTATTCTTCTTTACAATCTCTTAATCCTGGAAAATGGCAGGGCTCAGTCCTTGGATCTTTTCTCTATCTACACTCACTTCCTTGAAGATATCATCCATGCATGAAATGTAATCTATATGCCAATAGCTCTAAAATTTGTATATCTAGCTCACACTTTCCTCCAAAATTCTAAGCTCTTATACCCAAACTTCTAGTCAACAACTCCACTTGCATTTTAAATAAAATCTATAACTCACCACTCCCCATAAACTCTTGATCTTTCCTGCCAAAGCTGCTCTGCCCATAGCCTTGCTTTTCTCTGTTGATAGCAACTTTGTTCTCCCCACTGCTCTGGTCAAAAGCTTAAGTCATCCTGGACTCCTCTATTCCTTTCATACCTCTCATCCAATCTAAATATAAATCGAATTGGTTCTATTATCAAAATAGATCCAGAGATCCGTATGAACCCATGTTTATTTTAATATATGTAAAGACAGGTAGATACATACATAAATTTAGTACCTGTTCGTATGCAAAGTGGTAGGTAGCAGAATGACCCCTTTGTAAAGATGTCCACATCCTAATCCTTAGAACCTGTGAATATGTTACCTTCCATGGCAAAAGGGACATTGCAGATGTGATCACATTTAGAACCCTGAGATGGGGGAATTCACTTGGATTAGCTGGGTGGGTCCAATGTAATCACAACCATCCTTAAAAAGAGTCAGAGGAGGAGATGGGACAACAAAAGCAGAGTATCACAGTGATGCAATATGGATCTGAAATTCTATGATGCCAAGTTTGAAGATGGAAGAAAAGGCCATGAGCCAAGGAATGCAGGAAGCCTGTAGGAGACAGAAAAGGTGAGGGAACAAAATCTCTCCTATAGCCTCCAGAAGTAACACTAACCTGCCAACATCTTGATTTTAGCCTACGGAAATCTATTTTAGACTTTTGACCTCCAGAAGTGTAAGATGAATTGGTGTTGTTCAAGTCACTAAGTCCTCAGTAATTTGTTACAGCAGCATAGGAAACTTAGGTTAGTGATACACACTTGGGTTACTGATATACATCTGTTTCCTGGCTCTGTCTGCAAGGAGGGTCAAGAAGCAGTGGCATCCCAGCAATAATGGGGTATAGTGCCCAGATCCTGGCTTGTAAATATCATTCTCCAATATGAGGTACCAGGGCTCCTTGGAGAAATGGCTGATTCTAGGACTGGGGATGAGAAAATGCAAGATAAGTTTGGAGCATTTTATAGCACCAGAAAGTAAGGAAGCACTGTAAAAAATGAGGACACTTCAAAAAGGCACAGGAACAAGACCAAAAGACTTTCCAATGGCCACAGTTGGAGCAATCTGAGTAACAAAATAACCGTAGTATTGGACTATTATTCAAGGAGGAAAAATCCATGAATCCATAGTAATATAAATTAAAAATTAAATGTATAAATACATTGGTGAGAAGAGACAAATCCTCCTCACAAAAAATTCCAATTAATAAATGTGGAAGAAATGAGGGAAACAGAGTATCACCATTAGAACCCCACAGCAATAATTTCTGAGGCAAGATCCACTGATTAACACAAAACTTTAAAAAGAATCAGAATATTTGCATAGCTTCAAAGTACCTCCCCTCAAATATTTATCAATTACTATAGTGGTTTTATCATGTGTCCACAAATTGTTTGATAATCCTCCCTCTAGGAGGGGAAGCTTAATTCCCAACTCTTGAGTGTAGGCTGGACCTAGTGACTCACTTCTGAGGAATAGAAGAAACCTGGAAAATACTCCCCTCAACCAAGTGATCACAGCTGAATCACTGGTGATAAGTCATGTTGAGACCCCTGGTAGGATGCCCAAGAGAAAGCCCCATCATCTGTGTGGTGGTCATCTCCCAAATCTAAAATCTTAGCCCAATTACAGGAACACAGACAAACTCAATTTTAAATTGAGAAAGAGCCTAAAAAATACCTGACCACTCTTCCACAAAAGTGACAAGGTCCTGAAAGACATGGCAAAACTGTCACGGATTGGAGAAGACTAAGGAGATATGACAGCTGATTTCAACGTGGTATCCTGGATTGGATGCTAGAGCAGAAAAAAGATACTAGTAGAAAAATTCTTAAAATCCCTATTTCTCTGTTTCTCCCTATCACAATGTAAGTTGCCTTCCATGACAGTAGGAACCTTAAAATAAAAGAAGACATTTTATCTGTTGATATAACCCTGTTGATATATATCTGTTGATATATCTGTTGATGCACCTAGAACAGTATCTGGCACATAGTGCATGCACAATAAAGTGTTGTTAAGTTGAATTTAACCTGACACATTCAGATCCCTAGAGTATGGATCAGTCTTCAAAGGATATCAGAATCCCTAGAAGCTTTCATATAAATTCTTTCTGTTCAAGTCAATGTATATATATTAAATAAAACTTTATTATTTAGACTTAATAATTATTTTCAAAATTTATGATGTTACCATATTAAATTGCCATTTTTATAGATCAAAATAGGTGAACATTCCAACTTCATGTAATTCAAGTTAATAATTCTATGATTTTTATCAGTTCCTTGCTACTAATAACTATAACTCTGTTCCAATGATTTTTTAAACCACTTTATTGAGGTATGGTTGACATACAAAAAGCTGTATATGTTTAAATATACAATTTGTTGAGTTTAGTAATAAGTATACACTCAAAAAACCTTTACCACAATCTATGCCATAAAGATATTCATCACTTATCTTTCCTTCTTTATTATTATTTAATGTGTGATAAAAACATTTAACATAAGATCTACCTCCTTAACAAACTTTTAAGTATACAATACAGTTTTGTTAACTACAGTACCTACGTGGTACAATATATCTCTAGGACTTACTCATCTTGCATAAGTGAAACTTTGTACCCTTTCACTAATTAATACCTCCCTGTTTCCCCCTTCCCTGGCAACCATCATCCTACTCTCTGCTTCTATGACTTTATTTATTTTAGATTCCTCATCTAAGTATTAGGTAGTGTTTGTCCTGTGTCTGACTTATTTCTCTCAGCATAATGTCCTTCAGTTCATCCATGCTGTCATGAGTGGCAGGATTTCCTTTGTTTAAAGACTGGATAATATGACATTGTATATGTATACCACATTTTCTTTATCCATTCATCTGTCCTTGGATACTTAGGTTGCTTCTATGTCTCAGCTATTGTGATGATAGCCTTGAGAGTGAAAATATCTCTTGGAGATAGTGATGTCATTTTCTTTGGATATATACCCTGAAGTGGGATTGCTGGATATGATAGTTCTATTTCTAATTTTTTGAGGGAGCACCGTACTCTTTACTATAGTGAATTGCCAGTTTGTATTTCCATTAATAGCATACAAGGGTTCCAATTTCTCCACATCCTTGCCAACACTTTTTTTTTCCTTTTTTTTTTTAAAGACATCCTAACAGATGTAAGGTGATATCTTCTTTTTTTTCCCCACCCCAGATGTAAGGTGATATCTTATTGTGGTTTTGATTTGCATGTCCCTGATGATTATTGATGCTGGGTACTTTCTCACCTTCCCTTTGGGCATTTGCATATCTTCTTTGGAGAAATGTCTCTTCACTTCCTTTGCCCATTTTTTAATTGGGCTATTTGGGTTTTTTGCTAGTTATGGGAGTTCCCCATATATTCTGAATATTAACACTTTATCAGATATACAGTTTGCCAATTTTCTCCCATTCCATAGATATCCAAACTGGGATAGTTGGTCACCTTGACCAATGCCTATATGAAAGTGTACTGAAGATTTCAAGGTATAAGGGTTCAGGCTCTGCCAGGGCTACCACACCAGCCAGGTCTTCTGTGCAAGAGCCATCTTCCAGTAGGCATCTACTCAGGTAACCCCAGGAAAAAAAAGATGTCTCAGGGAACCCTGTGTTATGGACCAGAAAGGCCCCATCCTGCACCCATCATCCCTGTAGCCACCAGAAAAAGGGGTGATTAAGGGCTTGCTCTGAGGACACAACTATAGAGCACTGTGCTGATCCAAATACTAAAAAAATTTTTTAATTAAAAAATAGCATTTTATTTTTGTATTATTTAAAAAAAAAATTTTAACGTTTATGTATTTTTGAGAAGAAAGAGACAGAGCATGAGTGGGAGGGAGGAGAGAGAAAGAGGGAGACACAGAATCTGAAACAGGATGCAGGCTCTGAGCTGTCAGCACAGATCCTGACACGGGGCTCAAACTCATGAACCATGAGATCATGACCTGAGCTGAAGTGGGACGCTCAACCCACTGAGCCACCTAGGCATCCCTCTTAGGTAAACTTTTAAAACTTATCTACTTCATGTTTGAAATACCATGATTTAAAGAATTTCACTATCATTAGAACCTAACAATGAGTTTTAAAACACAGACATGATCTTGTTTAGAGAAAGACAATAAAAGAGAGCCTATATCTAAATTTTATTTCCTCTTATAGTATAGTTTCCAGAAGCCCAACAAAGCAAATATGTTCATTAAGCTAAAAGGAAATAAATATCTTTTTCAAGGTTTGAGGTGAAGCATATGCAAACTAGAAAGATAATGTCTTCTCTTGGAAGGGGGGAAAATGTCATTTCCTTTTCTAAACCTTCATTAGATGAAGGGAAATCAGTAACACTTGCTTTACTTACATTAACTTTTTATCCAAAAGCCCGAGAGTCCTGTACAGCAGTGATCTTAGATCAAAAAAGTGTATTTTATGTTAGTTTCTCTGCCTCCCCATGCTTTGATTTCTTTTCAAGAGGCAGATGTCTCGAATTTGCTCTTGCATATATTTCTTAACCTAATGCTAAGTGAAATCAGACAAGGAAATAAAATCAAGTCATTGTAAAAAGATCTCAAATCCTGCACAAGTCTTTAAACCTAGCTGTAGACCTGGCTTTGGTTTCCTAAAGTCTAACACAAAGCAAAGAATCTTACTGTACTATACATTTTTATTTTATTTCCTCTGGGGTTCATATATATTTAAATAAATGTAATTTCAACAGCAACTGGAATTAAAGGCACTTTTTATAAATCTTTTCTTGACAATATATTTAAAATAGATTTTTAAGTCTCATTGATTACAATGTTGTCTGTTTTATTAGATAATATTCTTTTAAATATGAATTTCAATGGATGCAAGCAGGAAGGAGTGAACTCTCCATTTGTTCACATAGTTTTCACTGTTCTCTACTTTGGGTTTTGTGTCTCTCACCTCCACTACCTTGCTGTCCCCCAAGCATGTGAATTTGTGACCTCTGAATTATCAAGAATGGACTAACGTTCATCAAAAGTAAATTAGAGCCAGATTCAGAAAGAGAGCAAAAACTGTACTTTAAAAGATATTCATCATGGGCACCTGGGTGACAGTCGGTTAAGCGTCCAGCTTTGGCTCAGGTCATGATCTCACAGTTCGTGAGTACCAGCCCCGCGTTGGGCTCTCTGCTGACAGCTCAGAGCCTGGAGCCTGCTTCAGATTCTGTGTCTCCCTCTCTCTCCGTTCCCTGATGTCACTCTGTCTGTCTCTCTCTCTCTCAAAAATAAACAAACACTTAAAAAAATTTTTTAAAGAAACTCATAGATTTCAAGAAAAAGACTGTGTCAGGTTGTTACCGATACATGCCCAAGCTGAGATGATATTTTACAAGTTAGACAGCTTGGAGACAGAGCTTCCCAACATGAACACGTGTGCATCACAATCACCTAAAAAGACTTGTTAAAAGACTATGGCTGGGCCCCACCCCCAAAGCTTCTGATTGAAAAGCCCTGGAGTCCCAGTATGTGCATCTCTAACAGGTTACCAGATGATGCTGATGCTGCTTGTCCAGGGACCAAATATTGAGAACTCTTGGAATAAGAAATATCCAGAGACTTGAAATAGTTTTAAGAGGAAGGAAACTTTTTTATCAAATTTATTTTTCATGTTACACACACACACACACTTATACCGACATGGACTTTATTTTCTTTACTACATGGTTAAAATTCCTTCAGATAAAACTTAGTGGGATATAGTAGTGAATTATTGGAAGGGAATAAATAAGATTTGGAAGGATGTAGGAAGACATGTTGGAAAACTAAGGGGGGTGGGCTTTAAAAATACAGAGTACATTGACTTGAGAGAAACCAGTCTCTACCTCTATGACAACGAAGGACATTGTGGTTCTGGACACTTATGTGCACAGATGATTCATACCACAGAGGTCTTTGTTCTGGTTGTTTAAAAAAAACTTTATCAATTTACTAGAAAATTAACCAGATCTCTATTACAATCTTTTATCAAACAATGGATGGGCCAGACATGGGGGAAAAAAAAAAAAAACCACAACACATCAAGTACTTTTGCTGGAAATCAGTCTAATTAACTGCAACATGATTGATGATTACTGAGCCTTTAAATTTTCACTGTTCTTCAAGTCCTTCTGTAAATAGTCACCAACTCATAAGCCACCTATCTCAAGGGAAGTGGGATTCCAACCATTTTTCCAAGGCTGAGTATTGAGTTGGACTTTCTCTTTACCATTTTTTTAGACTGAGATGATTAATCAGAAGGGCACATCCTTTCACTACCTGGAATACGGCCTTCTAAATTCCAGTTGATAACTGTTAGGCAAAATTACTTCAGGCAATGAATTTCAAATGCTTCTCGGTAGCTAAATATCTTAATGTGACATCAAAGAAAAGTCAAATGTGGTTTGAAAATATAACACTGAGTTCCTCCCCACACTTGATCCTGGCCTGCTTTCCTCAAGATAATGGGTCACAACACCCTGCTTTCTACTTGGACTCTATTCTACTTCTATTACCTGATGTATTCATACACCACGCCACTTTTCTTCTCAACAGGTTTCCTTGTCACTATCTGTAGATACGCTACTAAGAGTAATGAGCTGTTGCTGCTGCTGTTGCTGTTTTTAAACCTCTTTGGATTCCTGGATGGGAGTCATCACTAAAATGCCACTGATTTATTTTTTCTTTTTTCTCTAAATTGAATTTATGTAGACATGGATTTTTTAAAAAGTCTTCCAAAGAATTACTTTTTTAAAAGTGTTTTATTTTGATTCCAGTATAGTTAACATACAGTGTTATATTAGTTTCAGGTGTATAATAAAGTGATTCAACAGTTCCATACATCACCCAGTGCTCATCACAAGTACACTTCTTAATCCCCATGATCTGTTTCACCCATCCCCCCATCTACCTCCCCTCTGGTAGCTATCAGTTTGTTCTCTAGAACAAAGAGTCTGTTTCTTGGTTTGTCTTTCTCTCTTTTTTTCCTTTGCTTATTTGTTTTGTTTCTTAAATTTGCCATATGAGTGAAATCATACAGTATTTGTCTTTCCCTGACGTATTTTGCTTAGCATTATACCATCTAGCTCTATCCATGTTGTTACAAGTGGCAAGATTTCATTCTTTCTTGTTTTTTTTTTTTAATGTTTATTTATTTTTGAGAAGAGAGAGACCGAGAATGAACAGGGGAGGGGCAGAGAGAGAGGGAGACACAGAGTCCAAAGCAGGCTCTAGGCTCCGAGCTGTCAGCACATAGCCCGACGCGGGGCTCAAACTCACAGACCGTGAGATCATGACCTGAGCCGAAGTTGGATGCTTAACAGACTGAGCCACCCAGGCGCCCCCATTCTTTCTCATGGCTGAAAAACATTTCATTGTATATATATATACTACCTCTTCTTCATCCCTTCTTCTATCAATGAACACTTGGACTGTTTCCATATCTTGGTTATGGTTAATGCTGCAATAACCATTCTTTCTTCAATGTCTTAGAGTTTTCAGAGCACAGTTTTTCACTCCTTTGTTAAATTTATTGCTAGGTAATTTTATTATTTTTTTGGTACATAAAGGATTACTTTTCTGGGTATTCTGTATCATAGCTAAGTCCCAGGACTATGAAGCGACGTCTCTTACCTTGAAAACTTTTACTTTTTTTAAGTATTTTTTAAATTTGTTTATTTATTTTGAGAGGAAGTGATGAGCAGAAAGACAGGAAGAGAGAGAGAATCCCAAGAAGGCCCTGCACTGTCAGCACAGAGCCTGACAACAGGGCTTGGACTCCTAAACCTCCAGATCATGACTTGAGCTGATATTGAGTCAGACGCTTAACCAACTGAGCCACCCAGGTGCCCCATCTAAACTTGAAAAATTTTAACTCATCACATTGTAGAGACATGCACCAGGCAGCCAGACAGTTGGACTTTCAGAGATCCCATATCAACTTCACTGTATACCTCTATCAAGATTGGTAGAAAAATGAATACATCAGCCTCGGGCTTAGGGAAGAAGAAGGGGGTAAGGGAGGGACTTTTGAGCATCTCAGAGCAAGTGCAGCTGTTCAGTGCTTTAACTACATGAAGATACAGGCTAATGGAATATAAAAATGTAAGCAATATAGATACATGCCACACCATAAATAAGACTAAGTCATTTACTGTACAAGTTCAATGCTCTCTCCATTTCCATCAATCTTAAATACACATGCTGCAAGTTGGCATCTGTTATAGCAGAAAGACTATATAAAACAGCCCTGGGTTAAGTTCTGCTGAGCTGGTGACCAGCTGTGGGACTTTGCCCAAATAAAGACTTCCTAAGTCTTATTTCACACATCTGGATACACCTACCTTTCATGAGAATCAAGTGAGATAATGAATAAGAAAGCACTTTTACAACCATATCATGTAAACTATCTTGTAAACACATTGCAATGATTTTGGATGGATACCCACTTAATTGCTAATAGCAGTTACTTCTGAGGAAGTGAGCAGCACTGAAGATAGATGAAGCAAATCTGAACTTTTTACTACTGAATTGTTTGAGGTTGTCAGGAGAAGAGGGCCTTTATTACAGATGTCTCTTTTAATGATAGTCTTCATATGTCTTTGTTATTAGAACTATGCAAGGATCTAAAAACCCTTACTATCTAGGGATTACATGTTTACTTGCAAGCACTTGTGTGAATATCGCTACAGCACTTACAACATGAAAACCCTCAACTCACTCTATCTGTAGATACAGAGAAAGCTTTAAAGTTCCATGTCCCTTTGCTTCTTGAAGGAGGCTCACATTTGAGCCAAAATTTAAAGTCTAGAAGGAGGCAGTTATATAAATTTAGGTGTTTGGAAAAGGGGTGGAATATGCTAGGGCCAAGAGTAGTTATTTTCCAGAACAGAACATGCAAAGTTGGCTTAGAGCTAGAAATGAAAGTAGGCAGCCCAGATATACCTGGTTAAGAGCCTTAAGTTCTATGGTACAAAGATCCTTTAATGTCAAAGGACTGATAACAGAAACCTAAGAACTTGACAGTATTACATAGGGACTGAATGGAAAACCAAAAGGAGGTTAGAGAAAGAATGGAGGTTGTGCCAAAGGATGCAAATGTGGAGACCAAGAAGCATGAAAATAAAATGTCACCTAGAAGAAACAAATGTAGCTGTTAATTCTTTAAATATAGGGTAGAGATTTCCTCCTCTGAAATTTGGTGCATCTTCTAGTATAGTTCAAAAAGAATCTTAGGGGCACCTGGGTGGCTTAGTTGGCTGAGCGTCTGACTCTTGATTTCAGTTCAGGTCATGACCCCCAGGGCTGTGGGATTGAGCCCTGTGTCGGGCTCCTGTCTGAGCATGGAACCTGCTTGAGATTCTCTCTCTCTCTACCTCTGCTCCTCTATCCCACTTGCACTCTCTCTCTCTCAGAAAAAAAAAGTCTTATAATTTGATCATACAGTATAGTAGAAAACAATTTGTAATTTGAAATCAGAAGACATGGGGTCAAGTATTGTTTGTACCAATCACTAACTATATAATCATGAACAAGTCTCAACATTTCTGTACTCCAGCTTGCTTATTTTCAGCATGGAGTTAATGATAATTTCTACTTCACAGAGTTGTTCACCGGAATAAATAAGAATGTATGTAAGATGTAGTAAGGAAAATTGTGACATTAATAATGATTAAAATAATCTTACATTAGTTGGGCACATAGTAAGTGTTAGACACTGTGCTAAGAGCTTCACGCTTAATATATCTCATGAGGCTGTTTGGTTAAAGGTAATGTTCAGGCATTCATTCACTTATTCACTTGATATATATCCATGAGACATCTTCCTGTCATGTCTAGTGAATCCTACATTGTCACACACCCTACATTGAAAGAGTTTATTATGCTCATCATGGTGAACATTTTGTAATCAATATAAATGTTGAATCACTGTGTTGTATACCTGAACCTAATATTATATGTCAACTATACATCAGTTTTAAAAAGGGGACCTGCCATTTATTTAGTGGGGAATGTGTGTGTGTGTGTTTGGAGGTAAGGGTGCTCAGATAAACTCTTACCAAGATGATAATGTCTAATAACACTGAATTCTAAAATAATGTTCTTCCAATGGTTAATCAGTCGACTCGTTTTTAAATCTGTTTGGTGGGGGGTGCCTGGGTGGCTCAGTCACTTGAGCGAATGACTTCAGCTCAGGTCATGGTCTTGCAGTTTGTCGGGCTCTGTACTGACGGCTCAGAGCCTGGAGCCTGCTTCAGATTCTGCATCTCCCTCTCTGACTCTCTCTCCCTCTCTCTCTCCCTGTCAAAAATAAATAAACATTAAAAGACATTTTAAATCTGTTTGGCAGGTTGAGACCAGTATTTTGTCTTAAATTATCACCGACCCTACTTATTTGTATCACAAGACTCTGAGAATCCAGATGCATTACTCGAGTGGCAGTGAGATCCCAACAGCTCTCAGCATGTCTGGTATCTTGATCTGGCAAATAAACTAAAGCCTGCTTGCGTAACTTTGAGGAGACTCCTGGGAGAACTCCTCGAAGAAGCCAGGCTTGAGGAACTTGACCCAGTGATAGTGAATTCAGTGTGGCAGGTGCCACTTGAGTCTGTCTGGCTCTGCCCTGGATGTATGTCCTAGGGAGCCAGAGGGGAGGCTGAAAATGAAAACTAAAAGAACTATTTAATTAAGCCCTGAGGAACATGTAACATTAGGCAGCACTGCTTTAGAACTCCACAAACAACTACTTGCTCACAGACCAACATATAGGCCCAGTGAGGGCTGCCATGGGAGAAATGGGGGAAATGGGAAACCACCCACAGTGTCTCTGAGACACGGCTGGGTCCTGGAGAGGAGAAGTGGTGACTAGAGCAGGGGACATATTCATAAGCCCATGTGAGCCACATGAGACCCTCCTGGCTTCCTCAGCAGGAGGGTGCAAGAGCCAAGGAAGTTAGAATTACTGATATTAAGGTGATTTCATTACTCCCCATGGGCTACTGAGACCAGAAAAGAAGTGTCAATTCCGTACAACAGGGAAATAGGAGGAGAGTGAGAGAGAATATTAAATAAAGATAAGAGCAGAAAATGAAGGGAAAAACAAAATTGGACAGATCTGGCTATATGCTTGAAGAGGTCCAAAGCAATCTCTCCATCTAATGTCAATGGGCTCCAAAGCAAGTTTCTACCTTTAGCGAGATAAATGAGGAATATGCCCAATGTCTATAACATCCTGATGAGATCACCGTGTCGATTAAACTAGGGAATTGCATTTTCTAAATGCAAATACATCCTATCCTGAGTATATCTTCACATGGTAGAGATGAGAGAAAACAAATAGGATGCCAGGTTAGAGGGTTTAAGCACATCAGTATGCAAACCACTTTTTAAGCCTGTTTCCATTTACTCTCCACTTCTGGACCGATTTTACAGAGCAGGTAACCTGTAACTCAAAACAATCTCTCCATGACCCTATTTCATTCAGCATCAAGATTCTAATCAATATCCTATTTCCTTTAATAGTCATAGGCATAAGCTCTAAAAATAACTTCATCAGCTCTATATTTGTGTCATTTGGAATTTTGAATTTATAAGGGCGTGTATGCCCAGCCCAGGGAAATTACTGAAAATGGTCTTAAATCTCCGATAATGGCCTAAATTTGAAGCCCTGGGATATTTCTGTCCTTCCAAAAAAAAAAAAAAAAAACCCACTTTGTGCCCACTCAGGATTCGTTCAGATGATTTATAAGAAATTGCATACCCATCTCACTTTGCAAAACAGGAAATCACTTTCAAAGGAGAGCAGAATAAAACACCTTATCCATCTCATTCTCAGGGAAATTACCAACTCAAAATATTCTTCTGCTTTTGATGTTCTTTCTTTCTTTCCTCTAAAGGAATCTCAGGCTAATGTATATTTATATTTTAAGTGGAACTACTGTGCTTGTCTAAGAAAGAAGAGGAGAAAGGGGATGTCTGAGAAACTGCAATAAGCAAAAATAAAGGACAGTAAATAAAACAAATAATAAATAAAACTAGGAAATTTCCTCAGAAAAAAAGAGAAATTCAGGTTTATTTTATTATAAGATCGATAAATGCATATTACTTGAAAACCTTGTATCTGTTTGTGCACAGGGATCTCTCCTCCAGGACTTATCCTTGGGAATTTTCTCAGCTCTGTTGAGCTTGGTAGATCATGAGGAGTTTCCTTAAACATTTCAAGACTCAGTGGAATTTGTCACTTTTCCCAGACACAGAGAGTGATAAACAGCTTTCTTTAAAGTTTTGTATATTTTATGTCCTAATAGGTATTAGAAAAGTAGTATTTCTCAGCACTAATATCAATACAGGTCTTGGGGTAGGGGAGAGGCATAGGGTGGGTATTATGATGATGTAAGGCTAGGCATTAATTCAGTCAAAAATGTCAAGAAACAGTTAACCCATCATACTCTTCTCAAATAGGTATAACTGCACTTTGACAGAACGTACACTGAAGATTTTGGAAATTTAAAAACATATAAGCTTCTATGCCTTATAAGATCTGTATGCAATCATCTACTCAGATGTATTATTCACAGATCACTAGTCACTTCTTTGAGAATTCCAATCCAGCTTAAATTGCTTCAACATCTTTAAAGTTCAAACTTAGAGCATCAACATTGTGTATTCAAGGATATTGTAGGGGGAAAATAATTACCCTTTTGGTGCATATTTAGTAGTTGTCTAATTTGAATTATAGTCTATACGTTGAAAAGGTAAGAAATGGATTCACCAATAACGGGCTTAAATTTAATAAAGAAAATAAAATTCACATATGTGAAAATATTAGTGGACAAATAATACTATGTATCATTATACTTAATGTAATTAAAATATAATATAATATAATATAATATAATATAATATAATATAATATAATAATATAGTGCAATTTTTTTGCTGCAGCAATAAACAGAAAAGTGGCTGGGACTTACCAATGTAAGCTGTCGTGGATCAATGTCTATATGTATCTGGAGGAATGCCTACATATACACATACACTGTAAGTGTGTTTTCCAAACTTCTTTGATAATAAAAATCACCTGGAGAATTGATTTTTTTAACAGGCTTTCTCCAGACCTACCACAATAAACTCTTAGAGAAGGAGCTCAAGAATCTGTATTTTTCACAAATGACTCAGTCAATTCAGATCAGGCAGGTTTAGAAAACATTGTGGTCCTCAAAACAATCCCATGAGAATATTATTATCCTTCTTTTATAGTTGAGAAAACTGAGGTTAGAGAGATTAATTAACTATTCAAAGGACTCCCAAGTTAGGATAAAGCAATCTGACTTCCAAAATTTTTGTTCTTTTTTACTGCGCTAAGCTTTCTTTGTTCTCTGAGAAAATGATCAGGTTGGATGTGGAAACATAGAAAAATAGAAAAATTCATTTCTATTCCTCCTTTAAAACGTTACCTTCTGTTTTAAAGTGCTGGAGAAAAGAATATTGAGCCCTTGAATAAGAATGTGCATATTGATACAGCCCCCTCCATTTTATAGAAAGGTAGAATATATAATTCTGTACCTGGCTTTTTTCACTCAACACTTTGACCTGGGGATGACATCACATCAGTATATAGAGACTCCCTTCATTCGTTTTCACAGACGTCCAAGTAACACATTATGTGGCTAGAACTCAGTTTATTTAGTCAGCCCCCTGTTAATGGACCCTTGGCTTGTTTCCAGGTTTTTGCTATAACAAATTATGCCTTAATGAATAGGCCTGTGCAGATGCCATTTTGCACTTTTACCAGTGTGCATCTGTGGGAAATGCAATATTCTTAGAAAAGGAATGGCTGAGTCAGAAGTTAAATACATATTTAATTCTGATAGATATTGACTGTCAAACACCTCTAAAAATTCTGTACCATTTTTAATTTCTAAAGGCAGTATATGAGAGTGTTTTATTCCCCACATATATAAAGTCAAACATCTTTGTTTTGTCCCAGCTACGAGGTGAGCGATGGTTCTCCAGTGCGGTTTTAATTACACTTCTTTTATCATGAGCAAGAGGGGAAGGGGAAGTTTATATTTACAGCTTATTTTCTGTGAACAACGATCTCTATTCATCTCTAGCTCATTTTTTCTATAGGGTTTTTTTTTGGTGGGCACCCCCCCAAAATTTTTAATGTAATTTATCAAACTTTTCCCTATTGGTTATGCATTTTTAGTCAAAGTTTGGAACATTTTTCCTATTCCCAGGTTATAGAGAAATTCATCCATAATTTCTTACAGTTCTTATTTGTAGTTGGAATTTTTAAAAGGTCCTAAAAAGATTCATATGTACACCAAAGTAACAGTTTACAAATCCAAGGTTAGAAAGTGATGTCAAACATTGCAGTTTATTTACATGAGAAATGTTTAATAATCTGTCATGTTCATGTTTTTCTTAATTCTTCTAAATGAAGTCAATCTGAAGTCTTCTTGCCTGTATGATAAAATGTTCCATTAGTAAAACAGAAAAGATTATTCCTGGAGTAACGTATGGTCTTTATGAATAAACATATTCAATTATTGAAAACTTTACCTTTCTAAGAGAAGACAACATAAACCATTATGATGCAGCCCACAATCCAGCCAATCAAGAGAAGAATAGGGACCAGAAGGTGTGATAGTGTAGATTCTGGTTAAAAATAAAGAAAAGAAAACAGAGTAGGTAGGTCATTTTGGCATCATATCTTCTGAAGATAGAGAGTTTATTTGAGAGAATAAATGGAATTTGATAATATCAAGAGGAAAAAAAAATACACTCTTCAGTCACTCTCAGACATGATTATTATCTTCTGTTTTACAAAGGGTACATGAGACTCAGCTGGGTATTTAAAAGGAAAGACCTGTGTTCAAATGATAGGCTTTCCTTATACAGTTATGCGACCTTCGGCAACTCTGAGCTTGAACTTCCCTATTTGTAGAGATAATGAAACTTGTGATATCTACCTCCCTGAGTTGTTGAAATGATACTGTGCATGTGCAAGAGCTTTGCAAACTCTAACCTTCCTGTGTGTGTGTGCCTAGGGTACACAGAACACATCCCTGCATTTGTTCAAGAACACAGAGAGCAGCTGTTTACATAGAAACCATCGAAAATGACTTTTGAGGCAATTCCTCCTAAACTAAATAATCATAATATAGGGAAAGTTATTGAAAATTGTTGTTAGCCTTCATAGCTGACTTTAATCCTAAGTATCATAGGAAAATAAAAGCATTATACCTTATACAATCATTCTCAACTAGAGAAAAGAGATTCTATTTTCTTAACATATTCAATAGAGCAACCAACACTGATCCAACACACATAAAAGACATTTAGAACAATGATTACTCCTGTGTCTATTTTGAACTCTAATCTGAAGAAAGCAATTTATAAAATTATCATTTTTTAAATATTCATTGTACATGCACACCACACAAAAAGATTCAAAAAGAGCACAAAAAGACATCATATAGAATTAATGTCCACACATTAAGGACTCAGATATATTCTTAACTGAAAAGCACAATTAGGTTTTGTACCACCAGCTAACAAAGAGAACGCATATTCTTAGCAATTGTGTGCCTGTTACCATTTCTATCATTTTAAAATGTGAAGGTTTTTTTTAAGTACTATTAAAATCATCAGGAAAAGAAACACTTCTAAAATTAGGAGCTCCTCTAATAAAAGCAAACTTTGTGCAGTTAAAGTGAATTTTAATAGTTTAAATCTATCTTTCCAGGAATGTTGGCATGTCTTTTAACTCTCACAAATTCAACGGGTTTTCCTTGCTTCTCCATCTCGCTTTGACCTTGAACAAAGCATTAACCACTCATGGAAAAACCTTTCTCTTTACCTGCCTGTGGTATTGCTTTAAGTATAAAGCGAACATTTTGATATGCCCTTTACTCTCATTTGGATGAAAGCCTTTTTATGAATTAAGGTGCCATTACAGTGGGAGTACATAGCAGTAATTTTTTTGAACTGTTCATATATGCGATTTCACTTTTTTCCCAGTTTCAAAGAACTTAAAAATTAATACGAATATTCTAATTGAGCATTTATAAATATCTTTACAAGCATATTTTTGTACGATTCTAAAATTTACATATAATAAAGCCCTAAAAGTATATATCTCATTATTTACTACTGATTGTAAAACAGTACAGTTGACTGCATTTCAACACTCAGAGTATGCCTGCATTTGTGTTCTTTTAACATGAATATTTTAAGTTTTACCATAATCTGTAGCATTGTTTTGAAATAGGAATATATAGGAACACAATATACTTTGCATAGGTCACTTATGGCACAAACAAGCACAAAACTTCTTTTTAAATATGAAGAGTGATTTCAAAATGCTTCTCTCTGTCCAATTCTGAGCATGCCCAAGAGGTTATACCTGGAAGTATCCTTAAGGGCACTGTGCTCTGAAACAAGACTGTCTGCATTCAGAATCTGCTGTCACCACTTTCTATGATCACAGGCAAGTGGCTATACTCGGCTATGCCTCAGTTTCCTTATCTGTAAAATGGAAATGAAGACAATACTGCCTATCTCATGAGATCATTGTCCAGATTAAGAGCAAACAGTGTAGTGTAAAAGAGCATTTCTTGGATACAATATATATTCAGCCCCTTCTGTCATAGTAGAGTCAATCATTTTTCTTAAATATACCACACATTTTAAAACCAGAAAATAAGAAATTCAGATCTGAAGCATATCAGAAATGACTAAGTCCATTTTATTTATTTTCACTTTAGAGGCAGAAAACAGGCCCAGAGAGCTAGCGGAGCTTCCCTAAACTCACATGGCTGATCTGTGGACAGCCATGAATTGAGGACAGAATCAAATGTCCTCAATTCTGGTCCAGCACACCACAATACCTCGAATCTTGTATAACACTCGAGAATAACTGACTCCCACCTCTTTCAAAACAAGCATGAACAAATTAAGCTCTTCTGTTTGTTTGATCCTTTGAAACTACATGTAACGTACAGACATAATCCATAAATTGTACATTGAATGGCTTTTTTCGTAGCCATGCTAACATATATGATTAATGCCCATTTAGCAGAGATACCACATTGTTAAGAAACTGAGAAATACTAAATACTGGGGAACATAAAATAAACCAGGGACCTTGGGCCTGTCTTACCAAGAGGGTCTGATGCCTTAAATCTTACCTTTTTCAGCCATTCTTCCTGTTGCTGGGTGGGTTGGTCAGGGCCACACTCACCTCTTCGTTGTTGTCACACACCGTCTCTTTGAACTTTAAATAGATATCTGAAGAGTGTGGCAGCTGCCTCTCTCCTGACTGCCAATTGTCTGCAGAGTGATGTAAGGTGTTGGAGAACAGATCTCCCCTGGCTCTTCTTTATCCTATTATCATGGAGGAAGCAACGGGCTACATAAGCTAAACAATTAAAGAAGTTGAGCTATCCTAACCCAGAGATGGGCAGATTTTTAATTCACCCAATGCCTTCAGGCAACATGGAGAAAATGTTTAGGAAAGGGGGCGTACAGAGGAAAAACGGCATTGCAATTAGACAAGTTCTATCAAGGAGAGAGGGTAATCTACTGGGGGAAAAACACTTTGGAGTCGGAAAGACCTGGCTTCAAATTCCAACTCTGCTATTTCTGTAATGAAGGCCAAGTTGCTTAACCTGAGTATCAGCCTCTTGAATTTTAAAATGAGAATAGTGATACCTTTCCACAGTAGAGGGGTCATAAAGAGGAGATGAAAAAGCTATGTGGAAATACAGACATTTATTACATTACAGGATGCAAAAGATAAAGTAAATTAAGTGGTGCCCCTCACTGTGAACCATTCTAAAAACAGAACATTTTAATATAAATGTACTAGAAACTAAAACAACGAAAGGCTGGGGTATTGCCTAGAATTTTCAGAGAGCAGTCATAAGCTTGTTTTTATTAGCAATGTATAAAAATAGGACATCCCATTTTTCAAAGTCCAACCTGGTTTATGCAATATGACCTAGACTGTGCTCTAGATTCTCACTGGAATAACTTTAATTTTCAGGTCTGGATGGAAAAGTTTTGCAAAATGACCCTGTGACCAACTTCTCAAAAAGTCCACCACGAGATTAAGGGTGTCCTTCTTGAAAAGACAAGAGTTGCCTGACCAAGTCTACCTCCACAGAGCTCCGAGAGGGAGTTGTCCCTGCAAATGACCACATCTCATCACTCACCAGAATCCACCCATGGTTCTCCATCTCCCAGAAAATAAAAATCTGAATTCCTCACTGAGTACCTGAAAAGCCTCATCTTCCTACTTTCCCACTTGCAGTGACGCCTCAGCCACAGTGAATCCTTTGTGATATATGAATTCGGGATGAATTGATTTTTTACCTCAAGTCATATGCCTATAATTAGACTGTGCAGCCAACAATGTGGTAAGTTTATTACATGATTATGCAATATGTTTATGTTATATCATTCAAGCACAGTTGTCATCTCTCTCTTTCTCTATATACAATTTAAATATATTTTTAAAAATGCCTGGGTATACCAGACAGAAGAGAGACTTGTAATATCTATGTAACAAAATCCCCGGTAAAGTCCATTTTTTTTTAATACTAAATAATGATATATTGATAAAAGGTTAATTGAGGCAAGATAAACAGAATGAAAAAGTGATTAATCTCACTTAAATACTGATTTTTTAAACTAAATAGATTCAAATGAATACCCTATCTTAAAACCAAAAAAAAAAAAAAAGATATTAAAAAGAAACAGTGACATACCATCCAAAAAACAAATATACATATATACTAGTATAAAACAATTTGCCTAAAGTGGTTAAAAACAGAATGTATAAAAACATTTCTACATTAAAATTACCTTAAGCTTTCTTTTTTGATATAAAATTGACTATTATTAACATTGCTACCAATTTGAATTTTGAGGAGGAATTACTTTATAACTCATCATTTATTTTTGTTTTCTACAGAAAATGGGGGGGGGGGGGGGGGGAACTAATTCAATGAACATGAATTGCCCAGATCTCAGAAAAGAGTTCAGTCTAGAATCTCATTTCTTTGGTATCCCATCAGTAACTTTTAAAAAATAATTATAATGTTTATTCAGGAAAAATGTTTTATTCACTAATAGACTGAATTCACTTTGAACTCAAAATGCAAGGGCCTCTTTTGACAATTTTCTAATCTTCCTCTTAGGGCATACCATTTAGGAATGTTTTACATTTCTACTTTGCATAAAAATTTCTTCATGAGTTCTCAAATCCCTTATTATCAAAGTGACATTAGATTCTTCCAGGGCACTTAAGGTAAAAAAAGTCAAATATTTGGCTCTTTATTCAAGATAAATCATAATTCTTCATTTTTCTAATTTTTTCTAACCATTAGTGTCTGGAATTATAGTAGATAAATCTTCACATGATAGATTAAATGGACAAATTCCTCTTAAGACCTTAGCTTACCCAAACGGATTCAAAAAGAAAGAAAATTTGAATACACTTATAACAAGTAAAGCAATTGAAGTTATAATAAAAAAAAAATGTTTCACAAAGAAAAGCCCTGAGGGGTGCCACGGTGGCTCAGTTGGTTAAGCATGGTTAAGCATCAGACTTCAGCTCAGGTCAGGATCTCGCAGCTTGTGAGTTCCAGCCCCAAGTCAGGCTCTGTGTTGACAGCTCACAGCCTGGAACCTGCTTCAGATTTTGTCTCCCTGTCTCTCTGCCCCTCCTCCACTCACACTCTGTCTCTCTCTCTCCCCCTCTCAAAAATAAACATTTAAAAAATAATTAAAAAAAAAAAAAAGCCCTGGAACAGGTATCTTCGCTGGTGAATTCTTCCAAACATTTAGAGTTAACACCAATACCTCAAAAACTATAGAAGAGGAGGGAAGACTTCCCAACTCATTCTACAAGGCCAGTATTACTCCAATACCCAAACCAAAGATATTATAAGAAAAAAACTACAGACCAATCTCTCTAATGAATATAGGTGAAAAATTCTCAACAATAAACTGACAGACCAAATCCAGCAACATACAACATCCTGAATTACATCCCAGGACTAAGTGGGATTTAACCCAGGAATGCAAAGTCAGCACCACATTCAAATACCAATTCATGTAATACACCATATTAATAAAATTTTTTTAAAAGCCCAAAAAACAAAACAAAACAAAAACACATGATCATCTCACTAAATGCAGAAAAGCATTTGACAGACTCCAACCAACCAATTGGTGATAAAAGCGAACTTCCCCAACCTCATAAAGGGAATCTACAAAAACTCACAGCTAGCATCATATTTAATGGCAAAAGACTGGATGCCCCCCCCCACCAATCTCATGAATAAAACAAGAATGTGTACGCTTATACTTTGATTCAATACTGTACTGGAGGTTGTAGCCAGGAGAATTAAGCAAGAAGATGAGATAAAAAGTCATCCAAATTAGAAAAGAAGAATTAAGCTATCTTCATTTGCATATAACATGATCTCATATACCAATAAATCCTTAAGAGCCCCTTCTGCACACAAAAAAACTCTCTTATTTTTTTAAATTTTTAAATATTTACGTATTTTTGAGAGAGAGAGAGCATGAGCAGGGGAGGGGCAGAGAGAGACACACACACAGAACCAGAAGCAGACTCCAGGCTCTGAGCTGTCAGCACAGAGCCCTATGTGGGGCTTGAAGTTGTGAACCGTGAGATCATGACCTGAGCTGAAGTCAGATGCTTAACCAACTGAGCCACCCCAGCTCAAAAAACCCACCCCCCAAAAAACTCTTTTAGAAGTAATAATCAAATTCAGCAAGATTGTAAAATATAAGATCAACATGCAAAAGTCAACTGTATTTCTACACAATAGCAATGAACAGTTTGAAAATTAAATTAAAAAATAACATTACAATAGCATCAAAAAGAATAAAATACTTAAGAATAAAGAATAAATTTAATCAAAGATGTATAAGCCTTGTAACTAAAGACTAACAAACCCTTGCTGAAGGAAATTAAAGAAAATCTAAATAAATAGAAAGGCATTCTGTGTTCACAAATTGAAACAATATTGTTAAAGATGGCAGTACCACTCAAAACAATCTACAGGGTGACTGTATTCCTATCAAAATACCAATGGTCTTTTTTACAGAAATGGAAAATCTAATCTTAGAATTCATATGGAATTACAAAGGACCCTGAATAATCAAAACAGTCTTAAAGAGGAAATACAAGGGACTCACACTTACTGAATTGAAAATGTACTATAAAGCTACAGTAATCAATAATGTGTGGTACAGGCATAAGGAGAGACATACAGGTGAATAGAATAGAATTGAACATCCAGAAATAAATCCACTCACTAGTGGTTAATTGATTTTCAACTGAGGTGCCAAGACAGTATATTAGGGAAAGAATAGTCTTTTCAACAAATGGTGCTGGGACAACTAGTCTTCTACATACAAAAGAATGAAAGTGAACTCCTACCTCATACCATATACAAAAATTAAGCCAAAATGAACCAAAGACCTAAATGTAAGAGCTAAAACTATAAAATTAGAAGAAATCATAGGGGTAAACAGGCAACAGTTTCTTAGATAAAGAAACATACATAAAGTACAAGCAATCAAAAAAAAAAAAACCAGATAAATTGGCCTCATCAAAATTTAAAACTTTTGTATATCAAAGAATACCACTGAGAAAGAAAAAAGATAATCTATGGAATGGGAAAAAATATTTGCAAATCATATATCTGACAATGGTTTAATATCCAGAATATATTTAAAAAAGTCTTATAACTCAACAAGAGACAACCCAGTTTAAAAAGGGCAAAGCATTCAAATAGATTTTTATCCAAAGGAAATGTATAAGTAGTCAATAAGCATATGAAAATACACTCAAATCATTAGTCATTAGAGAAATGTAAATCAAAACCACAATAAGATACCACTTCACCCCCACCAAAATGGCTAAAATAAAAAGTTGCACAATAACAAGGGTTGACAAAGATGTAGAGAAATTAGACCCCTCATACAATGCTGGTAGGAATGCAAAATGGTTCAGCCACTCTAAAAAACAGTTTTGTAATTCCACAAAATGTTAGATATAGAACTACCTTATGACCTAGCAATTCCATTCTTAGGTGTATACCCAAAAGAATTGAAAACAAGTATACAAAAACTATATACAGAAGTTCAGGGCAGCATTATTCATAAGGCTCAAAAAGTAGAAACAAACCAAATATCTATAAACTGATGAACAGATAAGCTAAATGTGGTATAGCCACACAGGGTAATAGTCAACCATTAAAACATGTTTTGGTACATCCTACAGCATGGTTGAACATTGAAAATATCATGGTATGTAAAAATGTCATATTGTATTGTATGATTCTGTCTATATGAAATGTCCACAATAGGAGAAACCATAGAGACAGAAAGTAGATTGATGGTTGCTCTGGACTGGGGGAGATGGGAATGGGGAGTGATGGCTAAAGGCTATTGAGTTTTCTTGGGGAGTGATGAAAATGTTCTGGAATTAGATAACAGTACTGGTTGCACAACTTTGTGAATATACTCAAACCACAGAATTGTACACTTTATTTTTCTTAGTGTTTATTTTTGACAGTGAGAGAGACAGAGCACAAGCGTGGGAGGGGCAGAGAAAGAGGGAGACACAGAATCCAAAGCAGGCTCCAGGCTCTGAGCTGTCAGCACAGAGCTTGATGCAGGGCTCAAACCCATGGACCGCAAGATCATGACCTGAGCCAAAGTTGGGAGCCACACAGGTGCCCTTGAATTGTATACTTTAAAAGAGTGAATTTTATGGTATGTGAATTATACCTCAATTTTTTAACAAGTTCAAATTAGTTCTTGAAACAAAAAAGTTTTAGAAAAGAACCCCAGACCTCGAAGGCAAAAAATGAGGGAGAGGTAAAACAGCATTGGGAGAAAGGACAACAAGGAGTTAGTGTGACTCCAGCAGGGTGAGCAAGGGGGATGGCAGTAAGGGAAGAGTCCAGGTAGTAAGGAGGCTTTATCAGCTATTGTTAGAATTTTGTTTTTTCCCCTCTGAGTGAAACAGGGAGCCAACAGAAAGTTTTGAAGAGAGAGATTACATGATCAGACCTATAGTTCTGAAGTCTCATTTGTGGCTGTTTGATTGAGACCAAAGGTAGAAGCAGACTTGTTAGTGACTATTGTAATGATACAGATAAGAAATGGTGGAGACTTGGACCAGGGTGGTGGTCAATTCTCATCAAGAAAGGTGACTATTAATGAGGGCAGAAAGTAGTGTGGCACATTTACAAAGGTGTGACTAATATGGTTCTGATAGGTTGGGTGGGACTTTCCCATATTATGAATTTTTGTTGACCAAGTTGCTGTGTCAAGCAAATTGCAATAGAATGTATTGAACAATATTTATCCAATCTGAGGTGTCCAAAATATGAAATGTACTGAGATTAATGAGTAAGAGGCAACAAAGGATTACAAACTACCTGATCCTCTTCCCTGGGACTCCTTACATGTCATAGAAAAGAAAGAGTGGCTCAAAGCAGCAGGGACTATGATAGTGAAGGAGGAGGGACTCAGGATCAAGTTTGAACACCATCTCTGGCAATCGCTGTGTGAACTTAAACAAGTCATGTGTACTCTTGAGTCTATTTCTTCATTTGGAAAATGAGAGAAATAGCATACAAGGTTGTTGCAGAATTAGAGATAAATGGGTATTATGTGCTCAGCGCTAGCCTAACACGTAGTAGATTCCCAATACATGATATTTATTATAATTATCATAAGCAGAGATCAAGATGAATGAGAAGCAACATGTACAAAGAACTAGATGTTCCCTGATACATGTAGCCACAGTCATTCCTGAGGGTTGTCTTAGATTATCTCTTCATCCTCAGGCCGCATAAGGCAGGTTGTAGGAGTCCATTTTTCAACTCCCACTCACTTCCCAATGTACTTCTGATTTAGCTTCTGCCTGCATTTTTCTATTAAAACAGCTTGTTCCTAAGATCATGAACATCTATTATCACATAAATTCCATGTGGCCAAAGTCCATAGAAATTTTTCAGTCCTGATCTTACTTACTGATGACCTCTTAGTGTCACTTGGTTACTTTATTCTTCTTGAAATTCTTTCTTGGCTTCTGTGGCATCAGATTCTTCTGACTTTTCCCATTTTTAACTGTTCATTCTTAGTCTTGTATGTTTATCATCATCCACCCAAACATTAAAGATTTGTTCCTTGGTAAATATATCAGAACAGAGGTTTCGGGATACAAGATGATTATTTGGAGAGAGCCAGTAAGTGAAATCACAAAGTCATGTGCATTTACAAGGCCCTGAGAGTTCCTTTCAGGGTCAGCTTCTTGGTATGCAACCTGTACCGTCATTTAGGACTCTGTGCTAAAAAGGCCCCCATGCTTGGCTTAATGCTCTGATGTCAGTGTCTTGAAATTCTTAATAATTTATCTTTGCTCTTGGGTTTCATCAGAGTTGATGGAGAAATGGAGCATGTGCACAAGCAGAAGGATATTCAGGAGACTGTGTATGCGTGATGTATTGATCCAGCCACAGCTCGAGTATGCGCAGGCCCAGGCTCTAAGTCCTGTAACAGCATCCACATAGCAGTGGACACTGCGGGCAGGCCAGAGCCTCAGACAGTGCAGAGCTGCGGGGAGCAGAGTTGTGGGGCCGGGCTGGGACCTGGGCAGAATGGAGCCCATGACAGCAGCAGGCATGCATGGAAAAGTGAAGTGACTTTTCCAATTTCACAGTCAGCCTCCTTACTTCCAACCTCTCACCTTCCTGCTGCTTTCCTGGTATCCATGACCTCTTTGGTGACATGACATGTTCAGTGATTTTACATGATTCATGACATGATGTGTTCAGTGATTATATATGAGAATCCTTTATTAGCCTACTGTAAAGTATAAAGGAATTTAAGGAAGAAGGCTGATAGATACCCAAAGGTCAGCATCTATGTATCCATTTCCTATTCTAAGACATTTTTCCCTAAACTTCAAGCCGTTGCCACCAGTACCCCCACCTTGCAAAACAGTATATGAAATATGGTTTCAGTCTGAATCTATTTCTTGAATGTTTTCATATAAAGACAGAGGTAAATATAAAGTGTTTTTTTCAGTGTCATTCTTAATATAGTACTCCTGTTCTTGGAGTCCGTAGCCTGAGCAATCTCTACTAACACAGACACAAAAGGTGCTATTACTTTAGATTGATGTTTATTGGCTGGGTTGGATGGTTTCATCACCCAGAGAATCTATGTGTTTCAAAGATGCATTGGCTATCAAAGGGAATTATCTGCACAGATCTGAGAGATTCCAATAGTCTTTAAAAAAAAAAAAACTCATTACTGAGTCATGACAACAGGTTGAATACATGGACGGTAGAGTCACAGTGTCAGGAGTTTGAATCTCTGCTCTACTACTATGCTATTTGTGAGACCTGGAACGGGTTACTGCCAGAAAAATTCTTCATACTTGGAAATAAGGCAGACAGATGGAGGCAGATTCTTTCAGTATCACATAGGGACAAAGGTCATTCAAGGATTGTCAAGACCCGTACTGTGTTCACCTCATTTTTACTATTGATTAAAGTTCCCATACTTAGGGAATTTACTTGATAACTTGTACATTTCTGTCCAGTAGAGATTCAAGTAATTTATACCCAATGGAGTAGATAACCCCAAATCTCAATGGCCTGCTGGACATTAACCAGTTCTATATCTAGTTCATCAATCTCATCCTAGCATTTCTTTGTTATGTTGATGATAAATACACTCTTAATGCTCTTTGAACTGATCATAACATCTTTTTCCCTCCTTAATTATGAATTCAATAAAATATTTGATACAGGTCCTTTTTATATTTGTCTGAGAGTTCTGATTTTATCTTTTTGAAAATTATGCTTTAACTTGACTTTACTCTCTTGGCCTTAGTTTTCTTGATCTGTAAAACAGAGATAAGACCAATTTATAGGATTATCATGAAAGTTAAGAGGCAAAGGTATATAAGGCACTTTGCACAGTCTGGAGCTTTGAAGGTGAGTTTGTGAAGAGAGTACAAAGCAGCTGGAATTGGGGATGTGGTCCAGTTCATCACTGAACACTTTAACACCCACATTTTACATTCTTGCCTGAAATGATTTTCTGCTTCTATAATCACATTCTTAAAAACCTTATTTGCTGACCCTTTGCTAATTATACACTTTATACCTCATGGAAATAATGTCCAGTGGGAACTATGTGTGGGAGCTGGGTGACCTTCATCACTGAAAGCTTTCCAGTGCTTGTTTCCAATAGTGCTCAGGCAGGTGTAGGGTTTTAAAGGCCCACGATATTGTCAATCAAATAAATTTAAACCAAAAGACAAACAAGTTTTTTCTCAGAGACCATGCATTAGCATTTCTGTATTTTCAAGTGGTAGTTTTTCAGAACAAAAAAGGGGACATGAAAGCTGATATTTTCAATGAAGGATATGCTGAGGAAACCTATTCAGTTGTAAACATATTCTGTAAACTGTTTAACACTTTCCCCTCCCTAAGAACTCTCCCTAAGAACTCTCAAAACTATGGAATCAAGTTTCTGATATTTACCATTTATTTATTTTTATTAAAAAATTTTTTTTAACATTTATTCATTTTCAAGAGAGAGAGACAGAGTGTGAGTGATGGAGGGGCAGAAAGAGAGAGGGTGACACAGAGTCCGAAGCAGGCTCCAGGCTGCCAGCACAGAACCCAATGTAGGGCTCGAACCCATGGACCCTGAGATCATGACCTGAGCCAAAGTCAGATGTTCAACCAACTGAGCCACCCAGGTGCCCCCTGATATTTCCCTTTTACTACCCAAAGGTATACACCTATCCCACCCTCAGACCCTAAACAAAAGGAACCCCAAATTTACCCATCAGAGCCAAAGGGTATTTTTACGGTTGAAGAAGTGTGGCTAGTTCTCTCCACATGGTGGCAAAATTACTCCTGCTGGGGGCTGGGCTGTGTACAAAACAGAAAAATGCTCTTCTCCCAACACCCATTCCACACAATCTTTGAGAACTATAAATATAGGGTTGAGCAGCACAAAACCACAGAAGACAAATAGTTAAATAACTGTACTTTATGAACTACTCAGAACTCCTGGACAAACTGTTCTCAATCCTAAGGCTTTAAGCTATAAGAGAGCAGCTTAACACAAAACTCAAAGGAGTGAATAATCACCATGCTTGAAGGACAGAGCCATCCTTGGCCTGCACATTTGCTCTGGTCCAGTGACTACATTTTTCTCTCGGCTCTTTGAACATGTGCTGTCCCAGAGGACCTGTGCTCCCCTTGCTGGCCAACATGCCTCCCAATGGGGAAGCCCTCATGGAGGCTTCACACAGCCTCACAAGTCAGAACCCCCAGGAACACTACAGAATCTATGAGAGTCACCCCAGGAGTAATTCTGTTCCCTAGACCTAGCCCTTCCCACCAGCATTCTGGTTCCTAAAACTATTATAATAGGAGACAAAATCTTTCATTCTATAAAGTTATAACCACTTTCATCTTTACTGTATTCTAAATCTCTATACATTTAAACCTATTTTCCAACACTTTATCGTGACATTTTCAAGCACATTTCAAGCAATGTTGAGATAGTTTTACATAATTACAAAATTTCCCATCTATGTGTACAAAATTTCATCAATCCATCTGATTTTTTGACTTTCTGATTTTTTTCAAAATAAACTGCAGATAGCAGCACTCTTCCCTTTGAATAGTTTAGTATGCATGTCATTGGACAAGAGTCCAATACATTTTAATATTTTTTTCAAAATAAACTATATACAGTGAAATGTATAAATCTTAACTGTACATTAACTGAATTTGACAAATGCATGTACCTCTGTAACCTAAACTCTTTTTTTTTCATTTAAATCCAAATTAGTTTACATATAGTATAATAATGATTTCAGGAATAGAATTTAGTGATTTGTCACTTACCTATAGCTCCCTTGCTCTCCCTAATGCCCATCCCCCTTTTAGCCCATCCCCCTTACCCAACACCCCACCAGCAACCATCAGTTTGTTCTCTGTACTTAAGAGTCTTTTATTGTAATCTAAACTCTTATTAGGATAGAGACCTGAATCTATTTCTTGACCTACTAGCTTTTATTAGTGACCTGTGTATTCACATGCAAGTAACAATCTGTTTTAAATATCTTAGCTTTGAAATATATTTTAAAATCTGCATGTCTCATCCCCCTTTGTTGCTCTTATTTTCAGAACTATTTTTGCTATTCTGACAGATTTAATTTTTCTCTTGAATTTTCAAACCACTTAGTTCCCACAAAAAAAGAAAACAAAATAAAAATTAAAAACTCCTTATCTTTAATTAACCTGCATTAAGTTTAGGATTAACGTGGGGATGTGTGAAACTTCGTAATATTCCATGTACCCTTCCAAGAACACGAAATGCTTTTCTATTCAGTGAAGACTTCTTTTATGTGTTAGAATTCTTTTCATAAAATTCTTGCACATTTCTTCTTGAGTTTATTTATGGGTTGTTTTTCTAAATGTGTTTTTTCCATTATACTTTTTTATATGAATTTTGTATACAAACAACTTTCCAAATTTGCTTATGATCGACAATAATTTTCAGTTGATTTTCTTAGGTTTTGATATATAAATCATTATCTACAAACAATAATTTACCTTCTCTTTTCCAATTTCTATATCTCCTTCCCCCTCTCTGCCCCCCCACATTTATAGTTGCATCAATTAGAGCCAAGCTGTCATTAGACAGGCATTAGTGTTTTGAACAACTTTTATGTATCTCTTTCACAGTAAATGGCCTCTGAATATGGAAAATGGCCTTCCTCTTTAGGGGGAGGGGATGGTCTTAGCAATTTACCTTTCCCTAAAAACTATTCCACTTCACTCCAATATTGAGTTGATCAAGAGTCAATTACTTCCATTTCCTCAGTATCCATGGTCATTTCCCCATCTCCTTTATTATTTTGTATAATTATGCTTTTCTCTTTTTCACTAGTTTTTCAAAGAGTCAACTCTTGAATTTATTTTTCAGGCTTATCATTTTCCTGTTTTATATTCATTAATTTTTGCTTTTAAATTTCTGAGTTACTTCCTTCAACTTTTCTTGGGTTTATCTCCTTGTCTTTTATCTAATTTTTAAAATGTGATGCTTACTTCATTAATTTTTGTTCATCTATAAAAACATTTAAGGTTGTATATTTTTCCTCTGAGCACAGTTTTAGCTGTATCATGGGTTCTGATATGTCATGTTTTAATTAATAATGTTTTCTAGATATTCTGACATATTACTTTTGATTTTCTCTTTGACAAAGGAATTGTTTGAGAGAATTTTTAAATTTCTAAGTGGTATTTTGCTTTTAAAATGAATCATGGAGGGGCCCCTGGGTGGCTCAGTTGGTTGAGCATCCAGACTCTTGATTTTGGCTCAGGTCATGATTCCAGAGTCATGGGATCCAGCCCTGCCTTGGTCTCTACGCTGAGCATGGAGCCTGCTTAAGATTCTCTCCCTCTCTCTTTGTCTCTGTCCCCTCCCCTACGTGCTCACTCTCTCTCTGAATTAAAAAATTAAATAGGGATGCCTGGGTGGCTCAGTCGGTTGAACATCCAACTTCAGCTTAGGTCATGATCTCACGGATTGTGTCCCACGTCTAGCTCTGTGCTGACAGCTCAGAGCCTGGAGTCTGCTTCAGATTCTGTGTCTCCCTCTCTCTGTCCTTCCCCCACTCCTACTCTGTCTCTCTCGATCTCTCAAAAATGAATAAACGTTTAAAAAATGTTTTTAAATAAAAAATAAATCATGGAGTAACACTTTTTATAGGACAAAAATTTTAATATACGATACTAAGTATTTATGCATCTGTTCAGGGAGTGTTGTTTCCTATAAGTGCTAGCTTTGTATTTGTGACCCAAATACACTGACGTATTTATTCCTTAATTATCCTCTTTTATTATAGGAAATCAAGTCTCAGAGAGATTAAGCAATTTGTCAAACACCACATAGATCTTGGAATCAAAATAATAGAGCAGGATGCCTGCCACGGCCAACACAATCCTACCTCCCCAGACTGCATCACTAGAACCATATGAGGAAACAAAACACAAATTACTTACCATCTAGAGCAAATACATGCCCAACACACCACCATAAACATGCAGTCACTGAGGATGTCATGGATGCCCATTGAGAAATGCAGATAAGTAATTGCACATTTCCTACAAGTACAAGGCTTTTAGAGATTTCACATGTTGGGAGTGCTCCAGGACAGTGATTCTGCTTTTGGAGTTCTTTCCAATTTTAAGGTATTCCTCAAAGAGGTTCATTTCCTTGTTTCACTCTCACCACCAGGAATCCTTTTTCATACCCAACCTAATTACTTCATGCTGAGGGTTAGCTCTCTCTTCGGGATTCTTCAGAGATGGAGAACAGCTGGTCCCTATTCTCTGCATAATAACTCCTTGTAAACTTGAGGGAGGCCTTCCATAGTCATTGTCTCTGGGATAAATAATCCTAATCTCTAAATCCTCCATTTTTGCAAAAATATTTTCTAAAAATGTGGTTATTTTCATGCCAGGGAAGGACAATGTTTATGCAGCCCACATAAGGTCGTTGTGTTGACCATTCATGAGCTACTGCATGGTGAGGTGGTGAAGGTCATTGCAACATGGTTGTTTTCGGGTGTCTCCAAGTCTGTTCAGGCCTCCTGTGGCCTTTTAACCTAGGTCATAAGCTTCAAAGCATTTGGCATCCATCTCCCACACTTAAGGTGCTGAGGAAAATCAAAGCCGTCTGGGTGGCTCAGTCGGTTGAGCGTCTGCCTTTGGCTCAGGTCATGATCTCACAGTCTGAGTTCCATCCCCATGTCGGGCTCTGTGCTGACAGCTCAGAGCCTGCAGCCTGCTTCAGATTCTGTGTCTTTCTCTCTCTCTTTGCCCCTCCCCTGTTTGTGTGCTCACTCACTCTGTCTCTCTCTCAAAATAAATAAACATTTTTAAAAATTAAAAGTGCTGAGGAAAATCAAAACTGCACATGATGATGAAAGAAGATATGAGAAAAGCATGTAGACAGCAGAAAAATATGAGGTTTGTGGTGATTTGTGTGAAGCGCATTTATTCTTAGTTTTAAAAAGCAGGAAAACTTATCTGATAGCATAGAAAGGAAATAAAATGAACACCCAGGATGTGATAACAGAGTAAATTTTTTTTAAGGCAAGAAAAGAAAGAAAATCCATCCAAGTCTCTTCCCATTCAGAACGCTAGAATGATTTCAGGCATCTCTAGAAATCATATGATAATGACAGAAATCTAGCTGCATGTTAATTATAGAACAAAAAGTGGAGGGAATTGGGTTACTGTATGAAATAAAGCATCATAATTACAGAAGTGATTTTTGTATATAAAATCAATGCCTACAGTATATTACTTGAAAAAATAATTTCTATAAGGTTTCACCAATAAGTATTAGTAAAAATAATTATCAAGAGCTTTATTCATCCAGTGGCCCCACTAACACCTAGAACTTCAAAATCTTTCACTAGATCTTTATGGGAAGCAAAGAAATAAAAGCCTTTACATAAATGCATGGGAGATCTTCTGGTTTCTCCCTAAAGTTGTGTATCAATCTATCCACATTCCACCAGACAGAATTCAGTCACAAGTCTAATGCGAAGGAAGGTTAGTAAATATCATCTACCTGTGTGTCCAAGTACCTACCTAGTCTCTGCTACCATATTTATCTTTATGACTAAAAAAATGCTTTGTGCATGGGTGCTTAATAATAACAAATTAATATTAATTAACACAATGAAATTTGTATTAATACAAAGCCATATTTCCTTTGGAAAGTAAAATCTACTGCAAATGACATATCCAATAAAGGGTTAGTATCCAAAATATATAAGGAATTGATAAAACCCAACACCCTAAAAACAAATAATCCAATTAAAATATGGGCAGAAGACATGAATAGACCTTTCTCCAAAGAAGACATACAGATGGTCAACAGATACATGAAAAGATACTCGACATCACTGATCATTAGGGAAATGCAAATCAAAACCACAATGAGATATCACTTCACACCTGTCAGAATGGCTAAAATCAAAAACACAAGAAACAACAGGCGTTGGCAAGGATGTGGAGAAAAAGGAACACTCCTGCACTGTTGGTGAGAATGCAAACTGATGCAGCCACTCTGGAAAACGGTATGGTGGTTCCTCAAATAGTTAAAAATAGAACTACCCTATGATCCAGCAATCACACTACTGGGTATTTACCCAAAGAACACAAAAGCACTAATTCAAAAGGATATAGGCACTCCTGTGTTTATAGCAGCACTATTTACAATAGCCAAATTATGGAAGCACCCCAAGTGTCCATCAGCTGATGAATGGATAAAGAGAGAATGGTATATATATATACAATGAAATACTATTCAGCCATAAAAAAGAATGGAATCTTGCCATTTGTAACGGCATGGATGGAGCTAGAATATTATGCTGAGCAAAATAAGTCAGAGAAAGACAAATATCATATGATTTCACTCAGATGTGGAATTTAAGAAGCAAAACAAGCAAGCAAAGGAAAAAAAATAATAAGAGAGAGACAAATCAAGAAACAGACTTTTCATTATGCAGAACAAACTGATGGTTACCAGAGGGGAGGTAGGTATAGGGATGAATTAAATAGGTGATAGGGATTAAGGAGTGTACCTGTGATGAGCACTGGTGATGGATTGAAGTGTTGAATCGCTATATTGTATACCTGAAACTAATACAACACTGTATGTTAACTAATTGGAATTAAAATAAAAATGTAAAATAAAAAATAAAAATAAAGGGACACCTGGGTGGCTCAGTCAGTTAAGCATCAGACTCAATTTTGGCTCAGTTCATGATCTCACAGTTTGTGAGTACGAGCCCAGCATCGGGCTCTGTGCTGACAGTGTGGAGCACTTGAAATTCTCTCTCTCCCTCTCTCTCTCTGCTCCTACCCTGCTTGCCCTCTCTCTCTCTCTCTCTCTCTCAGAGTAAAATAAATAAACTAAAAAAAGTATTTTTAATTAAAAATTAAAAAATAAAAAAATAAAAACTAGAATAATCTAGAACTAGCATTTCATATAAGGTCATCTACAAATTTCAGTTTAAACAATGTATGTCTCATACCTTATGAATGTGTAATGAAATTTGAGAGTTGGCTAACCAAATTTTTAACCAGGGTTTCTAAAAGAAAATAATTTAAAATAACAAAAGTATATATGTTACTTGATGTTTTTTCATACTTAGACTTTATTATTATCTATATTAGCTAATATAATATAGATTCCTTTTCTAGTTCATTTTTTAAGTTTTCTTCTTTGTGAACTTTTGAGTTGCTTGAATTTTAAAATAAAAATCATGCAACACTTACATAAATAATAAAATCATTATTCTTAAAAAATTAATGTAAAATCACATATTGGCTTTCTCTATATAGCATTCTAACAAGGAAGAAAGACAAAACAGCAATGCTGATCAACGGCAAAATGCTTTAATGTTTAATTTGACCTCTGACAGCTTTAAAGAGATGCTTTTAAAGCAGTTATTATCACATGCTTCTTTCTTAGGAAAAAAAGGGGGAAAACAAAGCTAACCTGTCTGTGATGAGTCTTACATCATGTCTCAAATGCTGGCCATTTGGAATTTACCAAGATCAACTGAATGTTTCTTTCTATAATAAAGAAAAATAAATGGTTAATACCTTCAGCAGATCAATTAAATTACCAGGCAGCTATCTTCCCAACTGCCTATGCTGACATTGTTCTGAAATTAACTATTAGTTTAGCTATTGATAGTATATTGCTCAAAAATAACTAGTTTCAACAACTTCTGTTTTTCCCCTTCATTCCTTTCTGAATGCCAAAGTTCCTTTCACTAATGGATTGCTTATGATATGCTAAGGAGTCCATCACCAGAATAAAGGTAGAGATGGAATGTGGTCATGATGAAATTGCTATATTCCATTGCAGAGGTGATAAAAATGCAAGGTGCCTCATAAATATTTCTGACCCATTTGCTTACAGGGATGGGGGTATAGATGGTTTGGAAATCTCTGGCTGTAAAAAAGCATTTCAGTTTATTCTATGCCATCAAGTAGCCTTTTGTTGAAGTAGAGTTTCATGGGTGAGTTATTACTGGGAAATCTGCCTTTAGAACATTAGTAATGCAATAAATTCCATCCAGCCCATCTAGGTTATTTTGAGCAGAACTATGTCTAAATGAGCCAACTGCATTTCACCAAAGATATTATATTCTATTCAGAGGCTCATATGTGATCTTCTTGGTCCTTGTCTTTTTGAGATTCAGAATGGCAGAAATAGTCATGATGGGAGCTTCTTTTTAGGGAATTTCAATCAAAAGATGACATAAAAAATTCACTGAACAAAAATTTGTAGTTAAACCAAGTAACTGAACTGATCATTATAAGCTATTGAATCACATTGCAGCTCACGAAACTTGCATATGAGATCCATGAAGATATTTTTGTCTTGAATATGAAGGTTATAGCATGTTCTTTCAGATTTGTATGGACACTATGGAATCATAGTTCTATAACTGTACCATGTATATCTGTTTTGTTTTCAAATCAGACTCAAAACGCATTGATATAAGGGATGGCATATAAGAGGCATTTCAACTTTGGAGTCAGATGTCTTGTGTTTCAGTAATGGCTCTGCCACTCAGCTGTGTGGCCTTGGGCAAATTACATAGCAATCCTGTGCCTCACTGTTCTCCTCTGTAAGAGGAAGACAATAAAAGTATCTATTTTTTTTGGGAATTAAATGTTTTCTCCTACTATTATTATTCTCCTTCTGTTATGTTCTGACACACAGCATCCTGCAGAATAATGGGACCACACGAGTCACTCAGTATATGTTCATTGAATAAATTGTCCCCAGTAGATTTCTTATGGCTATAGAGACATGTAGTAGTAGCCTAGTGTGGGGTAAGGGTAGGCAGGGATCGCAAGTTAGGGAGAACTGAAAACTCAGTTTATCTGAAATATAAACTTTACTAAGCAATTGTTTTAGTTTTCTCATTAGTAAAATGGTGCCAAGAATATGATCTTAAAAGATCATTGGAATTAGAAACAATATATGGTGAGCGCTGGCAAAATATCGACCACTCAATAGATAGATGATAGCTATCACTAGCTAACACTATGATCTATTTCTATTCCCAGAACACCTTTGACACTAAATGTCAAGGGTGGTGGTTGGTTTCCCATATCAACAACAAATTCTCCAACGCTTACAATTGAATTGTAATTCAGTTCTGACACTACCTGGAATTAGCACACACCCACAAGAGTTTAGTCCCACAAGACTGCCACCACTTCACACACCAGTTTCAAAGTCCAGGCTTCCTGTACTTCTGACCTACCGGCTGTAAATGGAGGGTTCCCATGACCCTCTCCTCAGGTTTGATAATTTTCTAGGATGGCTCACAGAATTCAGGAAAATAGTTTACGTACTATGACTGGTTTAGTCTAAAGCCTATAATTCAGGAACAGCCAAATGTAAGAACTATGCAGGGTAGGGTAAGGGGGGCAGCACAGAGCTTCCACGCCTCTCTGCGTGCACCATTCTCTCAGCATATTGATGAATTCTCCAACCCGGAAGCTCTCTGAACTCCACTGTTTAGAATTTTTATGTTTTAAAATTTTTTAGGCTTTATTATTTCATTATGCAGGAATGATTGATTAAAGCATTGGTCATTGGTGATTAACTCAATTTTCAGCCCCTCTCCCCTCCCTGAGATCAGAGGGTGGGGCTGAAAGTTACAAACCTCTAATCACAGGGTTGGTTCCTCTGGCAACCAGTCCCCTACCTCTAAGGGTCACCTCTTTAGCATGACTCTGGTATAGTTGAAAGAGGCTTGTTATGAATTACAAAAGATGTTCCCCCCATCCCTTTCATTCAGGAAATTCCAAGGATTTTAGGAGCTCTGCCAGGAACCAGAGAAGACCAAATATACATTTCTCATTATATTACAGTATCACACGAACATGTGCAGAATGATGCTATGAAGAATGACAACGCTGACCTGCAGACATGATCTCACCACATTTTATAAATGTCTACCTTGTGCAACACTGTGCTGGTGATATGGGCTTGAGAAAGATGGAAAGCACATGACTTCTGTTGCTCATCATCTGTTGAGAAGTAGGATTTTAAAAAGATGGTAAAATACATAATTTTTGCAAAGGCAAAGTCAAATGACAAAACTAAAGTTAGTAACAAGTTTATTGTCCTTTGTTGAAGGCAAAACAATCCATGCATTGAGGGAGTTCAATGTCTCACAAGCAGTGGAACACTCTTCCTGAGGGATTTGGATCAAGAGCAAACTTTATAGAGCATTAGAAGTAGTAACAGGTTGGGGGGCCCGGGGGGCTCGGTCGGTTGAGCATCCGACTTCGGCTTAGGTCATGATCTCATGGTTCATGAGTTCGAGCCCTGTGTCGGGCTCTGTGCTGACAGCTCGGAGCCTGGAGCCTGGAGCCTGGAGCCTGCTTCAGATTCTGTGTCTCCCCCTCTCTTTGCCCCATCCCCACTCATGCTGTCTTAAAAATAAATTAAAAAAACATTAAAAAAAAAAAAGAAGTAGTAACAGGGAGGGGTGTCTGGATGGTTCAGTGGTTAAACATTTGGCTCTTGGTTTCAGCTCAGGTCATGATCTCATGGCTGGTGAGTTTGAGCCCCGGTTGGGCTCTGTGCTGTCAGTCCAGAGACTGCTTGGATTCTCTCTGCCCCTTCCCCACTCACTCTCAAAATAAATACATAAACATTTTTTTAGAATTTTTTTTTAACGTTTATTTGTTTTTGAGACAGAGAGAGACAGAGCATGAACGGGGGAGGGTCAGAGAGAGGGAGACATAGAATCTGAAACAGGCTCCAGGCTCTGAGCTGTCAGCACAGAGCCCGATGCGGGGCTCGAACTCACGGACTGCGAGATCATGACCCAAGCCGAAGTCGGCCGCCCAACCGACTGAGCCACCCAGGCGCCCCCATAAACATTTTAAAAAAGAAGTGGCAACAGAAAATGGGGCATGATTGGCTGGTGCTGCATATCTGACCTCATTTGGAGAAATCAAGGAATAAGGAAATCAGTATTCGCATATTGGGTGACTGGATATACGTGTTTCTGGTCAAGGGGGACGTTATAGAAACACAAAAATTGGTTTGCTGACATAGCACCTTGGTCAGGAGTGGCTTCATCTTGGACCTAAAATTTATTTCCACTGTGTGAATTTTCAAAACTTACTCAAGAGCAAGTAGAAAAACATAAATATAGATCAATAACCATATTGTAGTAAAACATGACCAGGCCTGTTTTGTTAACACCTTAAGTAGATACAATAGCACAGTAAAATATTTAAAACTAGTTTATATATAAGATGCTTTGTAAATATCAGGTACCTCAGTGGTGCAAAGTGGTACTCAAAAAAAATCTTAATCTGGAAACTGAGTAACATGGTTTAAGTGAAATAGAAATGTGTTTTTTCAGTACAGGTCCCTGAGATTTGATATACACCCACCTATACCCTGCCCCCCACACCACTCCTATTCCCTGTAAGAGGTGATATCAGGCAGTCAGCTGCCAGGCATGGATTCTCCAACCTCATAGACCCTTGTCTTCATGCGGACTGCTAAAGTCACTAAAGTTCAGCATTCCTTTATGAAAAGCAAGGGTGTTTCCAGAAAGTCCAATTTATTCACATCATCATTAATCTTTGATCTCCTTGTATCCCTTGAATTGCCTATTTGCTGGTTAGGAAGTCCAACATAGAAAAAGTTATGTTGCATAAGAAAGTTGTGTTTATTTTTTTAATGTTTATTTATATTTGATTTTGAGAGAGAGAGACAGAGACAGAGACAGAGACAGAGACAGAGAGAGGGAGAAAATTCCAAGCAGGTTCCATGCTGACAGCACAGGGTTCCATCTCATGAATCATTAGATCATGACCTGAGCTGAAATCAAGAGTCAATTGCTTAACCAACTTGAGCCACCCAGGGGTCCTAAGAAAGTTGTGTTTAAAAAACAACCAAGGTGGGGCTCCTGGGTGGCTCCTTCATTTGAGCATCTGACTTGTGGGATCAATCCCCCTATAGGGCTCTGTGCTGACAGCACTGAGCCTGCTTGGAATTCTCTCTCTCTTTCTGCCCCTTCCCCCATCCTCAAAATAAATAAATAAACTTTTAAAGAAAAAGGATAAAAATAAAATTTTATTTCTCAAAAAATAATTCTCATGAAATCCTCAAACGTGGATGACTTTTGTCGTCTGGCCCATCTTACACAAGAAGAATTAAGAGTTACAAATCCTTGTAATTTTTTGTAGTGACTTTCAAAGCATGGGCGGGAGGGAGAAATTCTAAAACTTCCAATTCATTTTACAAAGCTAGAAAAACTTTCTAAAATATTATAATCAAAAACAGAACTAAGGTCAGCATTTCCAAAACTGATCCAGAAATCCCTCTTTCAAATGCACACTAATGAATCATGCACACACAAAAACGATTTTGTGATCAAATTATCTAGATAAGTGACACTATGATATCCCTTTCTTGAAGACTCATAATACAGGATCTGAGAAGTTCTACAGTGAAGAAATCAATTTAACCAAAAATTTCCCCAATTGATTTGGCTGTAAGCAATCGCTATCTTTTTGTGGCCCAAAACCTTTCCCAAAGCAAAGAAGGTGCCAGATGCCAAAACAACAATGATCAACACCAGTTGGAAAGATATCAGATTTTATCAGGACAGGAAACATAAGGTGATATCCCTTGCCCCAGCTATTAATAATGAATTTGTTATACCTCATAAGTTTGACAAATAGTTACATGATTCTCCATTTACACGCTTATATGTTTAATTCCTATTCAGATCTTTCAAAGGGCATTGTATTCCCTTAAATATCCGCATCTGTGCACTTTATTTTTTTATTTTTTCCCCCATCAGCTTTGAGAGACACAAGTGAAATTTGGAAATAGCCCCAGAGAGAAAGGTTGAACAACCCAGTTAGAAAGAGTAAGAAACAGAACTTATTTTCTGAAACTTCTAACCAGAGGTCTCTTTAACTTTGACACCCAAGTAGAGACATGGATGGAATACAACAGGCTTCCAAGACACGTTATGGAAACCCAGTGTAATTCTTTTACCAGATTACTCTCTCAACTCTATAAATAGCGTATGTGTCTCAGATGCCATTTGAACATTAGGCTTTGCTTCACCCTGCCCATAGCCATGTCGTCTCTCTGCCAACTCCAAGATGGCAGCATCAGGCTTTTACTGGAAATGTTTTCTATAGCCTGCATAGTGGATGCTAATGATACAGTGCTTCCCTGCCCCTGCCTGAACAACCCCATGATTTTCATAATATCAATCCATACAGTGGTCATTTGATAAGGAAAAGCATCCATTCTGTAAACTGTATTGAGCTATGAACACCTTGAGCTTGAAAAAAAACCAAACTGAAAAATGTCAAATATTGCATCCCATGCACGAAAAATTGGGGAGCTTCAGCCTAAAATAAATTTTTAAATACACCTTGATTTTATTACTGAAGAGACAGATTTTGTTTCATAAAAGATATTACAAAGTTTCAAATTCCTCTATTTCCTAGAGAAATAGAATTTATGTCATTTATTTATATATTTGATACATCTATCAATTGAAATTTCTAGGTGCCATTTTGATATAAAATCTATTTTGTTTCATTTGTTAATTTCCAAATCTGGCAAGAGATCATCATGATAAAAGCACAATACTTTCTTTAAGAGGCATATGTCATCAATCTCAGTTGAATATCTCTTGTGGCTTAGTTAAAAGGTGGACAAAAGTTACTAAGTTCAATTATGACTCCCCCCAAAAAATCCTAAAAATGGATTTACAAAAATGGAATTTTCATGCAAGGTACAGGGCACGTGCATATAAACTGGTACAAAGCAGTACCAGTTTAGGCTATTTCTTTGAAATTTTCATTGTTATTTATGTGTGTGGTTTGAGTCACAACAGTGAAGAAATAAATCATAAGGAAAAAAATCCAGTTCTATGTGTGTTCAGCTGCACTAATTATTTCTTATGAACAATATCAAGCATTTTAATTTTTCATTCTAATGAAGATGAAAAAAGCTAGTGGATAAATCATATAAAGACACTATTAAAAGAGGCCATGATTACCATACTGAACAATATTTTGTAATTTTTTAAAGACCATTCCAGTATATCCAAAGAAGGAATGAGGTTTTAGGAATATTTGCAATAAGTAAAAGAGTCATTTTTTTATTTTAGAATTTTCTACTAGACACTAAAGTAAAAAATACAAATACTAAATTTTATGTGTTAATATTCCAGACAGTCAATATTAACTTTTCCAGAAGAGTTTATCTTACTAGGATTGAGCATGGACACTGAGGAAGCTCACACCATTAAATGGGAAAACAGTTCCCATTCAGTCTGTTTGCAGGGAAACAGACTGTGAGTCTGAGGTTAGCACCCAGGAGGCTTCCCTGGGGGCTCTGAGGAATGACATGGTGAGGTAAAAAAGAGATGTGGAACTGGGCAGAAGGCGAGGTTAAACTGTGATGCAGCTGTGATCAAGATCTCAGTCAGCCTCAGTGAATCCCGTAGGAGGCCATGGAGCTGGGATGGCCCTCAGGGCCATGAAAGCTTGAGACAAGGAGGCCAGGCCTTTGTACCTCCACATCGACCAGATTTTGGACGTAGGCCACCCTAGGAAGGAGATGGAAACTGGGGCAAGGTCACCCCCTAAGGCTAAGAGCAATGCCTGGGGAAGGACTCAGCTGTGGACTGGTGGGTCGTGATCCTTGGGGCAGCTGGTGGACTGAAGGAGTCCTGGGCATTGCGTAAAGCCACTACCTGTCCCTGGTGTGGTGGACCGTTACCAATCAGCGATATTGAGCTGCAAGAATTCCTGACATTAGTAAAATGCAAAGAGAACTTCATTTCATGCTTGTCTACTCAGGTAAAATCCAAAGAGGAAAAATCACCAGGACAAAAAAAAAAAAAAAAAAAAAAAGCTGGAGTATAAGTTTGGTAAGAGCAGAAATAGATGTAATGCCATTCTGAGATCCCTGACCTCTGCTGAAGTCTGATACTTATGTATTTAGATTCTATCCCCCACCACATGCACATACCATACACAGCATGATCCTTGAGTCAAGAAAATTTCGTCTAGCAATAGCTCCTGGCCAGACAAGTGTGACATCACCCTGATGAGCAGACATCAAGTGAAGAACTCTGCATGCCATTAGATACGCAGGCCAAAATTCAAAACATGTGCTCATAGGTAGGTAATATGAATGCACAGGGACATTGACTTAGCCAGGAACATTTTATTTCCCTCATTACAGTGTTTCGGCTGCCGAGGAAGTTCTGTTTCCAAACACCTAATCCCAAGAAAATGTAAAATGTAAACTCTCTATTTCTTCTTCCTCAGTCTTCACTGCTTCTCAAAACTAGAATGGCTCGCACCAGCCACCCCACCAAATTCCCTGAAATTTTTTTGCCAATTAACAAAATATAATACAAACAAGTACATGTTGCCATCAGTTACATTCACTAAAACCAACCTGAAAAGCAGAAAATCATTAATTATTTTTAAGTCAAATGTACAGAATATTAGAAATTGCATTCATTTTTTTAGTGGCACAGTTTGGGGTATAATACATGAAATCTGTCGTGCATTTTTCCTCAACCAGAAGCCTACCTTTTTTTTCAAGGTTAATACACACTAATAGTTTCAGAATCATTTCTACACCTAAGATATATTGACTAAGCTATGATCTGTGAAGCATACAGTGGCAGAGCAAGAAAGGATCTTAGGTTGCCTAGTTTGACCTGTTTTACAGATAGGAAAGTGAGACCAGAAATGGGAGGACACTAACCAAAGGACATACAGCTAATTAGTAGCCACTGACACAAGGAAACCCAAATCTCAGAGCAGGGTTCCTTCTGCAATAATAGCTTCATTAACATTTCAGAAGTTTCAATGCGTTCTTGTTTTCTACCATCACTGCAACCAGTTCACACTGAATCTAGTAGGGGATTGTAGTTCCTAAAGTGGTAGGCAACACTAATGTTTAAATGCTTAAGCTACTTCAGTGTTTTGTGTGCAATCCAGGAAACTGTAGCCAGATTTTGTATCTCGGGTAAACCTGTTTATGTCTTTTGCCTGGCCCTCAAAGCTGGGAAATGTGGTCACTGAGTCACAAAATTCAAATGCATCTAATATAAGTTCTTTACCTCGGCCCTAGGCCCATGCAGGATAGCTAAGCCCACGGGTGTCCTGTGTTGACAGAGCTGGCGTCTCTAATAGCTTCCAGCAATGTTCTGCCTGGCAAGAGGTTTCCAACTTGAGAGGACGCATGGCCTACAGCCAGCACCGATCATATAGCATGAAAAAATTAAAACCAGAATATAGTTTCAAAATCTGTAAGGCATTTTGAATGCCTGGCTTAACCGTGCACTGCAATTTTCATTCTAGCCTTCATACTTTATTCAGAACAGGATTTTGTGTGAGAATGTTTCAAGAGACTACGGAGGGAAAAAAACTCCATCACCACACATCTTCCCATACCTTTAAGCTTCTCTTAGCCATTTTTTCCCTTTTATTCTAGGTCTTTCAAGACAACAAAGAAAAAAACAATATACTTCTGCTGAGCATATTTTATATATCACCGGTGGCGGATTAGCTCATTCCGTGCTCGTGAAGCTAAGGTTAAAAGTTCACCTGCAACAAGAGCTAATGACCTGCACTCTGACTTATGGCCCTAGACAGTGTTCCAGAACCTCATTACTTCTCTAATAAAAGATAGTAGGAAAACCTGATACATGAGTGAATGGCCTCCTCACAGGACTGGAATATATCTTCAATGACACATCCTCCCCTGGAGGGCAGTATCACCATTCTTACATAAAAAGAGCAGAGGTGCTGACGTTTTTAAGAAACGAATTGCCTTCCAGGCCTCACCCTGAATGCTGGGGATGCAGTAATGAAGAAGTTAGGCACAGTCCCTGCCTTCTCAAAACTGTATTCTGAAGTCTGCTTCTTCCAGGAGGCCTGTTGGAAAAGTTCACCTAACTCTGATTCCTTCTCGGAGCTTCTTCAGCAGGCAGGGTCTACAACTCAATGTTACAGGAATATTGGACTGGCACTGGCATTCTGCTTACTTCACTATCATTCATTCCTGCGATGCTGTTAGTGTCATTTCCCTGGCTAGATTACACAATCTTTGATATCAAGAACCATTGCTTTTTATTCTCTATCTTGCTTGATACAAGCAAGATACAATTGATACAACTGATATTAATTAGCTGTCGCCTTTTTTGTCTCTGTTAAGCAGCTGAAAAAAATTATAGTTACGGAAAACTGAGTGATTTCAGACAAAGTTTGGACTGATAATTCATTTCCTTGAAAATTACCTTTCAAAACTTCGAGAATAATCTAATATTGATCCACATAATATGCAAAGCCTAGACATAAACTTATAAGTAATATATTCATACATGAACGTTAATACATAGTCTGTATAATATCAAGTAAAAAATAAATTATTAACACTTTATAAGCATAGGAAAGAAAATAAAGATAGACACCAAAATACTAAGTGAAACCATATGAAATCGTGGCTTGTGTTGCTTAAGAATGTTCAGCTTCCAGCAAGTCTGTGGTTAAACCTGTTATTAATCATGTTTGGTTCTCAATGTGGACTTTATAAGTGAATTAAAATGCTTTTCATATGTTAGGGTATCTCTATTACTTTTCTGTTTTCCTCCAGTGAACATTTACAGTAAAATTAGAAAAACAATTTAAAAATTATTCCGATTTATTGACCATACTAGTAAAGGATCCTTTTTTAAAAATCTATGAAAAGACGGCCCTGTCACAGGAAGTCTGGCATCTGTTTTCCTCAGTCTTGGTCAATCCAGCTCAGCGCTCCTTGAGAAGGCAGCTCTTTAGTGTCTAACACCCTCTAGTGAGCAGATCGCAAACCCTCGGTTCATTCTTGTAATTACGCTTGAAAACGGAGGGTCCCTATCCAGCATGGTTACTAACAGTTTTTAATTGCAGAGAATTGCAAGCATGCCTTACTAAATGCGCTCAGTTTTTGTTTTTTCAGACCATGTGAGTTCAATATTTCTACTCTTAATGGGTCCAGCTCTTATTTGACTTTCAGACTCAGAGCACAGTACCACAACATTTAGGACATCAGGGTGAGCTACATAATCCATGACATTTCTAACTTCAGTGCAACCTATCTCTATTACCTACTGCACTTGCTGCAGGGATAATGCCCACATGACCGACAGGAAGAACCACATCTGTAGCCAATACAGGAGGGCTGGTGGGGATTATTAAATACCACATGATGGAGCTGCGCTCCTGAGCCAAACATGGCTTTGCATAGTTGGTTTTTATTCAGAAACTGGATAAATGTCATCTATACACTTTCAGTTTGCCTTCTGTTGCACTCATACTGTGGGTTTACGTTAATTGTGAAAACTTTCATTCTATGCATCAAATAAATGAACATCTAAATATATGTACTCATTTATAATTTGTACTTCACTCACTTCCTAAATTTATTAACCATTGCATTCTGAGGTTGAATTTCTTCTTGAAAAAAAAAAAACTTAACTTTATTTGAGAGACAGACAGAGAGAGAGAGAGGCAGAGAGAGAGAGGGAGAGAGAGAATCCCCAAGGCTCCGTGCTGTCAGCGAAAGGCCCGACGCAGGGCTGGAACGTGTGAACTGTGAGATCATGACCTAAGCTGAAACCAAGAGTCCCACGCTTAACCAACTGAGCCACCCAGGCACCCCAGTGAGGTTGAATTACTTCTGATGGAGACTTTTTGGCACATCTACAGGATAACTTCTTTCTTCCCCAGGAATGTCCCAACCAGTGGGTCCACACACTCTCACTTCCCTTTGCACTGGGAGGTGTTGTTCTTTGTGAGCTACAAGCCTCAGGCTGAAACCCAGCTCCCATCTCCTGCTTTCTTTGGTTCAACAAGTATTTAATATTAAAAGTAAGTCACATGGTGTTTTTTGCGATGTGCAGGATAGAAAGATGATTTTTTTTTGTTTTGAAAGTTGAAAATTTCCCCAGAACAGATGATAAGCCAGAGGAGTTCTTATCTGTATGTAGCACCTCTAAGTAAGGCAGAATGTGACAAGTGGCCCCCATGAAAGGTACAGATAATGGTGGGTCATGAGGGGGGAGTAGGGTCATCATCACAGATAGCTTCAGGGAGGACGTGGCCCTAGCGCTGAAATGATGACCCAACTCAAACTCTTTCTTGGGCCCGCTCCCGCCCCACCCTCCTCTGCCCCAGTCTCTCCTCTTCCAAGTGTTGGCTACTTTTCTTGCCTGTCACCTGTTAGAACTAAGTCATGGCTGAGGATTGGTCAGATGCCAAGGGGGAGGTGGGCCTGGGAAAAGGGAAAAAGAACAAAAAAGTCAGGACCCAGGAGAAGAGAAAGGCAGAATGTGTCCCGCGGAGACCAATAAAGGTCTCATGCTTCAGGACTCAGGGCAACAAAAACCTACTACACGTCCCCTATTTAACATGCAGCTTGATGCAGGCCCAGGGGCAAGGGCATCGTGTAAGTAAAGCACACCTATGCCAGCACACGTAAGTGCTTAGAGCTCCAGGTAAGTACGTCCCCTCCATCTGCCCAGCCACAGCCATAGCACGGGAAGGAAGAGTTTCTTCCACTCCCGTGATAGCGAAGGGCCATCCAGCCCAGAGACAACACTGTCCTCGAGTTATCCCAGCAAATTTGAGGCTTTGAGTTCAGGTTCGCTTGGTTTGGGTCATCCTGTTTCATGTATGTTGAAAAAGCAAGAAAAGACCCATCCTTCTTATAATAGGGAATAGGATGCACTTTTTCTTCAATGTCCTTAATAATCTCCTGCTATAAGTAATGGACAGGGTGGAATAGACCCGGGGAAGGGTCCTTCAGGGACACAGACCCACCTTACATCCTCACAGAAGGATGAGAAAGGATGAATAAAGTTAGTGATTTACACTGTGTTAAGGATAAGTAAACAGATGCTTCCAGACAGTTTGTCCTAACAGTAGGAGGCATGTGTTAGTCTGTGAGTAGCTCGGGTCTCCACCTCACAGAGGGACACCATGGGCTCACGTGTGCCCAGCGCACACACAGCTTCAGTCCCGGGACGCTGAGCCTGCTTCCCTTTCAGCTTCGCTCTCCCACCAAACAACTGGGAAAGGAGCGTTCTCTCTGAGCTCAAGGATCAGAACCATTCACTATAGAAGCTTCCACTTTGCCCCCAGAAGTGAAGGCAGCTGAGCATGAATACGTGTCAAGTGACGAAATTTGGAGATACCTGGCTGGAATCCACGCCTCCTCATTCCCACAACTCTGCATCCACATGTCTCTGGGTGGCACCTGGCTTTTAGCCTGGGGCCTGGGGGGGATAGGAGTTCCAGCATTATTAGCCATATAAGCTGTTTTACGGGGGAAGCTTTGGTATACTACAGCAGTTTGGATTTAGTGCAACACTGACTCCAGCAGATGGCAATGAAGAACTTCAAATTCCTCCATATGGGTAAGGAATCCACTTCATGCTTTTAAATAATTACAACACTTTTTGTTCTGATACAGCCAATGTTTAGGTACAAAAAGAAAATAAGAATGACATTTATTTTTTCCCTTTTTGTCTGAAAGAAAGTCTAAAACCTAAGTTTATTAATTCATCTGACTCAAACTATGTTGTGGCTCTGAACAAGGCACAGCAGAGGCTCTGTGGGAGGATATTGAGATGAACGGGACATGATGCCCCATCAGATAAAAACCCGATGGCTCTGGTCTGTCCGTGCAAGGACATTCACAAATAGTTCAACAACCAGATGTTGGAGATAAGTTTAACAAGACCTACTTACTTCTGACTCTAAATATGAAGACTTACTGAAATCATGAAGGCAGCTGGATCAGATCAGCAATCCCCAGATCTGGCTAAGGTTTTCCAGTTCTTCTTCCAGGTATTCTGATTTACTGGGCCTGCATAAGGACGGCGATGGATGTATTTTTAAGCTCCCCAGGAGAATCTGATAAATGCGATGTCAGATGTGGGATCTTCTTGCCACCAGATGACCTTTGATGTCCCTTCCAAATACTAAAGGCCCTCATTACTGTGAAAGACAGTCAAGGCAAAGGAACCGGCTCCTGCTGGGCCACTTGCCTGCTCAGCTGAGCCAGAGCTGAGAGTTCTGAGAGTTTTAATAGCAATCCATTTGGAAAGAGAGATGGGCCTTTTATTCTGCATATGGATCTCACAATGTGTATTGTAACCAAACGTGGTTATCAATATGCCATTAATGCCATTTCCAAAAAAAGAGCCACTATTTCAGTCTTTCAGAAAGCAGCAGATGTAGTGAATACATTTTTGAAGAAACATGTCAACATTTGTGATTAGTGAGCAGAAACCGACATGATGCATGATATTGCTAATCTGCTTTACTTGAAAGCAACTGGAGCATGAGCGTTAGCATATATTCCTTTTTCAGGGAGCCAATTTAACTAAAAGCCAAACAGTACAAAGCTTTGTAACTTAGACAGAAATAGTTATTAAAACTGTCAAGGGCAACACACTTAAGGATGAAAGTAAACTGCAGCTGACGTGTTCTTGTTACTTGCTCATATCCATATTTCCCTTGGATCCATGCCTGTCAATTCAAAATTAGTAAGCTCCAATGAGTAATTTATTTTATTTTGATGCAAGTGTCTGAGATTCTTTGGGAGGGGGTGGAGATATCTATTTCTGAAATAAAAATAATGCACCCCTGCTGATTATTAGCAGATATACATATACATTTAAATTTACATTACATAAATTTCATCTTACATATAAATCTCCCAAGCATCCACTCCAGGAATATGCTATATTTATAAGGATCTTAGAATAAGGGTCTTCAGCTCCAATGTTTTTCTTCCAGTTCCTGTAACCATCACCATCAGTGCCATTCTTTTGATATTTACCATCTATTCCCGATTTGTGACAATGCATCATTCTGGTCCTCCTCTTTGCAGGAGGGGGTTATGATGTGATAGAAGTAGTCCACTGGGTCTGTGGACCCACCAAATAAGATTTACCTTGTTCCTGAATTCATAATTGGGACTGGCATGCTTAATCAATGCTTTTGTCAGTAGTTATAACACAAGTTGGGGCCTCAACTTGTGAGATAAGCGGTATCATTGTGGGGAAAGTCAAACTGAAGCTTCTGAAAATGCCCACCACCAACTTTTAAAAAATATCAGGTCCAAGGGGTGGGGAGATGGCAGGAATCAATGCTACCCTTAAGGACCTAAAGGATGAAGGATGGTCATTAAAATTTTTTTTTTAAAAAAAAGGGGGTGCCTGGGTGGCTTAGTTGGTTAAGTGTCCAACTTCGGTTCAGGTCATGATCTCACAGTTTGTGAGTTTGAGCCCCACATCAGGCTCTGTGCTGACAGCTCGGAGCCTGGAGCCTGCTTCAGATTCTGTGTCTCCCTGTCTCTCTCTACCCCTCCCCTGCTTCTGTTCTGTGTGTGTGTGTGTGTGTCTCAAAAATAAATAAATGTTAAAAAAATTTTTTTTTTTTTTTAAAAAGGGATGCAGGATGGTGGTACCCATCAGATCTTCATTTCATTCTCCTGTCTGGCCCATGGAGAAACAAACAGGCTCTAGAGTGGAATATTGAAAACTCAACTAAAGAATAGCCCAATTGCAGCCACTATGCCAGATGTGGTATTTTTCTGGCCATTGATTTGACATATCTTCTTTTCTAATCAGAGAAGTTCAGGGGCACCTTGGTGGCTCAGTCAGTTGAGTGTCTGGCTCAGGTAATGATCTCATAATTCGTGAATTGAAGCCTCTCGTCAGGCTTGTTGCTGTGGGTGCAGAACCAGCTTGGGATCCTCTGTCCCCCTCTCCCTCCTCCCCCTCCCCAACTCATGCTTTCTCTCAAAATTGAATAAACATTTGTTAAAGAAAAGGAGATCAGAAACAGTTTCCATTCACATGGAATAGGCAGGACTGTACAAACCCCGAGCCGTGTCAACTCTCCTTCCACTGGTAACAATATACTAAGATGTGTGAACTATGTGGATATCCCACAAAGAATCACACTGATGCATCACGTATATAACATTATGCTAATTGGCCAGGATGAGTTGAGAAGTCTAGCGTGCCGGAGGCTTTGGAAAGACTCAGGTGCTCCAAAAGGTAAAAGATAAGCCTTACAAAGATTCAAGGGACTTCATCAATAAAAATCCTGGAGTCGAGTGGCAAGAGGCATGCCAGTAAATCCTCTCCAAAGGAAAAGACAAATTATTATATCTTACACCTTCAACCTTGAAAACGTTAGCGCAGCGCATTGAGGTTCTACAGGCGGCATGTGCCACACCTGGGAATATGCTTCAGTCTCCATAGTGGGTGACACAAAGTCCACCAGCCTTAAGTGGGACCCAGAGAAGAGAAGAGCTCTACAGCACGTCTCGGTTCTGGTGCACAAGGAGTCCTGTCACCTGGGCCTGTGAACCGGCAGACCCTATAGCACGAGAGATAGTAGCTGTGGGAAGGGATGCCATGTGGAGTGTGTAGTAAACCCCAGTGGAGGATGACCACACAGGCCCTGGGCGTCTTGCACATGGCCATGTCCCATACAGGAAAGAATTCAAGGCCTCTTGAAAAACACCTTCTCGGGGCTCCTGGGTGGCTCAGTCGGTTAAGCGTCTGACTTCGGCACAGGTCATGATCTCACAGTTCATGGGTTCAAGCCCTGCATCTGGGCGGCTCAGAGCCTGGAGCCTGCTTTGGATTCTGTGTTTCCCCCTCTCTCTGCCCCTCCCCCATTCATGCTCTGTCTCTCAAAACTAAATAAAAGTTAAAAAAAAAATTAAAGAAAAACACCTTCTCCTTTGCTCCTGGGCTATGTGTGAGGGCGAGTGGTTGGCCATGGGACACCACCAGAACAATCATGCATCCAGAACTGCTCAGCATGAGCGTGGGCCTATTATCAGACCCACCAAGTCATAGTGTCCAGTGAGCCCAGCAGCAATTCATCACAAGATGGAAATAGTATGTCTGGGATCCCAAATGAGCAAGATCAAAGGGCACAAGCAAGTTGTGTAAGCTGGTAGCTCAGACCCCCTTGTCAACCACGTTGTCGTTTTCTCAACCCAAAGCCACAGCCATATGGGGGATCCCTTACGAGCAGTTGACCGTGGTTTGGGGATGGGTTGGCTCAGTAGGTGGTACAAGCTGAAAATGGATGGCGGCTGTTTTAGCCTCACTCATATGTGGCCAAAAAAGAATGGTTTCAAGTCCTCTGAATGCTTACATCAGGACCAGAAAATGATCTGGCCCATGGAAATTAAAGACCAACAACATCTGACCCACCCTGAAAGGATTTATTTTCCAACTGATTGACACCCAGGATACTATTACTGTCATAGGTATTCAATATCCAGCAGATACTTTTTCATGGTAACTGACAACGTGAAAGCCAGCCAGCTGAGCTACCTACCCTCAAACTAATTGCAAATGATGCTTTTCAGAGTCCCAGATCCCTTCAGTGTCCAATATCATCATCTTCACCTGCTGAGGGTATAAGGCTTTGATATCGGGTCACCTTATATCAGAATACAAAACAGGTTTTGCCAGAAGCCCATGGGCAGGATGCAGACACATCCCTGGGAATTTCACAGGAACAAATTCAAAGCTTTTTCCATACTAATTATATTAAGACCAAGGAGACCTAGCTGCCACGTACAATAGACCTAAAATGAAAAGTCCAGTTCTTTAAAAAGTGGCAAACTGGGATGCCTGGGTGGCTCAGTCGGTTGAGCATCCGACTTCAGCTCGGGTCATGATCTCGCGGTCTGTGAGTTCAAGCCCTGTTTTGGGCTCTGCGCTGACAGCTCAGAGCCTGGAGCCTGCTTCAGTTTCTGTGTGTGTGTCTCTCTCTGCCCCTCCCCCGCTCATGCTCCGTCTCTCTCTCTCTCTCTCTCTCTCTCTGTCAAAAATAAACATTAAAAAAAATTTTTTTTAAGTGGCAAGCAATTAGACTTTATTCCTTCTTGTAAAACTTATTCAGAAAAGGCAGTACATTTTATAGACGGGAAAACATGCATAGTCATTTTAATTATACCATATTCAGGAATCCTGCCCGGTGCCTCCTTTTGCACCATCCCAGGAACCTAATAAGCTTTCTGGTTATGACTTCATCTTGCTGCCACACTTGGAATGACCACCATTCAAACACAATCATACTGACATGTAACATGCTGCACTGTGACATGGTCAGTGCCATGTGGCAGTGCTTTCTGCCAAGTCTGACATGTGCTGCCTCCTCTGGCTGACTGGTATCTGAACCTGACAGAGGCTGTACAAAACCTTTCTGCTACCTGTTCAGGAGGCAGTGCATGCCAGGGGGCCAAATCATTCTGCTTTCTTAATCCTGTATGCCCTTAGCATATGGAAAGAAACAGGAGAGTCTTCCCGACCTGGACCTGGGCAAAACTGTCAACCATTCAAGAGAAACTTACAGCCAAAAAGAAGCATGGCATGGGATTCCTCTGGACTAACCTTCACATTTTGCAAACTGAAGACCCATGTTGTAAGTAGTGGATGAGGCTTTGACAAGGCCACTCAGCTAGAGAGCAGGAAACGCTGGTGGGGGCGCCATTATGACAGCACACTCTGCCAAAGTTGCATCATCAACCAACTGGGTGGGTTGCCCTAGAAATCCTCCCTCTAGTTCCTGCCCCCCGCACAGCTCCAGCTCGTTCTCTGGTTACTGCCCCTCTGCTCCATCTCTGGCATCTCTCTGGTCTGGTCGGTGCCAACTGTTTCTCTGATATGCTATCAGCTGGGATCTGGTCAAGAGAATAGTTATGCTAGGTATTTAAAACAGAGGGGATTTAACTCAGGACTTGGTTGTATGGTTGTTGGAGCACTGAAAGAGCAAAAATTCGCAGGCTAAAATAATCTGGATATTACTAACTGCAGGAAGCAGCTACCACCACCACAGGTGGGGGAACAACAGGAAAGAAGTGGCATCACCAGAGGCCAGGCATTCACAGGGGGGCTCCCCAGGGTGCAGGTGCCCCAATGGCCAGGGCTATAGCCCTCAGCTGATGCCTTGAGGCTGGTGCCTGGCTCTATAAAGAAATTGTCATATGGTTGTTGCTGGTCAAATCATTCCAATAGGAGTTATACTATCGCTAAAGAAAACAAACTGCTTATGTAAAGAAACTGTTTTATAGCAACTGAAAGCCTGTTATGCTAATGAAAGATCATTTTATGTAATCATTAAAGCCCAGTCCCTTAAGGATATATACTAGGCAAAACGTTGCTGCCTGGTTCAAATTACTGCATGTAGTTGACAATAATCAAAAACCATTTCTTCAAATTCTGTAATTAAGACTGCTCACTCAAATTTGACTTTCGCCTTATCCCAGCTTGTCTGAATTGGTACAGTTCTTACCAAAAGCAATAAATCAAAACCATCATAATTAAACTATTGTGGTCAGCCTCATCCATCATAGGTCTATCATAATTGGACCTATAATTGCTTTTGTCATTGCCTCAGCTTTTATTAACAAAAATACTTGCTATTCTTTAATAAGAGTCAGTTATATACCAGGTAATTTATAAAACTTTCACTTGATCATCACAACTTATCTGTGAGGTTTAAGTATTATTATTTCCATTTAAAAGTAAGGAATGAACTATGAAAATTTCCATGACTCACATTCTCAAAGTTTTTTTTAAGGGGTTACTTATGACTTACAATATTAATCTCTGTCTTCTATGCTATCACAGAGATTAGATGAAATTATATAAAAAATAACCCAAAAGAACACATAATAAAAAAAACTATCCAAAATGGAGCATATGGAGAATTTTTGTAATTTTTTTTCATGTTTGTTTATTTTTGAGAGAGAGAGAAGTAGAGTGTGAGCAGGGAAGGGTTAGAGAGAGAGGGAGATACAGAATCTGAAGCAGACTCCAGGCTTTGAGCTGTCAGCCCAGAGCCCCACACAGCACACGAACATGCAAACCTTGAGATCATGACATGAGCCAAAGTCAGACGCTTAAACGACTGAACCACCCACGCACCCTGCATATGGAGAATTTTTATCATAGTTGTTGCAACATCTATGTCAACTAATTCTCTTGTGAGAGAATCCATTTCTGTTATCCTAAGCCACCCAGTGTGTGTGCCTTTGCTATGACAGCTCCAAGAAACTAATATACCTGGTCATTCGGATTGGATGCTGGCTGGATATTGTAAATTTTACATTTTTCGGGGTACTGGATTTTGTTGTAGCACTTTAAGGAGTATTGGACTCTATTTTAGCACGCAGTTACTTAGACCCAAGTTACTTAGGAACAGTTTCATCCTTTTGAAACTTGCTTTAAAGTTCACCAGGATGGGTCAGGAGAAACTGACAGTCTCGTGCTAACCTCCTTCTTCTCATCCTACTCAATGTCCACATCTTACAAGGCCTCCCCACTCTAGTTTGTGGGGATATGATATACTCCCAACCCAGTGTGAGCTCTGGGACATGTTTGATCTAGTGCTGGCTGAGTGTCTTCTCACACACGAGCAGATCAGAGCTCGGCCAAAGACCAGAGAGGACCCATCTGTGTGTCTCAGAAACTCTCTGTAGCTCTCTTCCCTGATATTCTGTCCCACAAACTCCAGGCATCTAGCCCCCAGAATTCCAATTTCAAGCTTTTCAACTCAGCCAGACTTCAAGACTCTGCAGCCTGGAAACTGCCTTTGGGCAAAAGTTTGGGTCAGTTCCAGAGCTCATCTTATTGATTTGGTTGTCCTTTCCTCAAGGATCACAGTCCTGCATTGCTTCGTAGCCAATGTGTGGAAACCTTTGTTTCCTACATTTTGTCTGGTTTTCCTTTTTTATGTTAGAGATTGAATCCAGTCTCTGTTACGTGTTACCATGGCTAGAAAGTACGTTAGTTATTTTTTAAGTAAACAAGAATATGGTGTTTTGAATGTTTCATTTTTTTCCTCCTTCTTAGGATCTGGATGGCACATCTCACCTCACTACTCCACGCTAATGCTTAACATATCATGTATATTTTTGGCACCATGAGGTTTTTCTGTGAAGTCTCCAAGAAAGAGAAATCTAAAAGTTGAACCAGATCCTGACAGGCCAGACCCTAGGAACCCCAAATTCAATAAACATCTCACATTACTAATGACTGTTGGAGGCAAACTGGTGACAGAAACTATGTTCTGCTCTTTAAGTGATTTCATAAGCTAAGCAGATGGCAAACTTCCTCACTAGCTAACAGGTGCAAATGGTCCGATTCCCGCCAATTCCCGCCAATAATCTTTACCTCAGCACTGTGCTGGACTAGAGGCAGGGCAGGAGGTTGTGAGGGAGACAAGAAGCAATCAGAGCAAATGAAAGCAGATTTCTTGTGCGGGGTGTGATGCGATCATCAGAAACCAGGAAATTTACATAAGAGTACGTTAGGCAAAAAGCAACAGTTTACTAAAATATGCTAAATTACATAGACTTGATAAACACGCCAAATTCTACAGGCTGACATTTTTATAGCAATTATGGACTACAAGATATCCCCATATTTATTTATTTTCTTCAACCCTACTTCATCCCAGGCTTCAATTTTTCAGCTAATGGAAATTCCATTTTCCAGATGCTGAGGCCAAAAGGGGGTCATTGTTGGCTCTTCCTGCTCATATATCTTCGATGAAATCCATCAGCAAATCTAGTAAGCTCTAACTATAAAACAGATCTAGCTGCAACCACTCCTGGATACCCTTGATGCCTGAGAGACTGTCATCTCTCACCTGGATTCCCAAAAAAGCATCCTCACTGGTGAACCTGCTTCCAGCCCAGCTCTCCAAGACTATTCTCAATCCAACTATCAGAATGATCCTAAATCAGATTATATCAGTCCTCTGTTCAAAACCCTGCAATGTCCCCCTATTTGTCTCAGAGAAAAAGGCAAAGTACTTAAAATAGCTAAGACCCCAGAGGACCCAACTACTCTGCCCCCACAACTGCTTCTTCTTACCTTGCTCTATTTTTCTTTTTTTTTAATAAGACTTTCATCATCTAGCATGATATGTAATTCAGTTATGCCAAAGGGCAATACAGTCTAGCCAATTATCAATGTTGATTGATAAGATGTTGACATGTATTCCCTCAACTAAGGCATTTTACAAAGGCAAGTTTATATACTGTTACTAACTAACCTCAGCTAGCAGAAGCTGACCTTAGCAGGAGCCTATAGAGCAGTTTGATGTAGATAAGGGTGAGCTGTGGCCCCACTCTTGCTATTCAGGCTATAACAAAAGCAAAGGGAACATGTATACAGGTACGTGTTGACCACACACTCATTAGCAAGCAGCACAAAACTCCACATAAGCTAACAGAAGTCCCATCTTCCTGGATCCCTTTTAGGTTTCCTGACAAGTTCACTTGAGCCAGATACAACAGCACATAGAGGCAACATTCTGTTAGACTTTTAGGCATCAGCAAGCAATCATCTTACACCAATGGGACACGGGACCATTAGGGACTGAGCGTGTGGTATCTTCCCTAAGGATGTAGACTGTAGGCCTCCCCCAGTTTTTACATCTTATTCATGCAAGAGGAACAGCCAATCCTTATATGTTGACTATCTCACATTGCTTACAAAGGAGAGCCTATTTCTAACATGCATTATGTATGCAACAGATTCCGCGTTTTGACAATAACAGCTCTGACATCTAATCTAATTGAATGTCTAATTATCATAGCCTTGATTTGATCAAGACACAAATAACAAAGCTTATGGTAGCCATGTTGTGTATGAGGCTTCTCTTTTCTAGTAGCCTGGGTGGCTCAGTCAGTTCAGCGTCTGACTCTTGATTTCAGCTCAGGTCACGATCTCCCGGTCGTGGCATTGAGCCCCGCATCAGGCTCTGTACTGAGCATGGAGCCTGCTCAAGATTCTCTCTCTCTGTCCCTCTGCCCCTCTCCTGCACTCTTGCTTTCAATCTCTCTATATATGTATATAAAAAAGTAATAAAAATAAAGAGAGAAAGATTTTGTAGCACATGGCAATTTAACAGGCACCTCTAGTGACAAATAGTTCAGTGCCTACTATTTTCACTATAACAAGCACCGACACAGTGTTCATTATATTTTATTACGTTTTATGTATTACATATTTATTATTTATTAAATATAACAAGTACATATATTATGTATTTATTATAGTTATTGTTTCCTTTTTTTTTTTTTTTCCTTTTCGCAGCCACAACTAATGATTAATTCCTGGCATCATGTAACAAGCTGTGGAAGAAACTGAAAATCCAGTCATCAAAAAAGGACTCCAAAGGGCAGGAATGTCACATCAAAATTTCCTAAGCATAAGTAACTGCCCTCTCCCCAACCAAAAACTTCTTAGGTCTGTGGGAAGAAGAGATGAAAGAAAGATGGTTTTTTTACAAGATCAGAAAATTCCCAAGCTAGAACATACAGTGTCAGGGCAATCAGAGTCTGAAGTGTCAATCATTTTTATTTTTTTAAGCACTTTCTTGGATGTTTTATGATTTGAATGATTCTGTTGTGAGTGTAAAATAATTGGCTTTTCCATTTAAAAAAGCAATAATGTGTTTCTAGTAAAAATGCTAGATTAAAAATATTCTCTTGTTATATGCCAATATTTTTTTCATTTTTATGTTTGCTAATGTCTCAAGGCAGATAGAAACATCAGATAAGCTAGAAGTGAATTTCAATATAAAAATTATTCGTTGTACGTGAGTCAACAATATTCCCCATAGAAAGCTCTGCCGAGTGCTATCAATCTAAAAAATATTGCTCTATCAAGCCATGCATCATCCAGGGAGAGTTATAAAATAAAATCTTTCTTGATTTCTTTATTGGGTTTTGCCAAGCAGTATTTCCACTGTTTACATCTTTCAGATTACAAGGTGTCTAAAATGAACGATTTAAAAACAGATCTTGAAGTGTTCCATGGAAAGCCACCCGGTCTTTCCAAACTCTCAGTTATGGATGAAGAAAAACAGAACACATGTTGATGCTGGCAGGGCCAAAGTGGGGTTAAAAAATGTTCCTGCCTTTGCAGAAGGCATGATTTGGTGTGGGCCTTAGGGAATTGTTGGAACTTGGCTCATGGAGAGAGACAGCTCCATTTCAGGTGAGAGCCGAGCACAAGTCTGTCATGGAGACCAGAACGAACATTAGTCAGCATGAGAGGGAGGGCTGAGGAAGGAGAGCAACGAGGGAGACAGGTTATAAATGAGGCACTGAAGCAAATCAGTTTGACAACTAAGGTGCGTGATCTAAGAAGCAAATTGAGTACTTGTTGAGGGCATGAGCAAGCAGAGGTCCCTGAAAAGGAGAAATATTAAACTTGGCCAAGTTTATCAAGAATTTTGCAAACCAAAATTCTAAGAAGGGGCTATTTACCTTCCAAAGTAGATGTAACCTGTGTCTTTTATGGGTCAGGGGATGCTTTACTTTGAATCATGTAAGATAAATGTTGAGGGGTGGTGACACCATCATTCCTTAGTCCAGGGCCCTAGAGCAGGAAGCTTGGAAAGGTAAGAGAAAAAAATCCACTGACTTAGCAGGGGAAGAAAGTAGAGCCTTGCAAGGATTAACTGAGCAGTGCTCTACGAGGTGGAGGAGAGCACAGTGAGAATTCCTCCATTCCAGGTGTGAGATGATCGGGGCACTGCCAGGAGGACTAATCCATGGGTAATTTTGAAAACAACATCATTCACCATTACAAAAAGGCAGTGGGGTTGAAAGTAGCATAATCCATTTTCATTCTATTTTTGTATGGCAGAATTACCCTATGTATGTAGGTTAAATGCAGCTAAATCTGTTAATGCTGTTTGTATAATAATCTCCCAATAATAACATCAAATCTTATAAAATATGCATATATGGAGATAGGTAGGTAGATCTGTAGATGCAGAGATAAAGTTGGTTAAGTTACTAAAGTTACTTTAATTCACAATAAAACTAAAAGATATTCCCACAAGGTTCATGTATTTTTAACACAAACTTCCTCATATACGCTGAATTGTAAAAATAGTGCAAAAAAAAAAAATTTGCTGTAAGTCCAACTTAAAATTAATGTCTTAATTTTACCTCTTTTAAAACCTAGATATAATTTTAGAAAATCATCTGAATTATCTTGTGTCACTCAGACAGATATTTAGGAAAGATTCTACTGCAGGATTTTCTTTCTGATATTCTTCAGGGAGCAAGCAAATGAGACTACTCAAATCATAGCCATTTCTAAAAATAACAAGCATTTCTCACTTCATGCCACTAGATGGCACACCTATACATAAATAAACCAGGAAATTTTGTATAAAGGAGGAAATGAATCTAGGTTAAAATAAGCCTTGTCAGATCAACACTGGAAGAAGGTGGAAAGTACCTGGAAAATGATTATCATTTTGACTATTCAGAAATGATTTGAAAAATTAATTCAGCCATAGTCCAGTGTGTCAGTTTCCTGGGGTATTGTAACAACTGAGTGACTTAAAACAACAAAAATTTATCAGTGCACAGTTGTGGAGGCTAGATGTCTGGCACCAACATGCCAGCAGGGTTGGTTCCTTCTTGAGGCTCTGAGGGGGAATCTGTCCCAAGATCCTTTTCTGGCATGGGTGGTCGCCAGCAATCCGTGGTGCTCTTGGCTTAAGGACCCATCCCTCCAATCTGCATCTTCACCTGGCTTTCTCACCCCTATGTCTCTGTGTCTTCATGTGACCTTCCCATAAGGACACCAGTCACTGGATTTAGGGCCCACCCTAATCCAGCATTGACCTCATCTTAACTAATCATATCCGCAAAGAGCTATTTCCAAATAAGGTCACATTCTGAGGCTCCAAGTGGACTTGAATTTGGGGGAGACACTATTAGACCCAGTATACACACAAAACATGCGTCCTGGGTAGGTAGGTTTGAGCCCAGTCTCACCACTGCCATGCTGTGGGACCCATGGACAAGTGACGTAACCTGTTTAAGTTCCATGTCTTTTTCTTGTAAAAAAAAAAAAAAAAAAAAGGACTAATAACAGTATATAACAGTAAGTATAGCCTTGCTATGAGGATGAAATGGCATAATACATGCAATGTACTCAGTGCCTGGCACATTGTAATCAGTCAATAAACATTAGTTATTACTACTGTTGTGATTTTTATTATTATAATTCAGAAACAGGGCTTCTACCTCGTGTTTTCACCAGAACCTGAAATAAGAGGTTCTCTGACCTGAGTTTGAGAAAATGAGGAAGGGGATGAAATGCATTTCCTGAAAGACCGGGCCTTGTTTCTGTACTGTCTCCCCTCCAGGAAAGGGCCCTGGACCTCCTATGTTTTGATTTTTTTTTTCATCATGCATTTATTTATATTACTGGGTCTACTTTCCAAAAAGGCTCTGTGATAGCAATGTCCTAATGTTGTCTCTCTGTTTCCTTAAGTTCTAAGTGTACCCAGGAACGGTCTGTACCTAGAAGAGCTTGGGACTCTACAGTGTTTTAGTAAAGGGGTAACTAGGGAGCCACAAGATGCAGCTGGCTATCCAACCCGGAAGCACAAACAGCTGGGGACAGGCAAGCCAAGTCCTGTCTGAGCACATGGGAAGGGGTGGGGGGAGGGGGGTTCAGGCTGCGTCCAGGCAGGACAGCAGTTGTGACAAAATAATCATGCTTAGGGGCTAAAGTCAGCCATGGACCTGGTGGATAAAGTGGTACTCCTGGGGAGGATCCCTCCAAGGAACTCCGGGAAAGGAGTTTGAAGATGGCCTGAGAATGAGCCAGGCAGAAGGAGAAAGGCTTTCAGACAGAAGCAGGTACCAAAGAAGGAGAGAGTGAGAAGAAAAGGTCTCTTTCCAGAGCACCCAGGCTCAAGGGAAACACAGACTCTCAGAATCCCCACCTAGATGCCCCCCTGGCATCTGCCACTTCCATGCTCCCCAAGCAAAACCATCACCCCTGCCAGAAGCCCGCTCTGACTTCTGCATTCTCTTTCTAGAAGACAGCCCCCCAGGCTCACCAGCCAGAAGCCAGGGGTTATTATGGAGTGAGCCCTTGCCCTCATGGTCCATATCCTGTGGGTTCCACAACTTCAGAGTCACATGAATCTATCCCCTGTGCCTCTACCTTTCCTATTACCTCCAGAACAAAGTCTTCAGCTAGGAACACAAGGCCTTCATAATCTGAATCCTGTCTAACTTTCCAGTCTCACCTACTCTGGCCTCTGCTGGCAACTTACACTCCCTCTATAATGAACACATGTGATTGCTGGATGAATAAATGCATCACCACAAACAGGAGCAGGTTTATGGTTTCCAGAGGGGTGATATATGTTTGCAAATACTTTGCTGTCAAAGTCTATCTTTTAATAAATCACTCAAGGGTTTTCTTGTTAAATTGACAGTTCATCATGGATTGAAAGGGATCCCATCCACTGTGGGAATAGAGACTACATCTTCCTCAGTCCTGGCAGAGCACCTCACACAGTAATATCTACTGAATGGCAAGAGCTAATTTCCAGGCCCTGGGGACTTCAATATGGAGTTTTCTCCCAAGATGAATCTTTGACATAGATCCTGATAATCTGTCTTGTACATGGTAGAAGCAAAAATGACATGGATTAATGCACCCTCTTCTGCAGCAATATGCCCATGGCAGGTGACTCTGACACAGGGGCAGGAAGTAGGAAGGGGGAGCTGAAGCAATGTGTGTAGGATGGAGACAGGTAAGGGGCAAAAGTTCATTTGTGGATAGAGACTATTGGAAAAGTCCAGGAGGTGAATCCCAGAATGGATTAAGTCAGGTGACAGGTGAAGACATCAGTGCTGGAGCCCACAAGGGCCAGACATCAGTTCATACGGGTGTGCCACATGGGTCTTCTTATGGACTGAAGTGTGTATCCCTAAAATCCATATAGTGAAGTCCTAACCCCCAGTGTGAGCATATGTGGAGATAGGACTTTTAGGGAGGTAATTAAGGTTAAACGGGGCCATCAGGCTGGAGCCCTGATCCAATAAAACTAATGTCCTTATAGAAAGAGGAGACACCAGAGCTAATTTTGTGCTCTCTGTCCTCTCTCTCTCTCTGTCATTGATTGTATGCACATAAGATGGGCCATGTGGGTAGTACAGAGCAAGAAGGTATCTATCTGCAAACCAGAGAGAGCTCTCACCTGGAACCAAATCTGCTGGCACCTTGATCTTGAACTTTAGTCAGTTTGGTATATTACAACAAACTACCATGGGCTGGCTGGGTGGCTTTTAAACAACAGAAATGTATCTCTGGAAGCTGCAAGTCTGAGATGAGGGTACCAACAAGGTCAGGTGAGGGCCCTCCTCTGGGTTGGTTGCAGACTGCTGATTTCTCATTATATCCTCATCTGGTGGAGAGAGAGCTAGCTAGCTCTCTGGTGTCTTCTTATATGGGCACAAATCCTATACCTGAGGGCTCCACCCTAACTACCTAATTACCTCCAAAGGCCTCACATCAAATACCATTACACTGGGATTAGGCTTTCAACATATGAATGGGGGGGGGGGAAGGGAGGCACAAACATTCAGTCTGGGGCAGACTTCTAACCTCCAGAACTGTGAGAAAATAAATGTCTGTTGTTTAAGCCACCCAGCCCATGGTATTTTATTATGGCAGCTGAGAAGACTAATACAGGTCCCCTGAAGGACCAGGTCCTGCCCTGTGTAAGTAACACTCTGTGCCACTTCCCATAGAAGACACCCAATGTGGTGGCTGCAGAAGACAGCCCCCAACAAACACACATATACTAGGTAAAAGAATGAATCTGTGACTATGCTTTTATCAACCAAGCAAAGCAAAAGAAGATATCCTGAAAGCAAGCCTACACAGTTCACCCATAAGGCCAGATCTCTCTCTGAGGAAGAACTATTTAGGGACCTCATAAAGCAGGGCATTAAAGCAGGGATTCAAGCAGTTCTGCAACTCAGAAATACCAAGATGGTCAGTCATGCTGTCCCTAAATGATCGGCTTCAAAGTGTCTGTCTGGCTTCTTTCTTGTTCTTCACCCATTTGCTGGCTGACCTGGCTGGTCTGCTCCTATTTCAAAGTCAACTGTCTTACCCCCAGGACCGTGAGGCTCCCTGGTTCCATGTATGTTTCACTTGGCATATTTGGGAAATTCTAGCCACTGTGAAAGAGACATCTCTGGATCTCTGGCAGGTCTGATAAATGCATAAACTCCTTCCAGCTTTTTCTTTTTGCGGAAAAAAGTTCTTTAATAAAATTATTGCTTCTACTCCATTATGATGCAGTTAGGAAAATTGTTTCTCCAATCAATCTTTTTGACTATTTTCCCCCTGTAACCCAAAAAGAATTTATTTATATGTCTGCTAAAAGATAATAAAGCCAGTTATTAAAACATTTTTAAAAACTGGCCATCAAATATACATACTGGTGTTTGCACCAATAAGTTCCCCAACAATAGACACATATAAATTGATGGCTGCAGTTAAACCCCCTGTGTGTAGGAGACTGGAAATGCTCTCCTCGGTGTCTATGAGTAGGGATAGTGCTCCACTTTTTAACCATGCTAAAAGCAAGTATATTTTCTACTGAAACCCATTGGATACCTCATTTCTGTATTCACTGCAAAAGAAATATTTTGCATCATTGCAGAAGGAATATTTTGACACCTGGTTTAGGTGGCCCAGATAGTCACTGCACTGAAATAATTAAACTACTATTACATAAACTTTAAAAAATTCCACCTCGTGACTTACACTTACATGGAGGTCTGTTACTCTCAAACACAGTGTGAGGTACAGTTATCATGCAGTTAAACCATCAAATTAGGTGTTGGGGGTCAAGATGATTTCTGGAAGATTTAGGGTATATAATAGAGAACCCGTGAGCCCCATTATGGTGGAAAGTGTCAGGAGCCTTAGTATCTGGCCCTCCCTGGCCACTGACTAATCCCACTGGATGACATTGGGCAGGTCTGTTTCTCTGCTACAGAGTTTTTTAATAATTAATTAAAATAACCAAACAAATGTTGAGTTATCAGTTTACTATGTACAACTATTTACAAACTAGTTAAACTTATGTGAAAATCTCATTTTCTGGAAATTTCTCTTCAGGATTAAAAATACAAAAGCAACATATTAAAGAAAAATTTAGCTCTTTATATATTAGTCAAGAGTTTAGAGAAAATTGGACATATTTGCCCATTAAAACTGAAATGTATACCTCTGAACTATGTGCTAGCAATCAGTGGGATTCCGGATTGCACATCTTGCATTGAAATACCAGGGGTTTGATTTGAGCTCTTTGACAGAGAACAGAGTATGTTGGCTGTGATACAGAATGTCAAGAGGGATTTCTCCTGGTGTCTCAGAATTGTGGCAAAGGTCCAACGCCAAGAACAAAGGCACTAAAAGCCCTTTCCTAGTTCAGAGAGCTGACATCTGCCTGCAGCTAGAGTGGGTAGTAGGGGCCTGCAGGCTCACTGAGAATCTTTGGAACCAACCAGCCCTCCAAGAACATCCCACCCCCGGCTCAGATTAAACCCAAAGAAGGAGGAGTCTGCCATCTAGGGGAGTGCAGTGATGGAGAGAAGCTAGGCCTTCCTTGTGGAGAGACAGGGAGTGCTTACTCTCTCCAAAGTCAAGAGTGGAGCACCCCAAGAGAACCTCTCATTAAGTTGGGGTGTCTGGAAGAAAGAGAGGAGGGCAGTTCTGTCCCTGACCCATGTCTGCTTAGTCTCTGGCTTGCCCATCTGCTCCCAGCAAAGGACAAGAGGAGTGAGATCAGGGATGGGGAGCGGACAGCAGAGCAGTGGCCCACACTCCTGGAATGGCCGTGGCAAGGATGTCAGGTGTCCCCACAGGTGGGGTGGCCATCTCAGACAGAGCTGAACTCATACTTGCCAATTCCTCACCCTAGTGTCCTCCAGCTGGGGTTGGGAACCCAGCAAATGGGACTGTGGGACAGACAGTCTTTGGAGGGCTTAACAGGTGTGGTGGAGGAGGTCCAGCAGAGCTGGCTCTCCCAGGCCAGGGCAGGGAGCTCCAGCAGGAGGAAACCTGCCACAGCGGCGCCTCCTGGAGAGGCACACTGGACCTGGGCCACTGCAGGGGGAGCATGATGCCAGGCAGCCTGTATGAGCTGGAGAAACAACAATGAAGGAACTATAGCCTGCTCAGTGGGAGAGTGACATCTTTGCCCTGTGCCTCTCCTCTGTATCCCACAGCACCAGAAGGGCTTGGCTTAGAAGTAGGGACAGACCTAAATAGGCCAATAAAGAAATTAATTAATTAATAACAGACCACACCCCTTCCCCTCAACACACACACACACACACACACACACGCACGCACGCACGCACGCGCGCGCGCTGGGAAAACATAGACAGGTGTGGCCTCCAGGGGGAGGAAAAGAGCTTTAAAAGTTTGAAAGTGAAATTTAAAAATGAATGAAACTAAGTCAAATACTAAAATAAGATTATGATAAGCTAATGTAAATATAAATTTACTGGTTACCATAGTGTTTGGATACACTTCTAGTATTTTACAAGAGTGTCTGCTCCCTTTCCCCTGACCTGGGATTACAGTGAACCAGATCAACCAGCACAGTTGGGTCAACAGAACATAGGCATTCATGTACACGCACAAACACGTGCATGGACCCACACACAAGCACACACACACACACATGCACAAGCATATGCACAGAGAGATCAATAGTTCATGGAACTAGTACAACAAACCTTCAGTATTATAAAACTCATAATCCTTTATGATAACAAGATTTCGATATAAAGTCAACTTTATATGTAAAAGATCCACCCTAATATAAGCCTTATAGACAAAGGCATGTGGAGAAAGGTAAAGAGGGTGCTGATTCTCATGGGGGTAGATCACATGGGATGTATCATTACCAGCCCTCTTCCTAACCTACAAAATGTGGAATTTGGATTTAGGTGGTCCAAGGCCCCTTACCACTCTCTGATTTATAATCTGACATCTATACCTTCAGCAAAGCACGTCCTCTATTCCTCATGTCCTTCTTAAACCATTTAAACTGCACTACACTGAAATTTTCAGCTCCCGAAGAAAGGCAAAGCAGACTCCTATATGGGGAAACTGCCAGTGTCCTCCTGCCTCCACCTCCAACCTACCAAAAGCCCAATCTCCTGAGGCTGTTTGCCAGTGAGCGGCATGGAACATGGAACCCAGAATAGTGCAGTAACTTCCCAGCATCACATGGGTAGTTAATGAACTTGGACAACAGAGCCAGTTCTCCTAAGTACCTGCCCAGACCCGAAACTAGTCATATTCACTTGCATAATAACAGAGTAGTGAGGACATTGCCTCCAGAAAAGGTCTCTTTGCCATAATCTCATCCAGGGCACTAAGAGATCAGGCCATTTCCACAACAACCACCCCCGCCTGGACCATCTCTTTAGATACATTTGTCTCCACTTGGGTCCTGGTCTCCCTCTGCCTCCTCTCCCTTCCAACTCACCTCACCTACTCCCAAACTTAACCATAATATCCTCTGTGGCACTTCACAGTAGACAAAATGATTTTCCTGAGAGTACACTATCTAAATGCCATCATAGGTCTATCTTGTATTAGGGACTAACCCCATTTTACAAACAAGGGTACTTACAGGGAAAAAAGGAGACACTCCCAAGGTGGCAATGCTGGTTAAAAATAAGAAAACAGGCCCAAAATTGAGCCACTTATGCTAAGCCCCACATCACCAAACCAAGGCTTAGTTACAATTTTGTCTTTCCTAGAAATGGAAGCTTCAACCAGTCTCTCAGAAATCTTCTGATCAGTACTAGTTAGGTGATATGCCTGATAGACCCCTGCCATCCCCCAAAGGAACATAACCTTGCAATGATCAATTCCCTCTTGCCTACTATCACATTCCTGTCCCTGCTCCCTTCTGCCTATAAAAGTCTTTTATTGTGTACAGCTCCTCAGAGCTCTTTTCTGTTAGATTGGATACTGCCTGACTTAAATTGATTTTGCTCACATAAACTCAAAATTTTTAATATGTGGGGTGGCTGGGTGGCTCAGTCAGTTAAACAACCAACTCCTGATCCTGGCTCAGGTCATGCTCTCAAGATTTGTGAGACCAAGCCCCACATTGGGCTCTGCACTGACAGCATGGAGACTGCTTGGGATTCTCTCTCTTCTCTCTCTCTGCCCCTCCCGCACTCACACACACACACTCTCAAAATAAATAAATAAACTTAAAAAAATTTAAATATGCCTAGATTTCTTTTAACACTAGTAAATGGTAGTTGTGAGGATGCAGTCTCAGCCTCTGCATCTATGAGTAGGGATAGTGCTTCACTTTTTAACCATAATAAAACCAAGTATATTTTCTATTGAAACCCAATGAATGCCTCACTTCTTGAAGACCGTGATTTTTTCTTTTTTTCTTTTTTCTTTTTAAATTTACATTCAAGCCAGTGTAGTCTTGGCTTCAGGAGTAGAACCCAGTGATTCATCACTTACATATAACACCCAGTGCTCAGCCCAATAAGTGCCTCCTTAATGCCCCTCACCCATTTTACCCACCCTCTCATCCATGACCCCTCCAGCAACCCTCAGTTTGCTCTCTGTATTTAAGAATCGACTGTGATTTTTTTTCTAAATAAGAAACTATGCTTTGTTTGAGAAAACAGTGTTTGTGCACTTAAAATGCAAATCATCTTCAACAGGTGTTTGATCTTACTGTCCACCTGCTGATAATTTGCCCTCTGAATACAACCTCGCTGCTCTAATCTAATTCATTTACATCCACTGGAAAAGTAGGTGTTTTTGTCTTTTTTTGTTGTTGTTGTTCTCTTTCCACTGACTCGAACAGTGCCTAATGCTTAGAAGAGGGTCAAGAAATATTAATTGAATGAGTGACTAAGCCAACCAGTATAAAAAGCCAGTCTAGACTCTTTTAGAGTTAGAAACATAGCCAAAGGCACTCCTCCTTGTGAAAAGTTATTTTTTAAGTAAAATAGAATAATTCTAAAAGATTGACTATAAACCTGATGAGACTATAAACCATCTTTCTTAGGAGGGTATTCTTTTTTCCTTTTCCTTCCTTCCCCAAGCCAATGGCCTCGTTACACAAAAGGATGCTCTCCCAGTACTCGTCTGGAGGTAAAATGAGAGTGTAGGAATTTGTGAATGTTTGAGTGTGTGTGAGCACAAGTTATAAAGGGGAGGCAGAAGAGTAGGTGAGGAGAAAGAATGGGAAGGGAAAACCCTAGGAACCAGCCTCCCACCTCTATGCCACTTAAAGAAGTTGACATTAAAGCAAATGCATGTGGGAGAACTCCGCCCCCACCAGCAGCAGGACAAATTCCAAGACGACAAGGAAGAGCCTGTGAAGGTAGCACTAGCAGCCATTGGTCAGCCGGCTGTATGCTTGCATTTTACAAAGAGCCCTCATCTGGAACCACCGCCTCAAGTGTCTTTCTCTGCATATCACACAAGCAATTATTCTAACATTGTCACATAAATTGATTTGGAGGGCAAAACTTCTCAGAGCTTTGCACTGCTAATTCTTCGTGAAGCCTAAACAAAAGCCTCTTGGCCTGAGAGATGTTTACAAAAATCATTTCCATAGTATGGGGCTCACTGAACTGAAAATGAATGAATCAGACCGAATTTTAAAATCAGTTGATAAAAATACATGGATGTGAACACAACCATGGCGTTACACCCATTTCATTCGTTTCTTCAGTAAGAGTCTGTTTGGTACTGGTCATTGACTTCCCATCCTTCTCCCTGACCCATCCTACGTTTTGAGTCAAAGGATAGTGATATGCAAGTGAATAGAATAGATTTTGATTCAGTATATTTTTAACTCCTGCCACCCAATGATGAAGGGTATGCTGGTCCTGTCAGTTGGAGCACGGTGGACAACTGCTCTAGGAATTAAATGTCACCACCTATTACCTATAGAGTCTGTCTTCCAGCAAAGTCCGCCTGGTAGAAATGCTGAGCTTCAGGACAATAGGATCAGATCACCATATTTCATTTTATTCATTTATTTATTTTTTGAGAGAGAGCTCAGGGGAGGGGCAGAGAGAGAGAGAGAAGAGGGAGAGGGAGAGAGAGAACCTTCAGCAGGCTCCATGCCAAGCGTGGAGTCCAACATGGGGCTTGATCTCATGACCGTGACATCATGATCTGAGTTAAAATCAAGAGTTAGATGCTTCACTGACTAAGCCACCCAGGTGCCCCAGATTGACATATTTTTTAAATGTTTTATTTATTTTTGAGAGAAAGAGAGCATGAGCAAGGGAGGTACAGAGAGGGAAGGGGAAGGAGGATCTGAAGCAGGCTTTGTGCTGACAGCTGAGAGCCCAGTATGGGGCTTGAACTCAAGAACCATGAGATCATGACCTGAGCCGAAGGTGGATGCTTAGCCGACTGAGCCACCCAGTCGCCCCGGACATATTTTAGATTACTGTAATACACAGTTATCACTTTACAGCATTGTTTAGAAAATGTTGGGGCGCCTGGGTGGCGCAGTCGGTTAAGCGTCCGACTTCAGCCAGGTCATGATCTCCCGGTCCGTGAGTTCGAGCCCCGCGTCAGGCTCTGGGCTGATGGCTCAGAGCCTGGAGCCTGTTTCTGATTCTGTGTCTCCCTCTCTCGCTGCCCCTCCCCTGTTCATGCTCTGTCTCTCTCTGTCCCAAAAATAAATAAACGTTGAAAAAAAATTAAAAAAAAAAAAGAAAATGTTGAACAGCATTCATCATTCCCATCATCATAACGTTTAATATTTATATAGCACTTTCTCAGAGGTGGTAAACTGTTGTTCTAAATACCACATTTGGCCAGGTGTTAGGCTTTTGTTGAGCCCAGTATGTTTTTTGATTTAGTTGCCATTATTTAAAATTTGGGGGACTTTACATTTAAAAAAAAAAGTATTTCCAACTCCTCTTAAGAAATAATAGGATCTAGAGTCACCTGGGTGGCTCATTCAGGTAAGCATCCAACTCTTGATTTTGCCTCAGATGAGGAGCTCCTAGTTGTGGGACCGAGCCTCACATTAGGCTCTGCATTAACAGTGCAGAGTCTGTTTTGGATTCTCTCTCTCCCTCTCTCTCTGCTCTCTCTCTCTTTCTCTCTCTCTCAAAAAAAAATAAACTGTTTTTAAAAAGACACAATAGGACCTAGTTTTAAGGCCATGTTTCTTCATGAAACAAAATCTCTGGAACTGAGTTTCAGCTGACCTTTTTAAACAGCTCTGTGGTGTAGTTTACCACAATCCCCACTACTCTCTATCGTCTTATGCACAACCCATTACACCTCATTCATATTATCTGCCAGAACCATTCTGTTTTTCTCTCAACAAAAGTACTTCTCAAAGTGTTCTTTTTATTGCTAATTAGAAATCCATGTGTACTTGCCATTCTTTTATGAAACACTGTGCACCTATAATTTGTCACTTAAAAATATTTTCACAATTAGTGTCTTTAATGTGGACCTTTAGTCTTGAGACCTATAATAGGACATTGGATGGTATTTTTGTTCTTATCACAAAACTGTTTATTTAAGTCCCAATGCTGAGGGCAATTAGTAATAATGTCCTCAAATCTTAAAGAAGAGCTTCTGGACATGTTCTGTGAGAATTACTGAAAGATACACAAGTCATCCCCCAGGACTTCACTTATCTCTGTGTCCTATGTAAGGAAAATAGTAGAAATCCAGAAGGAAGTCCTCAAGGCAAAGAGGTCTGGAGAGGGCACTTTCATCCCCCTGTTTTGAATACTCTGGAACAAAAGGAGGAGGTCAAAAACATCTCTTGGAGCACCTAGAAGTGCCTAGAGGGAGGGGGATCTCCCTCTAGGAGGGGACTGACTCTAGGCATCAGTCTCCTTATCCGGGAGTGGCAGAATCTCACAGGCTCACCCCCTCTAAGGAGGAGCAGAGGGAGGGAGCACGTGGGAGAAACTGGTGTACATTTTCTTGAGTGGGGGCATGCATGAACAGAGACTGGGGCCTACTTCACACCTGGAGACACCTTCGGGCAGGAGGCAATGGAGGCTGGTGGAGAGTGCAGTGGTGGGGTCACCCGCACTCTCCCCAAGAATGCTCAGGTCTCACAGTGAGCCTTCAAGCAGGTGAGCTTCAGGAATATTGTAATAGAGTCACTATGGGCTCACATTCTTTCTCTTTACTTCACTTTCTAAAGGATCACAGCTTCCCCAGGCTGGCTCCCATCCCTATTTCAAGATGCCAACATTTCCTAGGGTTGGGTCTGCCTCAGCTTATCCTGAAAGAGGGCATGTCTCGGTCCCAGCATTTCAAGAAAAGATCCTGAGATGCACCCTGGCCTCCCAGCTGAGTGCACACTCCAGCCTTGAGCAGGTGACTGTGGGCAGGAAAGCTGCTGAGAAGGTGAAGTCGTTGAGGCTTCAGCCAGCCAGCATCCATCTCTAGTGCTATGGCATTGGAGCTCTGAGGTCAGGGATGTCCAACTAAATGACATCCATCGGAAGCAGGGAGTGAATTGGGTAGGCAACCAATATTTGTTGTTTTCTACAGAAATAATTAAAGGAATTCAGGTAAAGAGTAACAAATTTAATCATGAATTTGAAATCATTTTGGCTGCAGTATGAAATTTGAAATGGAGGAAGACAAGACTAGAACACATATCTTTCCTATAAATAAAGCCTTTGCTATATCTGAAAGTAAAATCTTGGCCTTTAATACGTGCCTTGGTACTTGCATCAAAACTTGGAGCAGTTAAGAAATGAAGGCAAATATTTTCCTGACATTGCCAAACATCTCTAAATACCGCTGATGTGACTTCAACCTATTAAAACCACTACTCTGAAAACTGTGCTGTCAACATGAATACAATTTCCCATCTTAAGAGTGCTGCGAACAGGTGTATGTCATAACTGGAGCTGCAGAAGTTGGACTGGTTATCAAAAGAAATTAGTGTCTCAACTCCTATTTTTACCAAAGTGCACACACATGCACAACACTCTGACACAGGCACACCCACATTCTTGTGCTTACATGTGCTTACATGTCCTCACACACTCATAATCACATGCACACCCACACAGGCACACTTTCATGCACACACACTCACACACTTGCACACAGATGCTCACACACACTTGCTCCTATACACACACACACTTTAATGTTTTAAATTTGTTTAATGTTTATTTGTGAGAGAAAGAGGGAAAAAGAGAGTGTGAGTCGGGGGTGGGGGAGGGGCAGACAGAGGGGGAGGCACAGAATCTGAAGCAGGCTCCACGCTCTGAGCTGTCAATACGGAGCCCAATGCAGGGCTCAATCTCACAAACCGTGAGATCATGACCTGAGCCGAAGTCGGATGCTCAACTAACTGAGCCACCCAGGCCCTCTGCACACGTACACTTTAAAATCCAAGAGCCAGTGCAAAGAGCACTACCTGTTATATTCTGTAGGATCCAGAATGGAAGAAGGAAAATGATGAATATTTACTTGGGTTCAATTTTTTTACATCTTGCTAGTTTACTTATATATTTCAAGGACAGAGGGGAGATATGTCCAGGTTTAGGGATTCAGATCTTGGAAATTTCCATCTGCATTATGTATTCTAACTGTCTGGGGAAAGGCTCTTCTCACATTTCCACTTTGGCCTGCTCAGTCAGGTTGCAACAGCTCGACTGTAAAACAAAGGGCACCACCAGCTTTCCTCGAATCAAAACTGAGAAAAAATTTCAAGCCTATGTGTGTACCATTGTGTTAAAAGAGGAAAAGGTGAGGATAATCTCATGTTGCCAATGGAAATCATGGAACAACAGTGAAATGAGATGTGCTGACTTCTGGAGTACAGTCTGGGGGCTTGGGGAGCTGAGCTCTTAGCCCCAGCTTTCTCACTGACTAGCTAAGACTCTTTCGTTAAGTCCCGGGAACTTTTTGAGCCAGTTTTTTTTTTTTTTCATTCACTGATAATACTTCTTTTCAGATTCAACTTTCATAAATTTGGTTGGGTCATAGTGATGTGGGTAATTTGTTTTTGCAAGAGCCTGGCCTTAACCAGCTCCCGGCCGTTGTATGCTCTGGGTAGCTACATACTAGTTCTAGAGAAATTCATTGCTTGAGCCCTTGACATGCTAAATCAACCATCGGCACAAATTCAGACCTCTCTCTCTGTTCTGCCATGAGACTGTTCTCTCAGGAAAGCTTGCACCCACAAGCTGAGGACAGAGGGCAGGAGTGAGGAGATGTGGTCGGTGTCTCTACACCTGCTTCTTTCCAAGGTGCGGTAGCAGTCTCCATCCTTTGAGACTGACTGTGTCAAGCCTGGCCTCAGGTAACAAAGGCCTTGTGTAAACAAAGAAGGCGCACTCTTATTTATCTATGTCAGAATTTGTCATCCTAGATGGCTGGCTGGCTGGCTAGATAGATTTTTTTTTTTTTTTTTTTTTTTTGCACTGGCTTGAATAAAATCTCACAAGTTAGACGTATTGATGTCAAATAACAATATGGCCTAGCTGCAATTTTCATTCCAACCCTAGAAAAACCTGAGAAGTAAGTAAATTTGAGCTTAAGGTTCCCCTACCTTTACTCCTTGGACTTCCAACCCTAACACTGAAGGTTTCCCCACCAACCCCCAGATTCCCAGGGTGTTCCACGAAAACACTCCATGATGGCAAAAAACATCTTAAGCCTTTGCCCTTCTGTCCCCTTCCAAACCTGGAAGTCCTATGTCCCTATTCCTGAGGACACAGCTCTGCCAGAAAAGCCAGTACAGCATGGGTGTATGCGTATTTAACTTGTGCAAATTTAATTATACACAGGTAGAAAAACACAATGAAAAAATATATTTATGTAAATGCAAGCCAAGTAGCTCTCCAAGTGTTCAATAGTAGTAGCAGTAATCTATTCCAGCTCTAGAGGGAAAAACTGCTGTATAGGGCTTATCAAGAGGCAACAGAATGCATAGAAAATTGGGTCCACGGTATTTGTGGACCCAGCAGCATGACCACCACTGTAACTCAAGGCAAAAATTTACAAGTGATGGAAGCTCAGTGTTCTGCCCCTCATGACTCATTTTTCTGTTTTAACAGGGCTTCAGTGTTCAGTACAAACTGGAGTTCCATAATTCCCTATCAGCTCCAGGATAAGTAAGTGACCGCAGCAGGGTGGCCTGCCTGCCTCATCTCCCTCCCCCAGGCCTCAGCTCCAGCTACTCTAGTCTTTACTCTGCAACCTGACATACACTCTTTTTAATTTTCTGACTCTTGTTTTTCTATTAAAACAATATAAACTCATGAAAGCTGAATTCAAATACTGCAAACTAGCAAAAAGCAATGATATGTACATTTTTCTTCCAGACTTTTATGTCCATAAAAGATGAGCTTATTCCATATAGACCATTATATTTGCTTATTTTTTTCTTAATATTATAGCATAAGCACTTCCCCACATTAAAACGTCTTTGTAAACATCATTTAAAAAGGTTACATAATAGTCCACTGTATGAATATTTAGCAATGTACTTATGCATTCCCCTGTGGTGTCGAGCATTTAAATTGCTTCCATTTTGCACTATGACAACGTGTACCGATCATATGCACTTTATCCTCTCTGCTGTCATTATGTTGTTACCAGCCTGTCACATCTTTCCATCTGTTCTCTACCTGGTAAACTCTCACTTACACTTCAAGTCCCTAGCCTCAAGCTTCACCTGTTCTGCAGAGTAACCTATTCTGTAACTAACTCCTCACAGTCAGTTACTTTCTAGTCAGAGTTTCTACATCACTTAGTGTGTATTTCTAGTACAGTGCTGTTGGTTGACATTGTATGATATTAAGAGGTTTGAGCATCTCTTCCACCAAAATGTGAGCTTCCTGAGTGTAGAATCATGCATTTTTCATCTTTCTAACTGTATCACCAAGGACAATGCCTAGCACATAGCAGGTGCTCAACAGACATTTGCCCAGGAGTGTTTTTTTCCAGAATTCTTCAACTGTAGCATTCAGAAATTTTGTCCTTTCATCTTTTCTCCTACCTGTGCTAGAGGCCTGCTTGGTAGGAATAATGTGATAGATATTGGAGAGGAAAATTATTGTATTTCAGGGAATGTAATCTACTTTGTGACAAAAGTACCAAACAAGTGACTAAAATTAATACTGATAACTGCTTCTTGGGTAGAGGTAAATCAGGTTTGGTCAGCAAAACTTGAAGATCTGCAAAACTTTTCTTAGATCTTGGAAGCTACTAGAAACACAGAAACGGCATTTTAATATCAGTCCAAGAAGAGTCTGCTTACACCTTAACCCCCATTATCTGCTGCCCTCTTGCTCACTGAAAGCTCTGGATTATGTTCCTGTTCATATTTTGCACTCTGTCATCCAAAGCCTAGTGCAATTTTATAGCCAATATTAGTAGCCAACATTCAGAAAATAATTATTTCTGACTTAAATGTGAATGTTCTAACTTATTCCTAAATTTACTCATTAGGCATTCAGTCTGAGTGTTCTCACACAAGAAAAAATAACTGCTTTTACTTAAGGCAGACACACTACTTCTCTCCAAAAGGATTAGGTATGCAGATAATTTTCACTTCCACCAAGGTATATATGTATATATTTTAAGATTTTACAGGGGCGCCTGGGTGGCGCAGTCGGTTAAGCGTCCGACTTCAGCCAGGTCACGATCTCGCAGTCCGTGAGTTCGAGCCCCGCGTCGGGCTCTGGGCTGATGGCTCAGAGCCTGGAGCCTGTTTCCGATTCTGTGTCTCCCTCTCTCTCTGCCCCTCGCCCGTTCATGCTCTGTCTCTCTCTGTCCCAAAAATAAATAAACGTTGAAAAAAAAAAATTAAGATTTTACTAAATAATTTCTACACCCAATGTAGGGCCCAAACCTACAACTTTGAGATCAAGAGTCACACACCCCACTGACTGAGCCAGCCAGGCACCCTGAGATTAATGTATATAATCCTAGGTATAAGAGCTTTTGCTAGTGAGTACTGTGCTATTTTTTATAGAAAGAAAAAGAAATAAGGACAATATAACTAACAAGAGGAAGGGGAGGAAGGGAAAGGACACCCAAACTTTCCTCCTACTCTAGTAGAGGAGCAGGAACCACCAGATCCTAGACTTTTTGTGCTAATTAAGCCATCAAAAGATGAAGTACACATGTGTGGAATTGGTAGAGCTTGAGAAAAAAGGGGATGAGGGATAGACAGCATATTATCTGTGTTCTTTTTTTTTTTTAAGTTTATTTATTTTGAGAGAGAATGTATGCATGGGAGGGGCAGAGAGAGAGAGACAGACAGACAGACAGACAGACAGACAGACTGAATTCCAAGCAGTCTCCACCCTGTCAGCACAGAGCCCAACGCAAGGTTCAATATCCCAAAGCGTGTGAGATCATGACCTGAGCCAAAATCAAGAGTAGGGCACTTAATGGGCAGAGCTACCCAGGCACCATTGCCCCCCCCCACCCCCCACTGTGTTATTGCTAAAAATCTACCTCTTCCAAAAATCCCACCTTGAAAATTCCAGCTCCCATGACTGTCTTCTTTTACAGTTAATACTCATTTTAGCAGACTGTTATAAACTATCCTTTTAACTTTCCCATTTTTAAAGTTATTTCTGTCTTCACACTCATTTCAATCTTACTTTGAAAAGGACTCCAATTCCTTCCCTCGAGGCTCACATTGGACCTCGTGGAGTTTTGGGCACATATTTGGTAGGAACTTAAAATGTTTTAAATATAATTTTTAATCACAGAAAATCTGCACAGTTTTAGAATGTACTCCAAAACTCTCATGAAGAAAGTATGCTAAAGTGTCCCCACAAAATCCATGCTAATCCCAGCACCTCAGAATGTAACTATATCTGGGGATAGGGTCTTTAAAGAGGCAATTAAGGTTAAATAAGGTCATTAAGGCAAGCTCTAATCCAACTCAACTAGGGTCCTTATAAGAAGAGATTAGGACCCAGACAGACAGACAGACAGACACACACACACACACACACACACACACACACACACACACACACAGGAAACACCATGTGAAGACACAGGGAGAAAACAGCCATCTACAAGCCAAGGAGAGAGGCCTCAAAAGAAACCAACCCCAATGACAGCTTGATCTTTAACTTCTGGTCTCCAGAACTGTGAGAAAATACATTTCTGTTACATAAGCTGCCCAGTGTCTGGGACTTGGTTTTGGCAGCCCTCACAAACTAATACAGGAGGGTTTCTCTCTCATTAATTTGATAGAAAAATAGTGAGGGATTTTGCAATTTGTGATTAACAAGATAAACTAACAAAGTAGGAAGTCTCATTTGTTTACTTTTTTTTCCACTGTGTAAAGAAAATTCTGTACCCCTGAACCTTGCACATTTGCCTGTAATGTTTATTTGAATATAAAAATACAGTATTTTAACTAGATCTACCATGGTTTTAGCTTTTGGGTTTTTATTTGTTTTAATGTTTAGTTATTTTTGAGAGAGAGCATGAGTGGGGAGGGGCCAAGGAGGGTGGGGGCAGAAGATCCAAAGCAGACTCCACTCTGAAAGCAACAAGCCTCATGCGGGGCTCGAACTCACCAACTGTGAGATCATGACCTCAGCCGAAGTTGGATGTTCAACCCAATGAGCCATCCAAGCGCCCCATAGCTTTCATTCTTATTTCTAAAAGTCAGGGGATTAAGGAAATGAGGGGAAAGAGGCAGAAGGTAAATCCTTAGCCAGTAGAGTGGCTCCAGAATGACACTGCCTTTTGCTCAGGGCTTCCTGCTGACCGGCTTCTCTCCAAGTAAAACACAAGTCTATTCAACTTTGTGGCAATTTTGTCACCGCAGATATGACTCTATTCCAGAGGTGTCTAGTTTCCTGGGCAATGACTTCGCAGCTTTGCCAACACTTCTCCTTCTCTTGGGTTTTCCTGGAGGCCTAGGCTCTACACCGCTGTTCTCGACAAAGGAGCCCCTCTTGCTGGTGCTGTGACCTTCCGCAGCCCCACAGGACCCACTTGGCACCACTTAAGGTGAGCTCACGCTGAGCCTCAGGAAATCAACAAGGAGATTTCTCTACCTAGGCTATGTGCAGTTAATTTGACATTACATTCAAGCAAATTACTTCACTCAGTACTATATCTGGAGAGAAATTTCTTTAAAACAATAGCAGGAAAGTAGATCAGGCAATCCATTGAGACTATAATAAATATTACAAATAAAGACTCAAATGTGCTAAAATAAATCACAGGATTTAGCATTTTTTAAGTGATACAGTATTCTCCATGCTCAGCTCTGTTTTCACAGAACTTCATTGAAAAGGCCCACAAAGCAGGCCCACGTCAAGGGTCATCACCTCTTTGCCCTGACTACATACCCATGAACATGGGAAATAGCATTACCTACCTGACAAAATAGAAATATTTCAAGAGATCTACCTTGATGGTTTGTCCCAGTCCAGTAAGCTATGGACATGTCCAAGTAACCATAATATCTTTGTAAAAGCCAATATAACTTAAATTCTTGATTCATGATCCCTTCATGGGAGTTAACCTTAAAAATTAAGGTTGATTCATTAAGAAAAATCATCCCAAAGAAAGGATGGTAGGCTCAGTTGGTTAAGTGTCTGACTCTTGATTTTGCCTCAGGTCATGATGTCATGGTTCATAAGGCCAAGACCCACGATGGGCTCTGTGCCGACAGTGCAGAGCCTGCTAGAGATTCTCTCTCTCCAGCTCTCTTTCTCTCTCTCTGCACACTCTCTCTTTCTCTCTCTCTCTCAAAACAAATAAACTTTTTTGTTTTTTTAAAGAAAGTAGGTAGATTACAAATGTTTATCTCAGCATTATTTGGCATGGTGATACAATTATCAAAAAATAGGAAAATGACAAAAGCAAGGTATTTGCACTTTAGGATGTTATAGACTGACTTCTGGAACCATACAGATCAAATATAATAGATATTGCATGAAATAAATCAAAGTCTAGGAAGAATTGATAGACTTTCCTATGCACATGCTGTGGAGAAGGAGCTACTACACTCTACCCCACAGTTAGCCAGACAACTCACTAACTTTTGCATGTGAATGAACTGCTTTGTCAGATAAAAGCAGGACCCAGAAACGACTGGAGATGGGAGGCTGCCAGGATCCCATAAAATAAGGGAAGTGGGTACCATATGGTAGCCACAAACATTTTGGCCTCTGGGAAGAACACTGGGAATGAAAGGCATTCTAATAAACAGCGAAGGAAGGCATGCGGTGACAGTTGCAGTGCCAGCTGGGCCACATATGACCCAAATGACCATTTGGACCAATCGGGAGCTGTCTCTGGACACGTGTATAAGGAAAAGAGCTGGGAAAGAACACAGTAAATGAAAACACTCAGTTTGTTAGCGTAATTCAACAGACTTTAAAGAGTGGCACACATTGGTTGAAGGAAACACCATGCATCATATTAATGGTATGGATCAGAAAGGGACTTCCAGAAGCAGCAATGGTCCAAATGTTCAGTGGCCAGGAAAGAGTCCTATTTTCATTTATTCATAGTTTTAATATCTCCTGCCTCCTTCCCTTTCTAAGGCACTGAGTTAGGGAAGATAATTCTCCCACAGACGTCTCATCCTCTTCCATCACTACCTTATGTCTCCTTGCCATTCACCCTGCCACACTCATCTCAGATCTTAATGTGGCCTGTGGTCAAATCCAAACAGCTGCTCCCACTCCAGTATTTAGGCCAAGGTGTGTGGTGGCAAGTTCCCTCTGTATAGTCGCTGTAGGGACATTCCTTTGGTGAAGTCCAAGATATACCTAATGGTAATAAGGGTCACCTCACTAACTTGAACCTTCTCCCCTCCTTTAAAAGCATCTTGACAGGGGTGCCTGGGCAGCTCAGTCAGTCAAGCATCCAACTTCATCTCAGGTCATGATCTCACAGTTGGTGGGTTCGAGCCCCACATCAAGCTCTGTGCTGACAGCTCGGAGCCTGGAGCTGGCTTTGGATTCTGTGTCTCCCTCTCTCTCTGCCCCTCCCCCACTTGTGCGCTCGCTCTCGCTCTCGCTCTCTCTCTCTGTCTCAAAAATAAATAAAAATTTGGGGCGCCTGGGTGGCGCAGTCGGTTAAGTGTCCGACTTCAGCCAGGTCACGATCTTGCGGTCCGTGAGTTCGAGCCCCACGTCAGGCTCTGGGCTGATGGCTCAGAGCCTGGAACCTGTTTCCGATTCTGTGTCTCCCTCTCTCTCTGCCCCTCCCCCGTTCATGCTCTGTCTCTCTCTGTCCCAAAAATAAATAAACGTTGAAAAAAAAAATTTTTTTTTAAATAAATAAATAAATAAAAATTTTAAAAAATTAAAAATAAATAAATAAAAGCATCTTGACACAGAAATGAGGAAGAATAATTCAATTAAGTTCGTCCTGGGCTTTATGCTAGTAGTCTGAACTCTGGGAGAGTGGTCTTAGTGCCAGGACCATCACTGTCTTAGAGCATTTGTTAATATTAATATGATATAATAAAATACAAGCATATTATTCATTCAGTTAATACTCATTGAGCCTGCCATGAATCCTGAGTAGAAACAAGTTGAGATTGAAAATTCCGGTGCTCTTGCTCAACACATCCCGTCCTCACCCCAAGGTGAGGACTCTGGGGAAGGCATTCTTCCAAGAACAGAACAGCAACATCTGCACCCTTACATGTAAACTTAGAGTCAATGTAGGTACACAAAATTCCCTGTTTTCTCCAAAAAGGCAGCCTCCCAACCCTCCCTGGGTCTGTACTTCCCACAACCATCACCTGGAAACACCCTCCATATATGCACCTAGATTTCTATTTGCTTTTAGCTACAACTATAAAGCTCTCCTTTTGAGGAAATGCTTTCAGCAATTGTGTTACCTACTTTGAACTTGTTTCTCCTAAGTCATCGGCATTTCTCTCCCCCACTGTGAAATTGACTAAAAACAGCATGAAGCTGACAGGCTTCTGTATAGAGACCAGACATAGCATTAAAAAATGTCTGCAGTTTTTTTCCCCTCGTTTAACAAAAGGCATCTTCCAGTACATCTTTTATTATTATTATTATCATTATCATTATCATTATTCACCCCAAGTTTTTGTTATCCAAAAAGACAATTCAGAACTAGAGACTTCATTCCGCTGATTGTTCTCAAGCGGAGCTCTCCTGGGGAATGACTTATACACTAAATACAACATTAAACTGCTTTGTTGGAGAACAGAGTAAGCAAAGATGGATTCTTCTGGTTTTCTTTGTTCATTTGAGTTTATTCAACGCATAGCACATTTTTTGGTAAGAAGTGGCAGCATATTTACCCTGTTTCACTCAGAAAGAAAGAAAAATAAAGGAGGGGGACATAAAGCTTTACAAATAACATCAATGGCAGAAGTAGCACACACCTAGGGAGCTGCGTTCATTCGACCTCGTATCCGCCAAGCCACGCACAGTCCCTGGCACACAGCAGATGCTCAGTACTTGTTTGTCAAATAAAGGAGTGAGCAGATACTGTGCCCCAACCAGCTCCCTGTTGGAGAATGACTGGGTAGAGGGGCTCGGTGGAGGGCCTTACCACGTTCGTGGCCCTGGCTGGCTGAACACAAAGAGAGTGTCCTATTTAAAAGGCACTTCACCCTACTACTCGCACCCACTGCAGAGTCAGCCTCAAGAGGACTCTGTCTGGACATGAGACATCCTCTAAAAGCTACGTCCAAAGAAAGCTCCAGGTCCGCTCTAGAGTTTTAGAGGCCTGGAGTTTCCCAGACTACCTCCAGGGTCTGGGCTGGATCCTGGGCCCACCCTGAAGCTCTCACAGCTACTTGAGGAGGTTGCTACACAGATGCCCAGGCCACCTTCCTATCTAACCATATGCTTTGGTTTCCAAAATGATGTCTCCAGTCAGACAGCTTTCTTGGGATTTAAATGCATTTCACATTTCTTCTTGAACATCACCGCAGATCATCTTAGAGAAACCCGAACTCAAGCCAACTTTCCCCTGAAACATGCACTACTTTTTGTTTGCACCAGTACCAGACTCACTGCTTGTGTACCCCAGGGGTACCCCATCCTCCCACAACACTGAACTCCCCATAATCCCTTGAACACTTCCATGCTCTTGTGACTGCCATTTCTGGTGGCTAGAATCTTCTTGCTCCAATATCTTGCTTGGAAAACTGCTCACCCTTCAAGAACCTGCTCCATGTGACCTCCTCTCTTACCTTTCCCCACTCCTCCAGAATGGAGTGAACTTTCAGAGAACTTTGTTCAGGGGTTCACCTGGCACTTGCAATTGATTTTCTAGCATGTGTCCCACCTTCTGACTGTAACTGCTTACCCCCTAGGTCGTTCTCAAACTCAAGTGCACATCAAAATCACCTGGGGAGCTTTGAAAATGAGATTTCCAGGCCTCCTCACACCCAGAGATACAGACTCAATAGGTCTGGGGTGAAACCAGGGATGCTGAGTTTCTCTAAAAGCTCCTGGGGAGTTCTGAGAGCAGCCACATGTGGGAGTCTCATAGTAGATAATAGCTCCCGTGATTTGTTCAGCTTTGTCATCCAGCCTACAGCACAGCATCAGCAGAAGACCCATCTTTGTTGGATGGGAGTGTGGGTGAGTGGATGGACAGATGTTCAGTGGACTGAGACATTCTGAACAACTGTAAGACTGAGAGGAGCCTGAAAAAGATTTCAGTTTAGGTCATATCCTCTGGGAATGGGCAGCAGAACCAAGCCCCATGCCCATCTCCAAAGAGCCTTGGCTACTCTGAGGAGCAGACTGTCTGCATTTAATTTCTGGCAGATTCTCTCTTCTCCCTCTGTGCATTTCCTCCCTACCTTCCCCCACAAGCTTTTACAGACCGGGAGCTTCTCCAGTCTTCCCCAGGTGCCAGATCAAGTGTCTCCAAGGCCTGGGGGATGTTACAGGATACAAGTCACAGACCTGAATTGCCTGGCTGGACACCAGCAGCCTTGCACGTGGCTCACAAATGAGGTCCAGCTACCCAAAAGGCCTAATGAGTCAACCCTGGGCAAGGAATCCCACCGAACACAAACACCAATGTAGGAAGGGGAGGAAAACCTTGAACTGGAGATGTGTGTGGCTGGTTTCTCACAGTTTACAAGAGAAAGGAGCCTCCTGTGGTCTTATCTCTGTCAGAGGCAGCCGGTGCTGGCTCCCCTGCCTGGCTCCCCTGCCATCTGGCAGCATTCAGAGCCCCTCGGGTGCTCTCTTTAAGAGCCATTTGAATCCATAATTCAAACTCAAGAGCATTTTCAATGTAAAAAATAGTAATGCTTGATTTAATTTTATTGCCTTGGGCTTTACCAGGAAAAGGGAAGTGAGGAGGGGAGGAGAGGCTGCACTTCTTCCCCCCAACCAGTGACATCTGCTGCTGGTGGGGAAACGCCCAGGGCATCGCCTTTCTGTGCAATTACTCCTGGGCATGAAAATAAAAACAACCCACTTTTTCTCCCCAATCTGCCAGCGTCTTTGCATGTCTGGAAATAAGCTCTCTGCTATTGGGCAACTTGCCAGGCTGCCCTGGAACAAACATCAGCTGTCACAGGCATAGTATAAGGAGAAGGGAAGACTCCAGGGCCAAGCAGAAGCCTTCAGGACAGCTCAAATATGGCCACCAAACAGACCCTGCAGATAAGCCTGAGAGAGCATCAGAGCAGATTAGAGTCCAGCAGATGGCTCTCTGGGGTCTGCCTGTGTTTCTGTCGGCTTTCACAGGCGCTATTTCTATACACGAATATCACTTTCTTGGAAAAACAATGATAAGGTTAGAGCAAAAACACACATATCTAAACTGGTATCACTGAAATCCTTAATAGAGTGGTAGAAATATCAGCACCCTCCAAAGGTTGCTAGCAGGTATATTTCCCATACTCAAGTTGAGCCAAGTGCAGGATACAGGTCTCTTGTACGTGGAGAGCCAGATGGCTTTCCCCTCTCCATTGCCACCTGCACACCCTAGAGTGGTCTGGCCAGGGCCATGTGTCTCACTGGAGCCCTGGTTTGTGAAGACCAGGGTCCCCTAGGACGGTTGGCAACATGAGTTAGTTTGTACTTCGCTGAGGACACCACATTTCAAGGTGAAAGAATTAATCATGGTGTAGAATGTGGCAGTGAGCAAGTCCTCCAGCGGTCTGTATACATATATGTATATACAAATGGCCATGCAATCTGCCTGACAGACTCCTCACCCACTCTAGGATTTCAGCTACACCCACCCAGGGGGCTATTTGGTACCACGTAACCCTGAAATCCTGGTTACAACTGGTTGTACCAAGAAGGCATGCCTGATTAAAGAGCAGCCTGGCTCACGGATCCTGCCAAACAGGCACAATTGTGACCTAATTGAGCTGATCAGATCTCATTGCTTAGACCGTTTGAGAACCTGGCATAAAAAAAAAAAAAAAAAAAAAAGAATTAGCAGTTCGTAAGGGGAAATAAAAACATTCTGATTTCTGAATAGGCAAATTTCATATCTAATCACCAGAGTGCCAAAGAAAGTATTATGGAAATAATTGATATTTGTTTTATTTTGAAAGCATTAAAATGATAATTACAGGGGAAAAAAATCAGAACTTTTTCTGGACTTATTTATATTTATCATAAAACTTCACATGGCATTTACTTTGAAATTCAGGATAGTTAAGAGTGGGGAGAGAAGCCTACACATTTTCCAGCCTAAATATCTTAATGTGAATCTGAAAAACATACATAGAGAAGGAGCAGGAAGAAGCACAGAAACAATAGAAGCCAGAATAGGAGAAAAGAGAATATGAAATAGCCAGAAGTCAGGAACAACAGGTACCAAGTGGGAGACTGGCTGAATCCCAGGAGTGACTGGGCAGCAAAGAGGAAACACAGGAACCCATTTCTGAGGGGACATCTACTGAAATTCCTGTCATGCCCCAGAGCTATTGCTGTGGCCTCAGTGTGGCCCTAAGTCTCCCTTATTTCCTCATGTGGCTTTGCTGCAAATCTCTGTCTCCTGAGCTTATCTTTGCTTCTTGAAACCTACAAGAGCTTCACTTTGGCATCATATTAGCAAATAAAAGAAAAAATATTCAGGGCGCCTGGAGAGCTCAGTCAGTTAAGTGTCCAACTCTTGATTTCCGCTCAGGTCATATCTCACCATTTGTGAGTTCCAGGCCCTCATCAGGCTCTGTGCTGATAGGGCGGAGCCTGTTTGGGATTCTCTCTCTCTCCTCTCTCACTCTGCCCCTACCCTGCTTGCCCTCTCTCAAAATAAATAAACAAGCTTAAAAAAAAAAAAAAAAGAAAGAAAGAAAGAAAAAATATTCAGATAGTATTACCAAAGCCAAAGGTAGAGAACTTTAAAAGGACTAGACAGGATGATATCATGATTCATGTATTTCAATTACAAGGTTTAATTCAAGAAGAGCTTTAAGTTGAAAGACAAACTTTGCAGAACATGGAATGCATTCAGATAACAGAGGCCAGGATGAATACATGTGAAACCATGTCGTACATGGTTTAAACAAATCCTTAAACAATCATGAGGCTGGGGATGTACAACGTGGGGACGAGAAAATTCAGAAGGCTTGTGATAGACCGTGTCCTGTGTCAGAAGGACAGTCAGCTGGAGGAAGGACTGGAATTGTTTCATGCACCAAAGGGAACAAATAAGAAAGTGGAGAGGGGCGCCTGGGTGGCGCAGTCGGTTAAGCGTCCGACTTCAGCCAGGTCACGATCTCGCAGTCCGTGAGTTCGAGCCCCGCGTCAGGCTCTGGGCTGATGGCTCGGAGCCTGGAGCTTGTTTCCGATTCTGTGTCTCCCTCTCTCTCTGCCCCTTGCCCGTTCATGCTCTGTCTCTCTCTGTCCCAAAAATAAATAAACGTTGGAGAAAAAAAAATTAAAAAAAAAAAAAAAAAAAAGTGGAGAAGAAAAGGCCTTAGTTCAATATTTAGGAAAAGCTTTTCAAAAATATGAACTTGGTCAGAAGATGGGGTGTTCTACTTTATAAGGTTGTGAGTTGTTTATCACTGAAAGTATTCCAGGAGAAACATGAAATACTTGGGCAGTGATGTTTTAAGGAAGATATTTAAGAACCATCTCGATTCTGAGAATGTTTGAGAGACAGACCCCTTCCATCCATCACCTTTCCTAGGTGGAGAGCACAGATTCTGGAGCCTGATTACCTGGGTTTATATCCTAGGTGGCCCCTAAGCAAGTTACTTAGCCTTTCTTTGCAAATTTCCCACTCTAGAAATTGAGAAAACAGGAGTACCTATAGCCAAAGATGTTGTAAAAATTAAATGAGACCATCCAAATAAAGAATTTAGAACAATGCCTGGCACCTAAGAAGCAGTAGATACATATATTGGTGGTTGTTGTTAAAACTTGTTCTCCAGGATTCACTTCCAAGTGATCATGGTCAAACTAATTCTAACAGTGAATGGAATATATGCATATCATTGAAGGAAACCAATATTAGAACTGTTCAGTTTATGTGTCATTAAATTAGTAAATGAATGTGAACAATGGCTCTAGGTTTTGGGACAGTCCTTTCTCCTCCTTTAGAAAGTCATGGATGACTAAAAAGAACAAAGGAAAGCAGCCCAAGATTAATTGTAATTGTATTCCACCATTGGGTCAGTAAATATTTGAGGGGTGCCTACCATGTGCTCAGCACTCTACTAGGCACAACAAACAAAACCAAATAAATAACATGCTCAAGAAGCTTACTTCCATTAAGGAAATTAACAAATAACCAAGATCATAACAGATAGGTGCAGAGAATATGCAGAATAGTGTGATAGACATTAGGGGACAAAGTGAGGGTGGAATGTCTTGGTCTGACCTGAATCCTCAGGAATAGACAGGGACCTTATTCTATTGGGGGAAGATGCAGACAGCTGAAGCAAATCCCTGTTACCACAAAAAGGAGAAGTGAAGATAGGCAAGGATCTCTGTTCAATGTCCCAGCTTTTCTGCTAAAAATAAAAACAGACTGACCATTTTTATAGGCAAGACAAGCCTTTGCAGTGATTTAGTCATGTAGCCTCAATTTAATTATCTATTCCATTCCTCTGAAGCCTCCTCAAAAATTAAGTTTCTCACTTTTCTGATGGTCGATTTTGCTTCCAAGTAATAAGATCACATTGATAACTAAAACTAATACAGAAGCCAAAAATTTCATTTTAGTCAAAAATATCCAATCTCTGCAACAATTCTATAGTAGCCAGTGTATCTTCAGATGGACTGGAATAAGAGGAAACCAGATTCGAAAGGAGACTTAAAGAGGTCCAAATCAGGGGCACCTGGGTGGCTCTGTTTATTAAGCATCTGATTTCGGCTCAGGTCATGACCTCGCGGTTTGTGGGTTCAAGCTCCGTGTCAGGCTCTATGCTGACAGCTCAGAGCCTGGAGCCTGCTTTGGATTCTCTGTCTCCCTCTCTCTCTGCCCCTCCCCTACATTCATTCTCTCTCTCAAAATAAATAAATAAACTTAAAAAATTCTTTAAGAAAAAAGTGCTGCCTTTTGACACTAAGATAACCTAAGATTGTCTATCTCTCTGTAGGAGAAGTGTTTTTTGTTTTCTTTTTCCTAGGGCTGAGTGAATAGAACTTAAGCATATCAACTCACTATGTAACTGTTTTACTGAAAAGTCTATGTGGAAAAGGTACGTCATGACTTTTTTCTAGTGGTGTTACATCTGGTTGTTCTTGGAAAAGCCATCAGTTCTTAAAGTACAGATAGAAGAATGGCATTCAGGAAATAGAACATAGTAGTAATCCTGATTCAGGAAAGATAGGTGACTGAGAAATATGAAATCATCCTAATAGCACTGGGAGTGGCAACTTTACTTCTCCTTTATTTTTTTTTTTTAATGTTCATTTATGTATTTTTGAGAGAGAGAAAGAGAGAGAGTGCACGTACATGTGAGCAGTGGAGGGGCAGAGAGAGATGGAGAGAGAGAGAGAGAAATAATCCCAAGCATGGTTCTAATCATAAACTGTAAGATCATGACCTGAACTGAAATCAAAATTTGGATGCTTAACCAACTGAGCCACCCAGGCACCCCCCCCCCCTCTTTTTTTAATGGCAATTACTGACCTCCAGGTTTCTTTTCCACAACTTTATGCCCCAACTACTTCTCCCATCATCTGGAGAACCTGAGTCCACAAGGGAGACTTACTCACCAGGGAGGCTCCCATCTCCAAGACTTTCTAAACTTCAGTTACATCATTAGGCTCCACCCATTTCAATCACCCAATGGGTGTGGCTTGAATTCTGTGAATATGGAGAATAATTCAATTCCTCAAGTTTAAACTCTAAGATCTCAGTCTTCAAGTATGATTTTCTGTTCTTATAGTACACTCATTCCACCACTCCCTATGCCCACATTTTTGTGGTATCTAGTGCCTTAATGCCTGCTTTGGGAAGCTGTCAGCTTCTTGTCTCTATAGATGTTCAGGAAGAAAAAGGATCATCGTTTGTCAGGGATACAAGAAACAGCTACCCTGGCCTTTTGAGAAAGTTATGTTGCCCTAATACTTGGAGGGATATGAGGTTCAAAAACATATTGCAGCTGTTAGTAAATGCTTGATTCTAGCAGTTACAGGGGACTAACCTTCCAATAAGTGTTTTATGTTTAAATGACCAAGGTTCCAATTTAGGCACTAAATAATCACCAAGTAATTAAAGTGGTAAATACTGAAAAACTGTGTGTCAATTTAAATAAACTGTGTAATGTTACAGCCAGTGCTTTGCAAATTCAAGACATACGGTGACATATAAGAGATTATAATTAATGTAAAACCCAATTTACAGAAGGAAATGGTGTTGCTCAAAAATCACATACAGTGTTTAAGTTAAGACTTATTAAGGCCATGACATCAGCTTCAAATCTAATATGCTGAGGTAAATTGGCACTTGCCTCAGTTTTCAGACTCCATTTAAATTGGACTCAATTAGAAGAATCCTATTTGTTGTAATAAGAATAGAAAACACAATAAAACCAATTCTAAAGTTGAAAATTAAGGGGCGCCTGGGTGGCTCGGTCGGTTGGGCGTCCGACTTCAGCTCAGGTCACGATCTCGCGGTCCGTGGGTTTGAGCCCCGCGTGGGGCTCTGGGCTGATGGCTCAGAGCCTGGAGCCTGCTTCCGATTCTGTGTCTCCCTCTCTCTCTGCCCCTCCCCCATTCATGCTCTGTCTCTCTCTGTCTCAAAAATAAATAAAACGTTAAAAAAAAATTTAAAAAAAAAAAAAGAAAATTAAGTGAAAGCAACAAGCCAAATATATTGAATAAACGTGAGCAATCTGAAATCTGTAATGGTAATCTCCAGACAGCTGGGATGAAAGTAGTCTTGCATAGAAATTCTGTATTAATTTGACTTGGGAGTTTGTTATCAAGGCAGGCAATCATAACTATCCATCTTTATTTAACTTTAACAGATCAAATAAGGGAATATTTTATGCACCAAAGATTGTCACAGACATTGGTTACCAATTGATACAATCAAGGTGTAGAATGTTAGAAGAGATTCTCAAAAACCTTAGGACAATCTAACATACCTACGTAATTATTTTTCTCTTCCTCAGGGAACAAAGGAGGTTAATAGACTATAACCACTGTTTGTAAGCAAGTTACAGGAAGATCTGTGTGACTGTTCTCCAGAAGATAAATACACTGAGGGAGGAGAAATGTAATATCTGCCAAATACCTTGCTCAGGACTCTTTGTTGGAAGATTGTGCTGACTTGCTATCTATAATTCTTCTAGAAGAAAGAAAGAATCTCATCTCCCATTGTCCTGAATGAATTAAGACAATTAGTATTGACAGACATAGTGGACCCAAATTTTTCTTCTGAAGAAGGTTTGAAAAGGATCAGACTACCTCTCTGTTACTACTGTTACTCCTGGAACAACCAATGCATTTCTGCCAAAGACTTGAGAATGGAGAGCAAAACCTTTCTGCTGTATCCTATCCCCTATCTGCCACCTTGGGTTCCAGAGCTATTTATATCTTTAAATCTCACTTTTGCCAGAAAACTAGAAGCTAGATAGGATAGACAACATTTTTTAGCACTGTATTTGATAGTGGAGAAAGAGATTACAAAATCCTTTGACTTAGAACCCTAAAATATCCACCTCCTTGCAAAGAAACAATATCAATAACTTCTAATCCTGCCTTCAGAGACAACCTCTAATTTTGGAAGTTCTAAGACACTATTCAGTGGTCACCTAGACAAGCAACTGGTAGTTTCCTTGCAACTCTAGAGGATTACACATGTACATATATTGCTAGCTTTATATCTAGCCACTGAAATAATATTTCATTCAAATTTTCAAAGGACAGGAAGAGAAGTGCAGTGAGAACAGCTTTAGCATTTCCACAAAGGGGAAGTTGATCTTTATCATTTGATGTGCAATCAGACACTGGACTGATTTATTTCACTTGTTAATTTTTCAGCAAGAATTCTAATTTGATATTTAAGGACCACCACTGTTATTGGTTTTTAATCCCCCTTTAAAAATAGTTATAAAACTTTTTTAGGTAATCAAATCTGAAAACAATTGGGAAAATATTTCAGCTGTTTGTATATTATGGAATATTAAGCTGATATAAAGGTGTTCAAATGGATTAAGTGGGGGGGAAATATACTTAACTCACAGCTTTATTCAATCTACTCCATCATGACCAAAATTCATCAGGAAAATAATTCAAGGCAAAAAAGTTAGTTTGAAACTAATGTCACAGGGAAAAATGGTCCTAAACCCTAAATAAGTTGAGTGTTAAAAAGAAAAATAATGAAACCACTAGCTTAAAAGCAAAACAAATTTTAAAAGATAGAAATGCAGTGGAGACTACCCTGCATTTAAAATGACTAAACTTCATTTAATGCACGCCAGGTATGTTTATGTAAATCATTAGAAGTTGCTAGAATATATGAAATCCTAAGGAATCTAGTAACACATGCTGTGTGATGAATCACATAATACTTTTGAATTAAAAATAGCAGAGAACATAAATTTGAGATTTGAAATTAAAATAAAAATGAGATCTGACATTCTTGATAGAAGTGCTTGTATTAATAATGGCACCTTAAAGTCTAATTTAAAAAAACAATAAGCAAATTCATGTTCTTGTGGAATGCATATAGCCATCTAAGAGAACCTAATAAGCTCACTGCATCAAATGGTACATAAATAGAGTCTGTCCCAGGGCTGGGCTGGGAAGAATCCAGTGTTTATGACTTTCTGTCTCCCAGCCACATGGAGTTGCTGTGGTGACTTTCTCTCTCATGTTGGTTTGTTCTCCAAAAGTACAAAAAGCCAGATGCCTGTGGGTTCGGGTGTGCCTAATTGAGCCACACTGAGCACCAAATGACCTGGAAATGTTTAATCCAGCTTTTGTCAGAACAAATTACTGGGATGTTCTCATGCCCCCTTAGGGACTAATTTATGATTGGATACCAAGCCCTGTGCAAAGCTGTGGGCCAAGACTGAAGCCCACTTTACCCCTGCATGCAGAGTCTGGATATGCCACTCTGATGTGAAGAGGAACCACTCTCAAGTGATGGGATGAATAAGAGGATGGCCAAATAAAATACTACAAGGGTCATAGAGGGAGATGTGCATTTGTTACTTCTCCTCAAAGAGCTCTTTTGTGGAAAGAGAGGCTTAATGTGCTCCCTGCAAATTGCCTTGCAATACACTGGCAATGAATCCTTATAGCATGTGAATGGACTGAATGCCACTGTCTCCCACCTCCCAAATTGATACATTGAAACCCTACCCCACAATGCGATAGTGTTCGTTGGTGGGGCCTTTGGGAGATGATTAGGATTAAATGAGGTCATGAGAGTGGAGCCCCCATGATGGAGAGTAGTGCCCTCATGAGTCAGGAGACACCTTGCTCCCTCTCTCTATTCTCTGCCATGTGAGGATAGAAAGAGAAGACAGGAGTGTGCAACCAACGCAGAAGAGAGTCTCACCAGGACCTGACCATGCTGGAACCCTAATCTTAGACTTCCAGACTCCAGAACTGTGAGAAATAAATTTCTACTGTTACAAAGTACCCAGTCTGTGGTACTTTGTTATATATCACCCCAGCACTCATCTAGCAATTCTAATATTTTTAGTATCAAATTATTCCCATTTCATGAACAATTCACTAGGGTGCCCACGGCTTGCAGGAAGAACCTTGAAAACCAACCTTGAGTTTGGTATATACTGATGTCAGGTGAAACAGGCTCAGCCCTCTGAAATTCTCTCTACATGGCACTTTTACCACACTTGGATTCCTCACTCAGCCCCACAGACTTGTGCTTCACACTCCTTACTTTGTTTTGTTATTGTCCTCCTTTTGGACTTTGGACAGAGAGTGTTGCGTACAATATTCTTCAGTTTCAGGCTATCATCATCAATCCATGCAAAGCTCTTCTCTTGTTTTATTTCTGTGTTTTTCCCCATCATAACCCACACAATTATTTCCCTTCCCTTGCCCCATAGGCATGAATTCTAATGTGCTTAATGTATATCATTGCATCTATAGGTGTCTTGGAAAGATATGTGAATGTGATTTCAATGTATACAAATAGCACTGAATTATTCCATTGCTTTTTTTTAATATGTATAATATTAACAAAAATAAACTCAAAATGGATGAAAGACCTAAATGTAAGATAGGAAGCCATCAAAATCCTCGAGGAGAAAGCAGGCAAAAACCTCTTTGGTCTTGCCCGCAGCAACTTCTTACTTAACACGTCTCCAGAGGCAAGAGAAACAAAAGCAAAAATGAACTACTGGGACCTCATCAAAATACAAAGCTTCTGCACAGCGAAGGAAACAATCAGCAAAACTAAAGGGCAACCGATGGAATGGAAGAAGATATTTACAAACAACATATCAGATAAAGGGTTAGTATCCCAAATCTATAAAGAGCTTATCAAACTCAATACCCAAAAAACAAATAATCCAGTGAAGAAATGGGCAAAAGACATGAATAGACACTTCTCCAAAGAAGACATCCAGATGGCCAACACATGAAAAAATGCTCAACTTCACTCATCATCAGGGAAATAGAAATCAAAACCACAATGAGATACCACCTCACACTTGTCAGGATGGCTAACTTTAACAACTCAGGCAACAACAGATGTTGGCAAGGATGTGGAGAAAGAGGATCTCTTTTGCATTGTTGGTGGCAGTGCAAGCTGGTGCAGCCACTCTGGAAAACAGTCAGGAGGTTTCTCAAAAAACTAAAAATAGAACTACCCTATGACCCAGCAATTGCACTACTAGGCATTTATCCACGGGATACAGGTGTGCTGTTTCAAAGGGACACATGCATCCCAATGTTTATAGCAGCACTACCAACAATATCCAAAGTATGGAAAGAGCCCAAATGTCCCTCGATGGATGAATGAATAAAGAAGATGTGGTATATATATACAATGGAGTATTACTTGGCGATCAGGAAGAATGAAATCTTGCCATTTGCAACTACGTGGATGGAACTGGAGGGCATTATGCTAAGTGAAATTAGTCAGAGAAAGACAAAAATCATATGACTTCACTCATATGAGGATTTGAAGAGACAAAACAGATGAAAATAAGGGAAGGGAAACAAAAATAATATAAAAACAGGGAGGGGGACAAAACAGAAAAGATTTATAAATATGGAGAACAAACTGATGGTTGCTGGAGGGGTTGTGGGAGGGGGGATGGGCTAAATGGGTAAGGGGCATTAAGGAATCTACTCCTGAAATCATTGTTGCACTATATACTAATTTGGGTATAAATTTTAAAAAATAAACAATAAAATTAAAAATATATATATAATATTAATATGTAGTAATATTATACAATGATGACTGCATCTACATTGATATAATATTGTTACCTCTGACTGCTATATAGTATTTCATTATTATGAAGTACTTCAGAAATTGTTCCTTTACATTCCCAGGAGGGATGCATGAGAATTCTTGTTTGCCCACTTGGGATTTTCCAACATTCTAACATTCGCCAATCTGATGCTTATAAAGGAGATTGCTACTGTTTTCATTTACATTTCTGATTACTACTGAAATTGGATACCTCTTCACATATTTGTTACCCATATAGATTTCTCCTTCTATGGATTGCTTATTTATTTCTTTTAAGCATTTTCTTTTCTTCACTGATTTGTTCATTGCATATCTTAGATATTAATCACTTGTTAGTATACACTATATATCTTCTCCAAGCTCATCCTCATTCTGTTAAATTTACCTATAGTCTTCTTTAATAGAAATCCTTAATTGTATATAACTAAGTCTACTATTTTTACCTTATTTTTGCAATTTTACTATCATATTTAAGAGAATATCCTCCACTCTGACACAAGAACTTTTTATTAGAATTGTGTTAAATTGGTGGATTAACATGAGGACAATTTAGATCTTTACAACATTGTCATTCTGTCATTAACATGCTATAGCTTTCTAATCATTCAGGCCTTATTTTATTTCTCTTATAGTTTAAAATTTTTTATAATAATTTTTTTGCATTCTTTGTAATTGATTCCTAACTATGTAATATGTAATTTTATATGTAATTTGTTGTTATCATGCCTGTTTTTCTATAGCATTTTCAATTATTGCTATGGTGGAGTTTCCTAAGTTTACCTTTAACTAGCAAGCTTCTGAACTCTCTCATTATACTAAGAGTTTGTCTGCTTATTGTGCTGTGTTTTTTATGCAGATGATTATGTTGTATGCAAATAACAAGTTTGCTCTTTCTTCCAAACTCTTTTCCCTCTCATTTCTATTTCTTGTCTTTCTGCATTAGCCAGGACCTTTAATTATTTGTGGGTCAGTAAGCATTGCTTATATGCCATGTTCTTCTGTTGTTCCAGATCTAAAAGGGAGTGAATTTAAAGTTGCTCCATTAAATAAATAAATAAATAAATAAATAAATAAATAAATAAATAAATAGTTTATCCACTAAATATTTTCTGTAGTGTTTTTATACGCAATATTTATCAAGTTAATGGAGTTTCCTTCATGTCTTAATTTACTGTGAGGTACTTTTTTTTTTCCATCAAGAGATGTTAAAATTTATCAAGTTCTTTCTATTAATGTGATTCTTTCTTTTAAATTTTTTTTTTTTTTACATTTATTTGTTTTTGAAAGACAGAGGCAGAGCACAAGTGGGGAGGGGCAGAAAGAGAAGGAGACACAGAATCCGAAGCAGGCTCCAGGCTCTGAGCTGTCACCACAGAATCCGATGCGGGGCTCAGACCCACAAACCATGAGATCATGACCTGAGCCAAAGTCGGACACCTAACCGACTGAGTCACCCAGGAGCGCCTAATGTGATTCATTTTAATGATAGATTTTCTGATTTTCAGTTAGTTTTGTATTCCTGGAATAAATTCTACTACATCATATTACATTTCTATAATATATGATTGGCTTTCATTATCTAAAATTTTACACTGGATTTTTCTGTCATAACTGGACTTACAATTTTCTTTTGTTTTATTGACTGCTTGAAGAATCAAGGTTATGCTATCCTCAAAAATGACTCATTTTGCTTTTAGTCTTTTCAAGTTTCTGGAACAATTTACTTAAATGAGAATTATTTGTTCATTGAAATTCTATTAGAACCCATCCATTAAAATAGCTAGGTTGAAGGTAGGATAATTCTCATTTCATTTCCGTTAGTAGCCCTGATCCATTTGGAATTTCTATTACAAATCTGAGAGTGATGGTTGCTTATAACTTTATTATTTAAAAGCCTAACTTTGCTTGTAACTGTTTCCCTTTTTCATTAAATGTTTTATTTGCATATTCTCTTTTGTCCTTGATTAATTAAAGATTTGTCTAACTTTTTAGGTATTTTAAAAACTATGAGGGGCGCCTGGGTGGCTCAGTCGGTTGCACGTCCAACTTCGGCTCAGGTCATGATCTCATGGTCCCTGAGTTCGAGCCCCACCTTGGGCTCTGTGCTGACAGCTCGGAGCCTGGAGCCTGCTTCGGATTCTGTGTCTCCCTCTCTCTCTGCCCCTCCCTCACTCATGCTGTCTCTCAGAAAAATGAATAAACATTAAAAAAAATTTTTTAATTAAAAATAAATAAATAAATAAATAAATAAATAATAAAAACTATGACTGAGTTTTCACTTTGCTATCCTCTATTTTTATTGCTCTTAATATTTTTGCTGTAATATTTATTGTTTCTATTCTCCATTTTTCTTTGGCTTTTGTTTCGTGTGCTTCTATCTTCTTAAATAAAATACTTTATTTTTTATCAGATAGATCAAAGCTATAACTTTTCCTGTACAAATTAATTTAGCTCTGTCCAACAAATCTTGACATTATTACTGTCAAGCAGTACTACTTTCACTTTTTCAATTTTCCATCTGCAGAATTCTATTTTAAATTTTTCTCTTGTAGAAAACATGTTTCTTCCAATCTCAGAGTCTTTTATTTTTGGTTTAGTCTATTTACATTTATTGTAATTACTGTTACATCAGAATTTGTTTTTGTAATTTTATTTCTTGTTTTCAGTCATCAACATATTTTCAATTTATCATATAGTGGGTTTTTTTTTCTTTCATTCCAAACTTCCATTGGATAAATCAATATATTTTTCTGATAGTTTGAAAGTTACACATTTTATTATCGTACTTTGGTTGATTATCCCTAACTTTTAAGATCTATACTTTGGAGGTTTTTTTCCTATTAATTTCTTAATATTAACATTTTTATATTCTGAGCAAACAAGTCAAGGGTGAGAAATACTATAGACTTACACACTCAACAGAGGTTCGAAACTTATACCAGCATTCAGAGACTAGAAAGCTGAAAATCATATTTCTAAGATTTCTTTACAGCTAGAGTGCCAAATATGACTTAGGTTCCCTCAATCTACGGCATGCACACTAAATCTTGATTCAGAACCAAGTCATATGGTGACAGAAGCAGACAGTTCTGGCTTAGATTGTGGGAAATGCAGCATGATTCAGGAGCTAACAGTCTTACTAGTGACTCCTTAATTCAGCCTTCTTCTGACTACAGTAGAAGCAGGTTCCAAGCTGACTCAGTTCTGCAGTGAAGTTTTTGGGGAGTTTTTCCTGCAAGTTCAGCCTCAAGACTATTTCATTAGGCTTTTTAAAAATAGTCTGAGCAATCCATACTCCCTTAAAAGTCCTTTTTATTTAAACCTCCTTGAGTGAATTCTGTTATCTGCAACCAAGACTTTTTCTTGGTTGAGAAGATAATTTTAATTTATTTTTTAATGTTTGTTTATTTTTAAGAGAGAGAGTGTGTGTGCAAGTGGGGGAGGGGCAAAGAGACAGGAAGACAGAGGACCCAAAGCAGGCTGTGTGCTGAAAACAGAGAGCCCCATGCAGGGCTCAAACTCACGAACCATATATGATCATGACCTGAGCAGAAGTCAGATGCTTAACCGACTGAGCCACTAGGTGCCCCAATAATTTTAATTCTTTTCACCAATCATTGGTTCATGTGGGATTTCGATGTTTAAATTAAAAGTGATAATTGATTATAATTTTGTTGTCTTAAAATTTCTTATTTAGAATTATTTCCTCTTTTCACAGCATATTTTGTTTTTTTGCACGTTCTGTTGTATCTTTGATGAGTCTTATCAGACTTGTCTGATCAAGATCCTGAACAACAATATCTTAACATGTTTTTACATCCATGTGATATCTTTACTACTACCTTGGAAGTATATTAGTATCATCATAGGTTTTGTTCTAAATTTGGAATGGATTCTTTTTTCTCTCTAAATGGATTAGTTACCTGTTGCCACAATAATGCTATGCAATAAACAGAAAATTTCTACAGCATACAACAATAAACATTTAGTTTTGCTCACAAGTCTACGAGTTACCCAGGCAGTTCTAAGGATCTTTGCTAGGCTTGACAGTGTTCACTCAGGCCTTTGAGGTCAACTGCAGGTCAGTTAGATGGCTTTAAATCTCTTGGCTGGTTTGTATGCCTTGGGCCTTGTCTGGGATGACTGAGCCAACATCTCTGCTTAACAGCTCTATAATCTTCCAACACACTAGCCTGGACATGTTTTCAAGGGGGTAACAGAGTTCCATGAGAGAGAACACAGAAGCACTATCATTTTTTACCACAATCTAACGGCCAAAGCAAATCACAAAGCCAATGCAGACTCAAAGGATGGATAAATAGACTCCACTTCTTGATTAAATAAGCTACCAATTTCACACTGCAAAGGGCAAAGATGCAGGAAGAGAGGGATAATCAGGGTCATTGTGCAATCAAACTACTACTCGATTGTTTCAGCTATCTATTGCTTTATAACAAAGCACCCCAAAATGTTGTGGCTTACAACAACTCATTATTATCTCTTATGGTTCTATACAATGACCAGAGTTATATAAATAGTTCTCACTAGCGTCTCTAATGCAGTTCCACTCAAGTGACAGCTGGACTGGAGTCATCTGAAGGTTCGACTGGACCTAACATCCAAGACAGTTCACAGCTCTGGTGCCTCAGCTGAGATATTGAAATAGCTGGGGACTTACTTCCATGTGGCTTCACCATGTTGTTAGCTTGGACATTCTCAAGGTATTTAAGCTTCTTACATGACTGCTCATTTTCACCAGAATAAGCATTCCAAGAGACCAAGACTGAAGCTGCAAGGCCTAGCCTTAGCAGTCACACAGTGTCTCTTTTGCCACATTCTACACAGGTCAGCCCAGGTTCAGTATAGAAAGGATATGCGTGAAGATGTGAATACTAGGCATTTGCATGCATGCACATATATGTGTGTATGTGCAATATCATATGTGTATGCAATGCAGTATCATCTTCAGCTTTCATTCTGAATGCTTAGTTGGTTGTTTTCCATGTAAATAAATATATGCGCATTTGTATTTCTTTTTAGGCAATACATTTTACGTATTTATGTATTTCCTAGAGTACTGGGTTTATTTTTCTTCTTCCAGAATATATAATTCTTTCAACAATGTTGTCAAAATGGATACTTTTCGGGGCCTTGCATGTTCAAGAATATCTTTATTTTATACTTAAGTTTAATTTTTCAAAGTTCCCTCCCATCGTTACTTTGTGTCCAATATTGCTATTAAAACACTTCTTTACTGAAGTCATTAGACCAGTTTTCTTAGCCTTTGATTTGTTTTTTAATTTTACATTCCTTTTGTCAATCTAGGCTCAACTACTTGTTTCATCCACCTCCTCCCAACACATTCATCAAGCAATGCTGGTTCTCAAGAAACACCTGTGCTTACTTCTTAGGCTCTGCTCTTTGTCAATAGGTGACTCAGTGATAATCCAGCTCTTGAAGTGGAGAGTGGAGAAAGGACTGACCATTCAGAGTCCCCAGCTCAGGGCTTTCACTGATACCTATGGACAGCCAGACTATGAGCTTAATATTGTCCTGCAGCCTCCAGCTAAGGGGCTGGCCCTGCCATTGTCCCTTCTCACATGGCTTTGGGAAGGTAATATTCCACTCAGGGAAATGTGGGGCTCGATAAAAACTCTCCCCCAGCTACTTCTACTCATGATACCTACATCTTCTCTGTTCCAGGTTGCTCTTTCATCCAATCCCTATTATTTCCACTCCACCTCCATCATAAAGAGACTCAATTACCTTCCACCTCCTAAGGTGGTTCTCACAATCTTTATTCTGAGATTTGACCTTGCCTCTCTTAGCTCCATGTCATCCTCAGAGCCAAGATTATATGATATTGCCAACTGATCAAGAACCACATGTTCAATGTCACAAACTCTTCAGTTTGTTTTTAGATAACACATTATATTAAAATGTAGTATGGAAATTAGAACATGGTAAACTTTGGAATATAATGTTTGAAATAAGTTTTCTCAGTCCACACTACTTTGAAAAATTCCATTAGATATTGTACCTTACATAATTACCTTTAAAAAAAAAAAAGCCCAAGTGAATAGATCAGCATATATTATACATGACTATCTTCTAAGTTTGTTTAATCAATAAAGAATAAAAAAGAATAATTATAAATATATTCATCTTGGTAAAACTAAAGGACACATGTGTCTCATTATAAATTAATTCATATATTCCCTCGTTTCCTTTTTTCCAGAACATTTGCCATTCCTTATCAACTAGTATACAAAAGAATAGAAAAACAAAGGTTCCTCATATTGTCTTTTGTATTTCCATATTAATAAACCAGAATAAAAGTAGTGAATGGCTTCAATTATAAAAAGGAAGGGATCTGGCTTACCATTTTGATAAAGCCAAAGGCAAGTTTTTCTTATTTTTGGCTCAACCTGTATCAATCTTTGAAGTCACTCACTGGTGAACATTTTAATTGTTTTGTTCCAATGCTATCTATAAATATAATTATTTTCAATATGGAATGTTTTAATTTACTAAATTAACTCAAATCACAACCCTCTTGTTGTCTGCAGTTTATTGTTTGTTTGTGTGTTTGTTTTGTTTTTGCATTTAGTACATGGTTTGTCAAGGTCATCATCTCCACCTCTAGCTTTCATTTGAAGCCTTCTTCACAGATGAGAATGCATACCTTTTAGGGAAACAGAGTTGGGACCAGGTAAACCAAGGGCTGCATCATAGTCTTTTTCTCCATAGTCTTAAATATAAAATATATCAATAAATATTTCCACGTTTAGATTCTAAGATCTCCACACATATAGCAGTGCTTTTGGCATCTGCTTCTTTTGGATGTTTGGTTTGACGCAAACCTATAACAAACATCTTTCATGTGTAATCTATTCCATGAGCACTTGTTCAACTGGAACCTAATACATACGCTTGAAGAACATTCTTGAATCAGCACATTGGAAATACTTTGTCTCCCACCTAGCTGAGCTTTTGGAAGCACTTCTTTTCTTAAAGAACTTCTTAAGCATAAATTTTGTGAAGAATATTGAAAAGTCATATAGTAGTTAATGGCTGTTGCACTTCTTTAATTTTGAATTACTTCCTTGCTCTCTTTGAAAAATTTTGGTGGATGAAGAGATATTTTTCAAATAGAAGTATAGCACTCATTTAAAAAGATATCATTGGCATGTTTAGATTTGTATGGGGTTCAGCCAGAAGTGATCTTTAGAGGTAGTTACTAAAACTCAAGTAGTAATTTAATTATGGAACTCTGTGGAATTGGTATGTTTTCTGGAGTAGGTCTTCTCTGACCCTGAAATACATAAAACAATCTTAAGAATTGCTTTTGTTTATTTGTTTTATTTTGTTTTCAGGAAAAATTTGGAAGCCGTTTTTCCCCTAAAAATATAATTCCCACAGCAGGTGCCCAACTGTCCTCCGTGACAGCCCCCTGCTTACTCGCCACAAAGAGCTAGAATGAGCAAAGCCCACTCTCCATTGTGGTACAACTCCAGACAAGCCCTCCAGTGCTAGGAAAGTCATGGAGGCAGGGGGTGGGAAGGAACAGATGGGCTCAGATCCTACACTCTGAGCTCCCCAGCCCCAATGGGATTTATTGCTTTATCGAGATGGTTTTGGTTTCAGACCCTCCTTTTACTCTTAGCTCCCTACTTGCTACCTACCCTCCTGTCTTTACTCCATTCCCATACTTCATCTTAGTGCCTGGAAAACCAGCTGTGTTCAATGTCCCAGGTCTGTGCCTTTCCCCAACGAGGGGAGTGAGAAACTTAAAGCCTATAACTGACCAAGGTGAAGTATAGTCATTATGCTCTTGTGAACTCTTCTTGGTAGCTGAGGATCAAAATGCTTCATCATTTAGGGGAAGATCAAAGAAAGCCAAGTTCATTCTTGCAAAGAATACAGCATGGCTAAGGTCCAAGATGCTTTGGCCATTCAGTTAAATGAGAAGTAGAGAAGAACCATCTGTTTACTATGCAAAGTAAGCAAAAAGTAGACATCTGGGGAGACAGGTGATGAAGTGGAATAGAAATGAACTGAAATTCAGGAGGCTTGTGTGATAGCCCTAGCTTTGCCCATCGTAGTAGCAGTATGACCTTGGGGGAGGTCAATTAACCTCTGAGGACATCAACTTCCTCAGCATCACATCAAGAGTATGGAACTACATGACACCCAAAGTATTTATAAACCCAAAAGATTTTTTCTTGACCCTAATTGACCTCTCCTGCTAAAGCAGACACACATCAAACACAGCCATTTGCTCATTATAGGGATTCAATATGCTAAATTGAATGTCCAAAGGCAACCTAATTAGGCAGGCAGTGAGGCTGTGGCTATTTCTGATGTGACTCCAGTGCCCTTGAAAATGTGTCCTTTGGTCTGCTCAGTCCTGCCCTTGACTGTAAGAGTGTTAGCATTCTCTGCTGCCTTATGGAAAATAGTAGCTCTGCTCCTATTACATTTTTTTGTCAACACAGAACGATATTCTTACTCAGTAGTTAGCCCACTTTATTCCATGTGCAGAAAGTTTGAAGTTTCAGATGGTTTGTTTGTAAGCTAAAATGGAGTCAGTTTTCCAAATTAGTTGCTATAAATTTTGGTAATTATTTGAGACAGAGACTGAGAGGCAAAGACGAAGGGTCATGTCTTAAATCAAGCATTTCAGTGGTAGCAAGCATTTTAATTCTCACTTTAGGTAGCAAGATCAAAAGGTTCATCCTATCATTTCCTGGGGTCCTTTCATCAGCTTGAACATTTACATAAATTAGAATTATTTTGGGGCGCCTGGGTGGCGCAGTCGGTTAAGCTTCCGACTTCAGCCAGGTCACGATCTCGCGGTCCGTGAGTTCGAGCCCCGCGTCAGGCTCTGGGCTGATGGCTCGGAGCCTGGAGCCTGTTTCCGATTCTGTGTCTCCCTCTCTCTCTGCCCCTCCCCCGTTCATGCTCTGTCTCTCTCTGTCCCAAAAATAAATAAAAACGTTAAAAAAAAAAATTAAATTAGAATTATTTTCTTCTAAATAGGAAAACATTTAAGTACCATAAATTCATGTGTATTTTTCAGAAGTTATTCACTGAGGGTTAATTCACCAAATAAGACAACTGCTATTAATTTATGGGGCAAGGAATATTACTATGACCTACATCATGGGTTTAGAAATTTTATACACATTGCAAAGATACAAAATATTGAATCACAATAACAGACTCATCTCATTTTTCACTGACCCAAATGGTTGGTGCCATGGAAACATTGTGATTTCTATACTATATCAAAAATTCAATAGTCTGAAGTGGCATTAAGAATAAAAGCAAGGGTGTCTGGGTGGCTCAGTCAGTTAAGCATCTGACTTTGGCTCAGGGCATGATCTCACAGTTTGTGAGTTCGAGCGCCACGTGGGGCTCTGTGCTGACAGCTCAAAGCCTGGAGCCTGCTTCAGATTCTGTGTCTCCTTCTCTCTCTGCGCCTCCCCTGCTCATGCTCTCTCAAAAATAAACATTTAAAAACTTTTTGTTTAAAGAATAAAAGTGTTACTTTCGTTATTTTGTTTTGCTGTAAAAAGCACTGAACAAACTCAAAGTAAAAGGAGAACATCCTATGAGGATTAGTTTGCTGGATTGAGACTATTTATTAATATATAAATAATCCACTAAAATAAATCCCTATTCAAAACAGTAGCTTGCATCTCTTTCTCTCTGCTCATTCTCTCTACAGTTGACTCTCAAACTGGTATTAATGGTTAACTTGGCTCTATTTAAGAATGATCTAAAGATATATAATATTTTTTGATCCATTAGAGAACTTTTATTCTAGTTTTATTCTAGTTTTATTTTAATGGTTATTCTTAATTCAAGTTAAGATTTTTCTATCAAATATATTTTTAAATCTATTGTGTCTGTATTTTACTGTCTTTTTCTAAACTCTTATTATCAGAACTCTTTCATTTATTTTTTTTTAATTTTTTTTTCAACGTTTATTTATTTTTTGGGACAGAGAGAGACAGAGCATGAACGGGGGAGGGGCAGAGAGAGAGGGAGACACAGAATCCGAAACAGGCTCCAGGCTCTGAGCCATCAGCCCAGAGCCTGACGCGGGGCTCGAACTCACGGACCGCGAGATCGTGACCTGGCTGAAGTCGGAAGCTTAACCGACTGCGCCACCCAGGCGCCCCAGAACTCTTTCATTTAATCAGTAGGTATTTATTTTATAAAGTATTTTTTTTTAATTTTTAACATTTATTTTTGAGAGAGAGAGTGACAGAGTGTGAGCAGGGAAGGGACAGAGAGAGAGAGGGAGACACAGAATCTGAAGCAGGCTCCAGGCTCCAAGTTGTCAGCACAGAGCTTAATGGGGGCTTGTATCCACGACCTGCAAGATCATGACGTGAACCCAAGTCAGACGCTTAACCAACTGAGCCACCCAGGCCCCCCCTAATCAATAGGTATTTATTGAAACCACTATGTGCTAGAATGATATGGTTTTCTTTATTCCAATATTAATCAATATGCAATTTGATTAGAACAAGTTCTCCAAGAAAGCTCAGCAATTTAGACATAGTATTGTGGCTTTTAGTCTAAAATGATGGTTAAAGTACCAAAGGCCAGCTCACTCTTCTGTGGATTGTCTCCATTTAAAGTATTTCCTTTATAGGGATGCCTGGGTGGCTCAGCCAGTTAAATGTCCAACTCTCGATTTCGGCTTGGGTCATAATCTCAAGGTTCATGAGATTGAACCCCGTTGTTGGGCTCTGTGATGACAGTGTGGAATCTGCTTGGGATTTTGTCTCTCCTTCTCTCTATGCCCCTCTCCTGTGGGCACACACCCACTTGGTCTCTCTCTCAAAATAAATAAACTTTAAAAGTTTTTTAAAAATAAAATATTTCCTTTATAGATATCAGAATAACATAAAGTATATTTTATCAATCTTGTGGTTTTACCCTATTGAAATTCTTTATGTGCCAGTTATTTCAAAAGAATTTTCTAATTTAACTATTCAGTTAACTATTGTTTATAGCTTGGCCTTTGGAGATAATGGGGTTTGGATTTAGATTCTGATTCTCCTACTTATAAAATGTTTAACTTTAGGCAAGTAACTTGGTCTTTCTGAGCCTTAATTACTTCAGCTCTAAAAGCAGGATAACACATGCCTATCTCACATAAAACACTGTTTTATGTCTTAAAAGTTGCCACATATGAAAAGGCCAAGCACACCATCAGACAGGAAGCATGACTCAATGTCAGTTTCCTTCTTTATTTTTTTATTTCTTCCCTTCTAGTGGATTTTTTCTTTAAGATATTACTCACATGACTCCCAAAATTCTTCTATAACTGTCAAAAGCTGATTAACCTTATTTAACCACATATCATATGCTGACAAGAGTGAATGCAGCATAGTATCTTCTGCTCTTTTTAGAATAGCACATGGACTGATGATAATTCACAAGTACGGAAAATCTCAATTAATCCAAATATTAAAATCAGAAGAAGAAGGCAGTGAAAAAAGTTAGGAAGAAGCAATACTACAAATAGAGGACCTACGATTATACACCTGGGTCTCCATTACCAGTATTGTTTCTTTACATTTTTTTTTCATTTGTGTATAGTTGACACACATTACATTAGTTTCAAGTGTACAACATGGTTATTCAACAAGTTTATACATTATGCTATGCTCACCACAACTGTAGCTACCATCTGTTATCATCAATGCTTTTACAATGTCATTGACTGTTTCTTATGCTGTGCCTTGTATTCCTCTGACTTATTCATTTCATAACTGGAAGCCTGTATTCTTTCTAACTCAGAATATGGGTAAACCCCCAGGGTCTTTACAGCAACACTCATGGCAAGAGTAAGCAACATGGGTCAATGAATGGGAGATAGAGGCAGTGGGCGAGGGAAGCCAAATGGATACTTCCTACATGCCCTCACCTGATACTCAGTTTTTTCCCATGTGACACTTATGTTATGTAGAGGAGGCAGGTCTACAAGAGTCTCATATCCATATTAAAGAAACAGCCACTGGTTTTGACTGGAAGCCATTTGAGAGACTTGGCCCCCTCAGTAGATACCATAGGATAAATGCTGATTAGAAAAAAAGATGGTTTATCTCAACAGTGGATGCCAGTCAAGGACACAATGCCCCATTTCCATCTATCTAGTGCCCCATATAAACCACCCTACCATTCACACCCACAGAGTGTGGGTAGGGAAAAGGGAGAGATGCTGAATTTATCTGAGAAAATCCTAGAAGTGACTAGCCTTGAATTATACAAGATCAAGTTTCAGCTTAATCAGGTGAAATGAGAGTAGAAGACAGATGTTAATCATTTTGGGGTAAAATTATATCCTCAACCATGGTTTGCAAGTATCATGATTATACATGATGATGCATCAGTAAAGGAACTAAGGAGTTACAAAAAGACGTATCTGTCAGGCATGGAACATTCTGGAGGGGGAACAGAAAAAAAAAAAAAAGAATAGGAGAGATATCCGTGCTCAGCCCAGGCATACAGCAGAAAAGAGGTGTTCCTGGACTAAATAGGGAAGAAATAAATAAGAAGTATTTAACCAAGCTGGGAATTACATGGATTTCCTCCAATTTTAAATTAACTTGTTCTGTCTATGCTTTCTTAGGATAAGAATTGGGGCCTAATGGAAAGGAAGAAGTAAAATTATCTGTTTGCAGATGACATGATCATATGCACAGAAAACTCTAAAGACTTCACCAAAAACCTATTAGGACTAATAATCAAATTCAATTAAACTGCAGAATACAAAGTCAATGTAAAAAATCAGCACATTTCTACACACTAACAATGAACTATTTGAAAAATAAATTAAGAAAATCCCATTTTGGGGCACCTGGGTGGCTCAGTCAGTTGAGCATCCAACTTCAGCTCGAGTCATGATCTCACGGTCTGTGAATTTGAGCCCCGTGTTGGGCTCTGTGCTGACACCTCAGAGCCTGAAGCCTGCTTCAGATTCTGTGCCTCCCTCTCTCTCTGCCCCAACCCACTCACATTCTGTCTCTCTCTCTCTCAAAAATAAATAAACATTAAAAAAAATATATTTTTTAAAAATAAATAAAATAAAATAACTCCCATTTATAATAGCATCAAAAAGAATAAAATACTTAGAAAAAAGTTTACCCAAGGAGGTGAGAGATCTATACACTGAAAACAATAAAGCATTAATGAGAGAAATTGAAGAAGATGCAAATAAATGGAAAGATATTCCATGCTCATGGATTAGAAGAATTAATATTGTTAAAATATTTGTACTACTCAGGGCACCTGGGTGGCTCAGTCCCTCGAATGTCCGACTTCGGCTTAGGTCATGATCTCACGTTTGTGGGTTTGAGCCCCGCATCAGGCTTTGTGCTGACAGCTCAGAGCCTGGAGCCTGCTTCGGATTCTGTGTCTCTCCCTGTCTCTTCCCCTCCCATGCTCATGCTCTGTCTGTCTGTCTCTGAATAATAAATATATGTTAAAAAAAAAAAATTAAAGAGGCGCCTGGGTGGCTCAGTCTGTTAAGAGTCCAACTTTGGCTCAGGTCATGATCTCACAATTTGTGGGTGCAGCCCACGTCGGGCTCTGTGCTGACAGCTCAGAGCCTGCAGCCTGCTTTGGATTCTGTGACCCCCTCTCTCTCTGCCCCTCCCCCACTCACACTCTGTCTCTCTCTCTCTCAAAAATAAACATTAAAAAATTTTTTTTTTAAATTAAAAATTTTTTTTACTACTCAAAGTAATCTACAGATTCAATGTAATCTCTATCAATCCAATGGCATTTTTCAAAGAAATAGAACAAACAATCCTAAAATTCATATGGAGTCACAAAACGTCCAAATAGCTCAAGCAATCTTAAGAAAGCAGACAAAACTAGAGGCATCATGTTGACTGATTTCAAATTATATTACAAATCTATAGTAATCAAAACAGTATGGTACTGGCATAAAAACAGACACACAGACCAATAAAACAGAGTAGAGAACCCAAAATAAACCTACACCTGTATCGTTTGCTAATTTTTGATAGGATGCCAAGAATACAAAATGAAGAAAGGATAGACTGTTTAATAACTGGTATTAGAAAAACTGGACAGCCAATACAAGAGAATGAAATTGGATCCCTATCTTAAACCACACACAAAAGCCAACTCAAAATAGATTAAAGACTTAACTGTAAGACCTGAAACTGTAAAACTCCTAGAAGATAACATAGAGAGTAAATTCCCTGACATCAATTTTGATAATAGTTTTTTAGATTCGACACCAAAACCAAAAATAAACAAGTAGGAGTACATCAAACTAAACAGCTTCTGCACAGCAAAGGAAACCATCAACAAAATGAAAACGGGGGTGCCTGGGTGGCTCAGTCGGTTAAGGGCCAGACTTCGGCTCAGGTCATGATCTCATGGTTTGTAGGTTTGAGCCTCATATCAGACTCTGTGCTGACAGCTCAGAGGCTGGAGCCTGCTTTGGATTCTGTGTCTCCCTCTCACTCTGCCCCTCCCCTGCTTGAACTCTGTCTCTGTCTCTCTCTCTCAAAAAGTAAACATTTTTAGGGCGCCTGGGTGGCGCAGTCGGTTAAGCATCCAACTTCAGCCAGGTCACGATCTCGTGGTCTGTGAGTTCGAGCCCTGCGTCAGGCTCTGGGCTGATGGCTCAGAGCCTGGAGCCTGTTTCCGATTCTGTGTCTCCTCTCTCTCTGCCCCTCCCCCATTCATGCTCTGTCTCTCTCTGTCCCAAAAATAAATAAACGTTGAAAAAAAAAATTTAAAAAAAAAAAAAAGTAAACATTTTTAAAAAATGAAAAGGGAAACTACAAAATGGGAGAAAATATTTGCAACCCATGTATCTGATAAGGGGTTAATTTGCAAAATATATAACAACTCAGCAGCAAAAAACCCCCAAATAACCCAATTAAAATTTGGGCAAAGGACATGAATGGACACCTCTCCAAAGACATATAAATGGCCAACAGGTATATGAAAAGGTGCTCAACATCACTAATCATGAGGGACATGCAAGCCAAAACCATACGATCTCCTCATACCTGTTAGGTTGACTATTATTAAAAACAAAAACAAAAGATAACAATGCTGTTAAGGATGTGGAGAAAAGGAAACCCTGGTACACTGCTAGTGGGAATGTAAATTGGTGAAGTTACTATGGAAAAAATATGGAGGTTCCTCAAAAAATTAAATATAGAACTACCATATGATCCAGCAATCCCATTGCTGGGTATATTTCTAAAATAATTGAAATCAGAATCTTTAAGAGATATCTGTACTCCCATGTTCATTGCAGTATTTCTCACAAAAAACAAGATACAGAAACAACCTAAATATCCATGGACAGATGAATGAATGCAGAAGATGTGGTATACACATGGACTGGAAGACTATTGAGCCTTAAAAAGAGGAAATCCTGACATTTGTGACAACATGGACCTGGAGGACATTTTGCTAAATGAAATAAGCCAAATACAGAAAGACAAATACTGTATGTTATCACTTACACGTGAAATCTGAAACAAACTCATAGAAGCAGAATGACGTAATTGCCAGTGGCTGAGGGGAAGGGGGAAATGGAGAGATGATGGCAAAACAGTACAAAGTTTCAGCTATTTAAAGTAAATAAGTTTTGGGGATCTGCTATACAACATAGTACCAATAGTTAACAGTATTGTATTGTATACTTAAAATTTTCTAAAAGGATAGATCTTATATTAAGTGTTCCTGCCACCAAAATAATAATAATAATAATAATAACAACAATGACAATAACAACAACAAGAAAGGGGTTGGGAGGAATCTTTGGGAGGTAATGAATATATCTATGGCCTTGATGGTAGTAATGGTTTCATAAGTGTGTATTCTTCCCAAATTCATCAAGCTATATATATGTAATATGTGTAACTTTTTAACAAGTCAGTCATGCCTCAATAAAGTAGTTTTAAAAACAAAGAAAAAGAAAAAGAAAAAGAATTGGAGCCTGAGATAAGTCAGAATCGAGAAACTGCCCTATGACCAATTAAGGCACTGTTTCCACTATAATCCATTACCTCACTGCTGCCAAAATGACCTTCTTAATCCAAATCTCCGTTTTCTGTCTACTGAATAAACCCTAATAAGGGTTCTAATAAAGCATCTACAAAGAACACATTATCCTCATAGGATAAAGTACAAACTTTTTAGCACACTATGATACTCCTGCCTTCCTCTTTATCTTCACGTTTTCTAAAAAAAAACATGCTCCTTGGTACCAGTTATGTTGAAAATCTATTGTTCTCTACCACACTCTTTTTCTTTATACTTCCACATGCTCTGATGAAATGAACACAAGCTTCGCCACCACCACCATCAGTGCTAACGGCACCGCCACTATGAGTATTATCCCATTTAATTACATTAACATAGTCATTATCATCACCACCACCACCACTAGGACCAATTCCACTGTCACCACCAGCACCCACTTGGCAAAAGCTATCTTTTAAGACTTGGTTTTAAGCATTAGCTTCTCTGTGAGCCTACAACTTCATTTTCAGTGTCATCAATGAACCCTAATCAATAACCTTTCCCAAAGTGTGATTCCAGAAGAATTTTTCTTTGGATATTAATATGTACTTCATACAATTACCATCTTCCATATGGTTTGAATTAAGTCTTTAATATCCTTAAAAGTAATGTTTTCATACAGTAAAAATAACAGAGAAAATATGATTTTCATGACTTTAATATAATAATTATGAATAATTATAAGATTCATTATGCTTTAATAAATTTTAACTATGTTGTTTTGAAAGCCTTATGTGTTGGAGTCATTTATTTATGTTTAAAAGAGTTATTTCTTCAGTTTTATGTTTTAGCATTTAGATTACATCAAGTAGGCTGTATACACACACACGTGTACGTGTGTGCATGTATATGTGACCTCCTTAAACAATGATGTATCATATATATACAATTATGTAGTCCTAAGCACTGAGAATCAATGATAAACAAGACTGACATGGTCCTTGTCCTCAGTGTAGATTCCATCCTATCAGGGAAAATAGATCTAAAAAACAAAGGAAAACACAGTAATTGCAGTTTGTGTTGAGTTCTATGAAGAAGGTAGAAATGTAATTCAGGAAGGCCTGAGAATTGAAAGATGAGAAGGAAATTAAGTAAGCAAACAGAGGAGGTAAGAACATTCTAGGCAAAGGGTACAATATATGTAAAGGCCCTGATGCAGAAAAGGGTTGAGCATATTTGAAGAACCATAAGATAAGGCTCAAAAATCTAGGCATGCTGCAGATTTGGCAGAGCCTTATAAGCTGTGGTTGGTAGTTTGGGTATGATTATATACCCACGGGGTTAAAAGGTTTTAAGCAGGGGGAACATGACCTGATTAATGTGTTAAGATATACTGGCTTCTGTGTGGAGAACAGGCCGAAGGGGGTAAGAGTAAATCAGGATAGCAGTCAGGTGTCTGTTGTTGGCCAGATGAGAGGTGATGGAGGACTGGCCTGTGTGGTGCCCATGGAGATAGAGAAGCCAATTAGGAAATTCTCTGACTTATCACCAGCCCACAGGACCATCTTACAAGCAGTGTTATCAGCACAGATGAGTGGCTTATTCTAACTCAACCAGTGGCTAAGGCCAGAATCAATTTCACAACTGTCTAATTCCTGAGCCCAGTTCTTTCCACTGCACTGCCTGCCTCTTACAGCCTTCCTGCACGGTGTTAACCTTCCTGCTCCTGACTGACAGCTGAGATATTACTGTTACATCCAATAGGGGGATAGTCTTTGCTTTTTTCCTTCCTTAGAACACAGGTACCCATCCTACTGTATCTGTGACCATTTAGCTAGTTGATAATGATTTGGAAAACAGCTCCCAAATTTCCTCCAGGCCCAGTTGTGACCCCTGTCCTTTCTGCTCTCTCTCCTCTCAGCCAACCAGGAAGTGTTGAACAGAGACCAGGCAGTCTGTCTCAGAAGTTACTCGCCTCTAAGTCTCATAATGACAACTGAGATCCATGAATTACAAGAGCACACAGCCAATGCATTGGACCTTAAATAATCCCAGAAGATTCTTTTTTTCCAATCACCAGTTGCTTAAAAAAAAAAAGGCTCCATGCTCAGTCACCTCTAAAGAGCTGTCACCAAAAATAAAGATTATCATTGTAACAGGCTTACTTTATGATTGTGAGAAATACACTAACATTTGGGCTAATGAAAGTCCACTGTCCTTTCATTGTGCTTTAAAATTTTTTTTTAATGTTTATTTATTTTTGAGAGAGACAGAGAGACAGAGCACAAGCAGGGGAGGGGCAGAGAGAGAGGGAGACACAATCTGAAGCAGCTCCAGGCTCTGAGCTGTCAGCACAGAACCGGAGACGGGGCTCCAACTCATGAGCTGTGGGATCATGACCTGAGCCGAAGTCGGATGCTCAACTGACTGAGCCACCCAGGCGCCCCCTCCTTTCATTGTGCTTTTAAATGAGTCTGAAATATTAGTCCTGGAGGGCCTCCTTCCCAGAGAACTCCTTGGGTTTAAAACCAGGTTTATTAGTCCGCTCTGTCTGCTATTGACTGAATGGCTTACAAACAACAGATATTTATTTATCTGAGTCCTAGAGGCTGGGAAGTCCAAGATCAAGCTGCCAGCTGATTCTGTTCATGGCTTGCAGATGGTCACCTTCACAATGTGTCTCTCTTCCTCTTCTTGTAAATCCAGTAATCCCATCAGTAGGACCCCTCTCCCATGACCTCATCTAACCCTAATTACCTCCCAAAGGCCGTCTCCAAATACCATTATATGGGGGGGGGGGGGCAGTTAGGACTTCAGCTTATGAATTTTGGGGGGGAGACAACTTGGCTTATTGCGCCAGGTGATGCTACAAACTCAGAAAGCTTCAAATCTTCCCTTTATCAAATTATCCTGTTGGATGATTCTTGTTTATTCAAACATTTCTAGTGCCCAGTATGACTTTCATGGTAAGTGAGGCCCTGCTAGGTACACCCTATTAGGCTTCATTAAAAGACAGGATTTCATAACATCTCAAATCAGGCACCACAACCAATTCAGAGATAGAAGAAATGTCTGAGATCCAAAAACAGGCTAACTTACCATGTTCTGTATGGCTGAGATTTAAGCTGTCTGTAAGCCAAGAGGTACATGTAATCTCTGAGAAATGCAGGTTTCTGATCAATGGTGTTGTTTCATCCTTCTCAAATAATGACATGGATTTAAGAATCAAGTTGATAGGTCTCACTATTGAAACATGGTGAGTGAGGTGGAGCAGCTCTGGAGTTCCTGCCTGCCTGCGATGCAGTAGAGTGGCCACATCTGAGTTCTAGCCCTGCTTCTGCAACATATTAGCTGTATCACTTGGCATGTCACATTACTCTCCTGACTCAGTTTCTTGATTTTAAAACAAGGATGATAAACATCCCCTGAGTATCTGACCAGAATACCAAAAGGGACCAATACCCATGCTACAATTTGAGACAGTGATTCTATGATGACCATACCTGAAATTACTGTAACTCACTGTCTAGAAACAGCTTATGGCCTTGGTTTCCCAGAATTACCATAAAAATCATTGTTCCAGACTCTGTTCTGTAGCAGTGACCAATCTTTTCCATTTGCTTTTTGAATGTGGTTGCTCCCAGTACTTCTTTAAGATCTTAAATATGATGACCAGGGGAAAAGTGTGTCCCTAAAAACAGAGCACTCCTCCAAACTCAGTCACTTAGGATTCTCAAATGTCTCTTAGGAGACTCTCTTATCAGGAAACTTCATTTAGTCTTTTTCTCTTCAAAGCAAAGGTTCTTAAAGGGCTTACTCTTTTTTTTAATTATTTTAAATGTTTATTTAATTTTGAGAGAGAGAGAGCATTCACGCATGTTTTGGGGAGGGGCAGAGAGAGAGGGAGACACAGAATCCAAAGCAGGCTCCAGGCTCTGAGCTGTCAGCACAGATCCTGATATGGGGCTTGAACCCATGAACTGTGAGATCATTACCTGAGCTGAAGTCGGCAGCTTAACCAACTGAACCACCCACATACCCCTAAAGGTCTCGCTCTTTAATGACAGCAAAACAAGCTTTGTTTTCTAAAAGGTGAGGGTACTTGACAGGTAGGAAGAGAGAGAAAGAATTAATTTAAACTTTTTCCCCTCTTCTAACTCCAGTCGCCTTGTCTCTAGCCTAGAGATGCTTAAATAATCAGTCTACCCTAAATTAAAAGTTGATCTTTGAAGGGTAGGCAGATAACAGCAGTTTAGAAAAGTCAGCTGAAGTAGGAGTTAAATTCTGTGTACATTCAGATAGCAAGGCTTTCAAGTGAACTCTAAGATGTCAGCCAAACCTGTAGACAACTTGCCTGACTTAGGAGCAAGTGGGCTTCCTAGCAGGGAATAAGAGGGGGTTACAGGAGAGAGTGTGGGAAACCTCAGGATCTGGGAAGGAAAAGAGCAGCCACAGCCCCACTCTGGGTAGACAGAGCATCTGTCAAAAACAAAACAAGCAAGTCATAAGGTCTAAGACAGTGATCAAGCCATATTTAAAGCTCCAGAAAGAGGTTCCTCTAACAGCTAAGCCATTCCAGGAGTACAGACTTGGTCTCCAGCCCAGATCAGGGGCTCCCTGCACACTATACAATATTGTTATAAGTTGAATTGTGTCCCTCAAAATTCATGTTGAAGTCCTAATCTCCAGGACCTTAGAATACAGCTGTATTTGGAGATAGAGCCTTTAAAGAATTAATTAGGGTTAAATGAAGTCATGAGAGTGAGGTTCTAATCCAATATGAGGAAAGGATGAGACATCAGGGATGCACGCACACAGGGGAAAGACCGTGTGTGTCTTGACGCGATATAGTGAGGAACTAGCCAACTGCAAGCCATGGAGAGAGGTCTCAGGAGAAACTAAACCTGCAACACCTTGGTCTTGGACTTCTAACCCCTAGAACTGTGAGAAATAAATTTCTGTTGTTTAAACCACTAGTTATGGCAACCCTGGCAGACAAATATATAGTTGGCAACTAGTCTCAATCCAAATACAAAAACAAGAAACAAAAGAAAAAAACAGGCATTCAAGAAACACTAGTACTTTCTTTTTCTATAGCTCAATTTGCAAGTAATTTCAGAATCTGGACCCCCACCTCAAGCAGCATAGAACTTAACCTCATCTACAGCATGGGGAAGGCAGGCAAGGACCTTACTTTATGGGCTTTATGACATCCTTTGTCCACACTGGAATTTCTGTGAGGCCACAATGGTCCCATAAGCCTATCTATATGCACCATGACATGGTTTTTCTTTTCTGAGATCACACCATCTCCACTTAACATGGCCAAGAAGCAACGTCTGTCGTCTACTTACACACAGTGTGATGAATATCCTCTCTAAGAGAGCAGGAAGCTCAGTTTCCCATCCAACTTCTGGTCAACATACTCTGTCTATAACCACAAATTGCATTGGGTGGGGTCAAATCAGAAGATAATCCTGATCCACTGAAAAGGCTATCATCTTTTGTAATTATAGCTACAGGCTGGAGTGATTTAGCCTTGCTACTTAAAATAAGGGCAACAGGGGCACCTGGGTGGCTCAGTTGGTTAAGCATCAGACTTCAGCTCAGGTCATGATCTCACGGTTTGTGAGTTTGAGGCTGCTTTGGATTCTGTGTCTTCCTCTCTCTGCCCCTCCCTTGCTCATGCTCTCTCTCTCTCTCAAAAATAAATAAACACTAAAAATTAATTAATTAATTAATTAATTAAAATAATGGCAACATGCCAGTAGCATTGGCATCACTTGGGAGCCTGTTAGCATTATAGAATCTCAACTCCAAATGTAGACTCAGAAACTGCATTTTAACTAAATCCTAGGTGATTTTTTTATGCACACTGAAACTTGAGAAGCAGTGGTCTAGCACAAAGATTCTCAAACTTTAGTAGGCATCAGAATCATCTGGAGGACTTGATGAAGCACACATGCCTTGGCTGCACCCCCAGACTCTGATTCAGTGTGTCTGAGGTGGGTCCCAAGGATTTTCATTTCTAATAATCTCCCAGGTAATGGTGATGCTGCTAGTCTGGGGACCACAATTTTGAGTAGAATTAATATAGAACATACAAAGATACATTAATGTTCTATAAGTTAAGAGACCATGGGTAACTTTTCCTGCCTATTTTATTGTTAGTTGAAGCAGGCCTGCCATAACATTTGTGGAGCCCAGGGCAAGAGTACAAAAGGACTTCCATGTACCATCTGTGTAAATATTTAAAAGTTATAAATCATGCTGAAAGAAAAGGGGTTTAAAAATGTTCTGTCTTATGTCTTGACAAATACACCTTCATGATGATGTGGAAAATCAGGCTCAAGGGTAGAAATATCAGAACTCCTGTCTGTCCTTGTCCAGCCCTGCCCCTTTGTCTTCCTATTCCCCCTACCCTAGGAAAATAATGGGCCCAGGGCCTTTTGGACAGGGAATTCCAGTGTCCCAGGAATCCAGAGGAATGGGTCTGAGAGGCTAAGAGAAAAATTACCAGGTGTACTCACAACTGCAAAGAAAAGATCTTTCCCCTCCCCACACCGTTCCCAAATCCAGCCAGGGCACGCCCGGTTGTAGTCTGACATAAAGGTGGGAACCAGTCAAGTTCTGCTAAATGGTTTGAAATAAAGGCGGGAACCAATCGAGTTCTGCTGAGTGTTCAAATTTAAATGTCAACCAATAACAGCTCTGTAACCTCAAAAAAATCCCTAACTTGTTTGTGCCTGTCTATAAAAGAAGCTGTAAAATCCTTGCTCGGGGCCTCTTAGCGTCACCAGCAACGAGTGCGCGGAGGACCGGGTTCCAACGTGCAATAAACGACCCTTGCCGCTTGGCTTTGACTCTGGACTCTGGTGGTTTGTTTTCGGGGGGACTCTCGAATCGGGGCATATCAGGTCCAGAAGAAAGACACAGGCTCCATGGTGGCAAACTACTTGGCTTCATGGACTCTTTACCCATGGGGAAGGGTGAGGCCAGAGAAAGGCCAGAATGGGGCCCTTTAAAGCGCAGGACACAGAGCAGGACTCAACATTGTCAAATCTAAGAATGATACAGATTGAGAGGCATGTGTAGTCTGTGGCTTTTTGATAATATACTTAGGGTCACAAGACTATTTAGTGTGACCTACGAAGTATGCAAGATAAAATGCAACAGTTGACCTACCAAGCTCTATGGTTCTCAGTGTGATCTCCAGACCAGCAGCATGGTTATGGACTAAATATTTGTGTCTCTCCAAAATTAATATGCTAAATTTCTGTGAATACAATGGTTGGTAGAAATATGGATGGTAAAGGGCCATTCTGGTGCTATTGCAGACAGAAATGAGGAACAGATGATTAGAACATGGAAGAAAAGCAATCCTCATGATGAAGTGGGAAACAACTTGGCTTAGCTGAACTGTGTTCTAGTATGTTGTGGAAAGTAGAACTTGCGAAGGATGCACTTGAATATTTAGTTGAGGGGATTTCTCAGCAGAACTTTGAAGAAGGGGCTTCGTTCCTCTTACCTGCTTATAGTAAAAGGTAAAGGAAGAGAGAAATTAAGGAATTGTTAAGCGAAAAGGAACCAGAATTTGGAGGTTGCAAAAAGATGATTACTAAGGGTGTGGCTCACCAATTGTTTGATAAAAAGATTATGCTGTGACTCATGGACTCAATCTCCCCAGAAGTCAGAACAGAGATGGGAAAAGACCAGCAAAAACACTACCAGCTGGGACTAAAGGGGAAGAAAAAAAAACGGGATAGAATGAAAGAAGACTGTCAGACTCCTGGAATCCTACAGAGCCAAAGAGTAGGAACGAATACAGCTGTCCAGCTGCAAACATGTTTTATTCTTCAAGGAAACGGAAGAAATTCAGACATCATCCAGGCTACCACTCTAACGGCCCCAAGCTTTCTTCCTCCTTAATTGAAGAAGGTGGGTCCTCTCAGAGAGCTATCAGGGCGGTATTCTGTAGGAGTTGAAGGGGCAGCCACCCTGTCAAACAATGGGATTGACACTGCCACCTCAGTGGACCTGGAGGGCAGAGCATCAAACCAAAGAGGATGATTCTCAAACCCTAAGATCTCATGGAATTTGTCTTGCCAACATTTGGGCTTGCTTGGGACCCATCATTCCTTTTTTTCTTCAAATTTCTCCCTTTTGGAAATGAGGATGTCTGTCCTATGCTTGTCCCACCATTCCATTTGGGACAAGAAACACATAAACTTTCCCGGTTTCACAGGTTCGGAGTTACAGAGGAATTTTGCTTCAGGTTAAATCATATCTTAAATCCCATCTGAGATAAGATTAAGATCTGAGATTAAGACTTAAATAAGACTTTGGACCTTACACTTTAGAGACTTTAGATTCTGGAATCAGTTAAAACTTCTGGGGGCTATTAGGACTGAATGAATGTATTTTGCTTGTAAGAAGTGCATGAATTTGGAGGAGCCAGAGATGGAATGTTATGGACCTAAGGTGTGTCCTTCCCAAAATTCATAGGTTGTCCTTCCCAAAATTCATATGATATCTGGAGATAAGACCTTTGAGAGGAGGTAATGGGGGTTAGATGAAGTCATAAGGATAGGCTCTTGTGATGGGATTGGTGCCCTTATAAGCAGAGATACCAAAGAACTTGCTCATCTATACTCTATTTCTCCTCCATGTGAGGACACGGCAAGAAGGAAGCTATCTACAATTCAGAAAGTCCTCACCAGCAACTGACTCAGCCAGCATCTTGATTCTTAGACTTCCCAGCCTCAATAACTATGAGAAAATAAATATCTGGGATATATCTGGGATGCTTAAGCTACCCAGTCTATGGTATTTTGTATGGCAGCCCAAACCAACTAATGCAGGTTTACCTCAGGAATTATTGGAAATGTAAATCCCTGGGCCCCACCCCAGACCTACTGAATCAGAAACTCTAGGGCTGGGCCCCAGCAGTCTGTGTTTTAACAAGCCCTCCAGGGGATGCTTGATGCTTGCTTCCACCACTCAAGGAACAGTTTTTGTTCTTTTATTCCTCCATCAGGAACAACTTGGAGACCATTTTTTATGTGAATTCAGCTTTGGACTGCTCAGAACTGAAAGTACCCTTTATTCTATTATCAGCAGGATATCTATTCCCCAAGTTCATGAATACTAAATGAGACTGCTGATATAACATGTGTTAAATTGTTGCACCTGGTTAAATACATCCAAAAAGTCAGTTAATATACTCTATTTCCACGAACTTTCAGATGCATCCTTTTGTTTTAAAGAAAAATTTTTTCCACATTTTTATCTTCTTTAAAATTATGGTGATAAGGCCTTAGAAAAGTGTTACTAAAAAGCACATTTTAGAAGGACATCTCTTTGTTTTTTCAAATTTATATTCATGTAGACATAAAAATCACAGAAGGATATGACAACTACTTATTGCTTCAACCTCTTTTCTGAGCTTCCTGGGAGAGTCAGGTCTCCATAGTAATGTTTAAATGGGGTGGGGATTTGCTATAAAAATAATAATTAGTGCTTCGATTTAGGTAACCACAACATGGCAAGTCTTCGTATGTACACCATGAGAAGAGGAGGAAAAGGAAGTCATATATCTTAATCTACTTATGAGTGACTATTTACATACCACATATTTCATTCAACCATCACAATATCTTGAGGTTTGTAGCATTATCCTCATTTTATAAATGAATAAAATGTAGATTCATACAGCTGGCATATGCATCTTACTAGGACAACTTGGTCAGTTACTGCAGGCCAAGAGATTTGAACCCACTGCTGTCTGCTTCCAAAGAAAACCTCTATATTCCCAGAATATCACAATGCCCCTTACACTTGTGGACACTGCATTACATCCTTACAGTCTGACCTTCTCCGGACAAACACCTGCAATATAAAAGCTTCTTAGTTCAGGCTCTCACAATTTTTGCTACACATGCTATAAGAACCTCCAAACGAGTCTGACTCCCTACTTTGTTTGTCCATGTACCTCTGCTAGAAGTAGTTCTCTGAAAAGTAAATTTAATCACATTGCTCCCCCAACTGAAAAGTCTCACCTCAGCCTTCAAGATTAAGCCCAAACTCTTTGACAAGCCAGAGAAAGCCCTTCCTAATTTGTCATCTGCCTGCATGGTCAACCCCATTTACACCTCCCACCATGCCATCCTCCTACAGGCAGCCTGTGTTCCACCCTTTCCAAGCTCCACTTACAATCCCTGCTCACATCATGCCTCTTGCCTCTCTGCCCTGACACACAGTCTTCCTTCTGCCCAGAATGCCCCTCCGGGCCCTTTTCACTTAACTAGTTTTTACTTACAGAATCACATGTTCTCAGAAGCTTCCTTTAACCTGCACAATCTGATTTGAGTGTGTCTCTGGTGTGTCCCCATAGTGTCTTGGTATTCCTTCTTTCATGCATTTATCATGGTATATTAGAATCAGATACTCTTACAAGCGCTTTGCCCAAGGGCATGCCAGCCCAGGATCACTAAATGAGCTGTGGTTTTCTGGTGCTGACCCACTCTGGCTAGATCTCCTGCACCCTTAAAATCATGCTTTTACATTTGTGGGAGTTCTTGTGGGAATTGTCACATTCATTAATGAATCAGTCCCTTCATCTACACCAGATATTGAGGTCCTGACTAGAGATTACTTCCAGTGCCCATTTGCAGACAGTGGCCCCTGTTGGGCTACTTTTCATTCTATTACCTATTGCTGTTGCTGAGCCTGATAGTACCATTTAAGCCTCCATGCCCTTCCTCAAGGATGGCTGAGTCCACACTGTGCCACATAGACCGAATTTCTCGCTCCTGTTAGAGATTTTTGTGCGAAATCAGTTTTCTATTTTATTTTGTTTTTCACTTGTAGCTCTCTGCCAAAGGTTCAATATCCAGAGAATAAATGAGATTCAGGCACCATTCTATTCTCAAAGCCACCCTCCACTTTAATGGCTGAGACCATAAATTTGGGCATAGCTTGTCCTCTTTATCCCTCAGGAGAAATTCTTCTCCAGTAGGTTTCTTATTTCCACATGCGAATAGACTCCTGGTGGTCCTGTCATTTGCCCCTCCCCCCCCCCAATCCCTGTATTCTAAAGTTGCCCAGAAAGCTCCAAATCTCAGATATAAACTCAGTTTAGGTTCAAACCAGGATCTCCACTACTCTCTCATCTGTAAGACTAGATACGAGGTTTAAATAGCACATGGCTGTTATTTCTTTAAATTGAATATACTATTATAATTTAATCCTTCACGGAAAGAAAAAATGCACACCTTCCAGATCCCCCTCTTTGATAAAAGAGAAAATTCAGGAAATTCTGGTTGTTCAAGATTGTATGTAAGTGTGGGCCCTGGTCTGGGCTTTCATCAATTTTCTTGCTTCTTTCAGCCCTGGAAGCCCAGTTTACAGAGGGAAGGGATAATAGATGGGCTGATGAAGTCAGAGCTGAACATAGTGAGCCACTATGGTGGTCAGGCTGTGGTTAAACCTCTCTGGGGAAAAAAGTTGTATACATACTTTCCAGTTTCTAATCACCCTCAGTTAGGCATCCGCTGGAACCCAGCATTTTACTTAGACTTCTTATTGCATGGCAGAGCTCATTTGGTCTCCTAGAAAATACAGGTGAGAATTTGGCCAGTAGCCTCCCCCAAAAACCTTGCTGTTTAAAGAATGGGATGTGTATCATCAAATTCTTTTTTTCCCTTCAAAAGAAGCACTTTGCTAGATCCAGCAAATTATATCCAAATGAGTGTCTACCTCAAAAAGTCCCAACCCAGAAAGTTCTATCCTACATGTAGCCTAAAATGACAGCATTTGTCTGGCCAGCCAAGTGGAGGGAGTCGAGTTGTAGGATAAACCAGTGGCTAAAAGTGGGGCCAGAGACTTCTGTGGCAGACTTCACGAAGGAGAAAGCATGCTCCCCCTGATGTAGAAGGCCAACGCCTGGCTCTTAGAAAAACAAGCACATTCCTGGTGCTAGGAGTGTAGCTGTTGCCATAGCAACATGGCACCCATCCAGCCAAAACTTGAGATGCTGCAGAGGCTCCACAGAGACCAGGTCTTCAGAGCTGACAGCAACAGTAAGATGCATCTGCTAATTACATATTAAGGCAACAAGAAAACCCCCCTGACATGCTGCAGATGGTGTCATGCTCTGAAGTAAGCTCTTCGTAAGAACATAACTGTCATAAATAAAATTCTTGTTTGCCCTTTAAAAACACATGATGCTAGGTCATGTCTGGGGCAACTAAACCCAATCTATGGAACACTGAGACTATAGATCTCCTTTGGTCGTCCCTACAGTATACACTGTCATTCTGCCACCACCAGCACCACCACCACCCCCCCCCCGCCCTTTTTTTTTTTTTTTTTTTTACCATTATCATTAGGGCACTATTTTTTTCCTCATGGTATGATCTTAGCATCCATTTTTCCAATTCCCTCATTTAACACATGATATATATTACCTTGCAAGTTCACATAGCTAGTAAATGATGAAGCAAGGTCTGTATGATTCAAAATAAAACCCAGCCTTCTCCTTATCAGTCCACACTGCTTCCATAGACTAGTGAAAACTATATTATGTTCTGCATCAATTAGAAATGATTTTGGCTATAAATAACAACCAGAACAATAAAACCAAGGGTATCTTTAACTATAAAAAAAATTAAATCTGGACATGAATAATTCTAAAACTCGCTCAAAAGCAACACAGGGTCAGGACCCTGAGTCAGCATCTCTGTAGTTTTTATGAGTGTTCACCTTTGGTCACAAGATGGACATTGCAAATGCAGGCACCAAGTCTACGTGAACATGTCCAGGATGAGTGGAGGGCTGCACAACAGGGAGAGGGGTGTGAAAAAGAACCATCATGAGGGTCTTCTCTCTTTTTATCAGAGAGTAAAGTTCTACTCACAGTATTCCCAGCTGACTCTCTCTAGTCTCACTGGACAGAACCAGGTTATATGAACAACTATAGCTGCCAGGAAGGCTGGGAAAGTAAGCATCTGACTTTTCTCAGCTGCCGTAATAGGAGGCAGTTAATGGAAGTACAGTGAAATGGCCATCAGGGAGCCAACCCAAAGTGTCTGTCATGTGTTCTCAGTCACCAGAAAGCCTTTGCTGTATAGCAATTCCTTGGTTCAATGACCATAATCTTTTCCTAGAATTTCTCTAAGAGCCTCCTAACTGATATTTCCTTTCCATGCCCTCTCCCTTTAGTGGAAAGATTTGGCTAAATCTCAAGTTGTCTCATTCATAGCCTTGAGCCCTTTCCATCGCCAGACCTAACTATTCATCCGTGCATTTAATAAACATTTTGAGAACAGTTGTTTAGATTTTCTATTCTGTGCACAAGTGGAAAATATTCCCAACAAAAACACAGCAGAAGAATCCATTGTCTTTACCTTCCTCTTCACTACCATACTCACTTGCTTAGCCCCAGGGTCATTTCATATAGACTCCACATGATCCAAATCCCAGATGAACTTGGACTGTTGTACTTTGTTTGGAAGAAGAAAGAAACTCACATACTCAGATGCTAAAATCAAGAGTGACCCTTAAAATCCTTACAGACTTACAAATCAACTACTTCAAAACTTACAAGTTTTTTTTTTTTCCTTTCTTTCTTTTTAATATAATCATTTCAGTCTGGTTATTGGTGTTCAGATTTATTGACTTGGAAAATTAAGACTTTCCTAGGGGATATTTTATGTTTGTCACTTAATAAATTTGCTGCCTATTTGATTTAAAGGCCCAGACCCAGACAACTTCATCCTAAAAGCCACAGAACAAAATTCGAATTTATTTATTTATTTTTTTATCCATAAACAAGGCCTGGAATACACAACAGCAATCCCTCCACATTGCAAACTCCAAGAGGAGCCATTCAGATTGCATTCTATGTCAATGGAGCCCCTGGGGTTTTACAGCAGCAGTCATAACAAACAATAGCTATTCCAAAAACCAGCAAACAGCATACACCTAGTGCCTGAGAGCTAGTCCCCACAAAATCTGTACTCTCAGACACAGTCTCTTCCACTGTTGTCACAGCACATATGTGAAGGTTATGCATCAAAATAGTTGTCCAGCTCAGAGTCCAGGCTGACTGCACCCTGAGCTAAGCCATTGCTCCTTCAGTCTTTGTAGTGTGATACCTACCTCTTGTTTTTAAATGACAAAAGGAAAGGAACCTTGGTGTTCCAACCTATCCTTCCCTTGTAGAAAATAAAGACAAATGATAGAATAAGGAATGGAGGTTTGGTGAGGGACAGAGGCAAATTCCAGGAAGAGACTGGCAGAACCAGGGCATGTAAGCTACTAGGTCTCTGAGAGAAAGATGCAGGTTATTTTTCAGGCAGAAAACATGCCAGTTTGGGGGAGCCTAAGCACAGTCTGCTGGAGCAGAGAAGAGAAACTCCAGCAGTTAGATTAATCCATGGGGAATCAGATTTAGAAGAAGAGAGCAGTCACAGAATTTTTACTGTGCTTTTCATTCATTCAACGAAAATACATTGTGTGTCTATTATGTCAGGCACTGTGTTGTGCCAGGTGCAGGTATGATTCAGCAGTGGAGGCAGACATGGTTCTTGCCCCCAGGAAACTTACAGTCTGGTGGGCAAGGCAGACATTAAACAAATAATCACACAGATAAGTGTGCAATTGAATTGTGATAAGTGACAGGTTTCAGGACAGGCTACCCCAAAATGCCACCTTGGCATGTTGAATATTTCAAATTGAAGGAATTTGAGAAAAAGCATACTCAGAAAAGACTTTCAGGGTGCCTGTGTGGCTCAGTTGGTTGAGTGTCCGATGATGAGGTTTTGGAATGATAGGAGGGTTTGGAGCTGATGGTCAAGAAAGAATTCTTGAAGACGTCTTTAGTGTAAAAAGGTGATTTTATTAAAGCATAGGACAGGACCCATGGGCAGAAAATGCTGCCCTGGGATTGTGAAGAATGACTGGTTATATACTATGGAGTTGGGGGGAGGGGGTGGTAAAGTCAAAACAGAAGCCTCCAGAAGGACTTTGATATACTAAAGAGGACTCCTAAGATACCGGAGGCCTTACTATCATCAAGCTACAGTTGTTTTTCCTCTAGTCAGGCATTAACATTAGGACAGTAGGGGGTTCCTGGGGAAATGGTATACTCTGTATTTGCCTCAAGTATTTGTCAATGGGCTGCAGGTTATAAAGAAATTTAATTTTACCTGCCATTTCCTTCTTGCCTTTATTCCCCACATCACTATAGAGGGGAGGGCGATAATAGGGGCTTCAGGAAACTAAGTCAGTAGGTTTCTGGAGATTAGGCTATTGATAAGATTGCCTTTTTCTTATAATTTACTAAGATATGTATGAACTGATGGAGACTGGTGTCCTGAATATCTCTATCCTGTGTCCTGTGACCTCTATCAGTTAACCATTTGTTTTCTTTCCTTTCCTTTGTTCCTGGGCAAGCAGGAGTGCTTGAGGAATATAACACATATTCCACCTGGGGGTGGGGGATATACTAGCTTGTACTTTGCCCTCAGCTTGCCTTATGCTCCCTCATCATATGACTCTTGATTTAAGCTCAGGTCATTGTTCCAGTGTTGTGGAATCGAGCCCCATGTCAGGTTCCATGCTGAGTGTAGAGCCTGCTTAAGAGTCTCTCTCTCCCTCTCCTCCTCTCTCTCCCTCTCTCTCTCGCTGCCTCTCTCTTCCACTCATGTTCTCTCTCTCAAATAAAAAATTTAAAAGTTAAAAAAAAATGTAATATTAAAAAAAAAAAAGACTTTCTGACTTTCTCCTGAAGCAAGCCATAAAATCCTCATGTGAGAGATGCCCTCCCTATGCTAGAGGAAAGGAGCACTTCTATCTGTCTCCAAAACCTGAGAGAAATCTAAACTAACAGTGTTACAGAACCAAGCTGGAACACTGGCAGAAAAACCATTCAGCACTCGGAGATCTTGGCGGATCAGAGATTTATTTAACACCAGCGGGCTCAGAGGAGACCTTTTCTCCAAAGATCTGAACACTGAATGAGGGCGGGAAGGGTAATTCATAGTTTTCAGCTTCCTTATCTGTGGCACGCGGCAAACAGGGCAAGAAGAACCCAGAAGAGGGGTCTCTACGCTAGAGACCAGAGCTTGTTTTAGTCCCGTAGGCCATCTTATGGTGTAAAACTTTATTCATTTTCCCAACAAAAGGACTTGGTAAGTCTCCCCTTGTCTACTACCCTTAGCTCACCTTTGTCCTATCCTATCACATCTTTCCATGACCATACACTCTTCATCAAACCTAGCATAAAAACACTCAATTTTAGCCATTTCTTTGGGTCTTAATTTCCTTATGAAGGCTCCTGTGTCACATACAACCCAAATACTGTGCATGCTTTTCTCCTGTTAATCTGTCTTCGTCAGTTTAATTTTTCAAACCCAGCCAGGGGCCCAAAGAAGGTGGAAGAAAACTTTTCCTCCCCTTCACAAGCATTTCAAAGTAAAAATATAGGGCCCCAGAAGAATAAAAAACAAAGGAATATACCAGACTGAGGCAGAGGGTATCTAGGGAAATAATGTTTAAGCCTGTGAAGGATGGATTGGGTCCAGCTAAGTGAATAATCAGAAAAGCACTGAAAGCAGAGGGAACAGCACGTTAGGAAGCCCTGTGTATGGAAGAACTTGGTAGATTTGAGGACAGAAGGGAGGCCAGTGTAAACAAGGAACATGGCACCAGAAAGCTGAGCACTCAGATTGGCTATAGCATGCGGGGGGTTTTAAAGAAAAATCCTGCTTTCAGGTCCTGAAAGGTTCTGGGTCACATCCACGGCAAAGTATCCCATTGGGCAGCTCATCAACCACCATACAGGAAGAAACCTTGCTTTGAGGCCACAGTTCCCTGCTCTGAACCTTTAGCAAAATGTGTACAAAGTTTCTACTTTTGTAAAAGATAAAACTTCAAGTATCTCCACAAATGATCACTACACCTTTGGGTGGTTCATGATTTTGGTGTGCTTTGTAAACAAAGAGGATTTTTACTGTCCAAAAGATAGCAAATTAAAAATGGAGTTTTTGTCAGGGAACCTGGGTAGCTCAGTCAGTTAAGCATCTGACATCAGCTCAAGTCATGATTTCACAGTTCATGGGTTCGAGCCCTGCTTCAGGCTCTGTGCTCACAGCTCAGAGCCTGGATCCTGCTTCAGATTCTGTGTCTGCCTGTCTTTTGCCCCTCCCCTGCTCACCCTCTGTCTCTCTCTCCTTCAAAAATAAATAAACATTTTTAAAAATGGAGTTTTTGTCAATGAATTGTTAGCAACTTCCCTCTGCCTTGGCCATTATGAAGTTCCCTGATATTCAAAATTAGAATCAGATGAAGCTAAAGGAAATAACCCAGCTGATCAAGCAGCAAAAACAACTGCCTTAAGTTCCACTGAAACTAAGAACCTTATAGCAAATATTATTTTCCAAAAGAGTATTTGAATCTTATTGTTAAGGGTGTCCAATCCAAGGCATCCCATAGGGAAAAACTTTATTGGACTCACAATGGTCATGTTTTCAGTTCATTAAAAAATTCATGAGAGGTGCCTGGGTGGCTCAGTCAGTTAAGCGTCTGACTCAGGCTCAGGGCATGATCTCACGGTCCATGAGTTTGAGCCCCGCATCAGGCTCTGTGCTGGCAGCTCAGAGCCTGGAGCCTGCTTTGGATTCTGTCCCCACCCCACTTTGGCCCTCCCCTACTCATGCTCTGTCTTGCTCTGTCTCTCAAAAATAAATAAATTTAAAATTTATTAGTTACATTAAATTATTTAATTAAATTAAAAAATTTTAAAAAAATTTTTTAATTCACGGTATGGTTCAAACAATAAACCAGTGCTATCAGAATTTATGAAAAACAAACAAAACAACCAAAAGTCCTACTTGAAATGACCCACAAAATGACTCACTGGACAACTGACAAACTTATAAGCTTTATGAAATAATGCTGGTGAGGAAATGTCACTAAGGCTGCTAAGGAAGCTCAGTTAACCTGCACTGTTTGTCCAAAATTTAACCCAGGGAAAATCATTCAGATAGCTGCTGGCCATTTTGTTAGTGGGTCATGACTTAATGGGACTTTTGAGGTTTGGCAAACAGATTTTATCCAGCTGTCTCCTTCTCAAGTTTACAAATACTTTATGTCCTTGTCATGATCTCTATGTTTTCTAATTGGGCTAAGGCATTTATTTGCTGGCAGGCTACTGCTTCAACTGTTGCAAAAGTATTGTTACAAAAGATCATACCTGCTTGGGCCATAGCCTTGGACTCCCATGGTGACTGTGAAATGAACTTTACTGACCACATCTTCAAGCAAATGTGCTCTATTTCACCTATATTACAACATTTCCATTTTGCCTACCACCCTCAGTCCTGTGGACTGGTGAAAAGAACAAATGACTCATTAAAACACAGCTAAATTTGTGAAAACATTAAAATTGACCTGGTCTATGCACTTCCTATGGTCCTGTTGAATTTAAGAGGCACTCCTCTCAGAAAACATAAGTTATCTCCCTTCAATATTGTAACTGGGAGAACTCTGTATCTGGCCCCAGCTGCATTTAATGCTCAACTAATTAAAGAAGATAGTCTCTATTTTTTTAAGGGATTAATTAAGGTCATGAACAAAAATCATACAATCTTTTCAGTGTGCTCCCTGGAGGCGAAGTAATATAACACCACAACTTACAACCAAGCGATTTTGTTTATTGAAAATGACATCTCCAGGGGCGCCTGGGTGGCGCAGTCGGTTAAGCGTCCGACTTCAGCCAGGTCACGATCTCGCGGTCCGTGAGTTCGAGCCCCGTCAGGCTCTGGGCTGATGGCTCAGAGCCTGGAGCCTGTTTCCGAGTCTGTGTCTCCCTCTCTCTCTGCCCCTCCCCCATTCATGCTCTGTCTCTCTCTGTCCCAAAAATAAATAAACGTTAAAAAAAAAAAAAAAGGAAAATGACATCTCCAAAATAAATCCTTACAACCAAGATGGAAAGGACCATATCAGGTACTCTTACCTGAACTTTGTACTGCAAAGCTCAATGGTATTGATTCTAGGATTCATGTTTCCCACTTAAAGAAAGTTCCTACTCCTAGCTGTCCTGCCGAATCAACAGGGTTTGCCATCAAAAGCCTCACTCTATACATAAATCTAAAGATCTGTTAGTACATTTAATTACCAATATCTCCACCATTCCTCCTCCAATGCCTCGTGCTAAGTGTACTATTAAACCTCTCTATTGTGTAAGGTCCACCTGGATTCCTTTTAGAACTGCTTGCCTAACCAATAGACCCTCCAGAGATTTAAGAGGTAACATTTGTAAAAATGAAACATTAAGCTTGCCAAGCATTCCAGGTTTCAACTGTTTTTCCTCTGCAGCCCTTACTTCTATATGTCAATATAATTGTACTCCACTTGCAGATAGCCTTCTTAATTGCTTGCATCCTTCAAATCCTTGGTTCAATCAATATCATTAGGATAACTTCATGATCTGCACCCCATTCAGATTTATTTTTAGTTGTAGTGGCACAAAGATTTGTGGGGAAGACATTGCTTAAATCTTTATCAACTTGGAGGCTACTACACAGTTGGCTTATTGGTTACGTCTGTTTCATTAAATAATCAGAGACTCAGACTTGGACATCCCCCATTAATCTATATCATACACTAAAATAAGAATTGCCAGAAGGAGCAAAGATGGAGGAACAGCATGGAAGTTTTTTGTGTGTCTCGCATCCATGAAATACAGCCAGACCAACACTAAACCATCCTACATACCTAGAAAACTGATTGGAGGATTAACACAACAATCTGCACAACCTGAACCACAGAATTCAGCAGGTACAAAGCGCGGAGAAGTGAATTTGGGGAGCGAGCAGCCGTGAAAGGGTAGGGAACCACTTTTGCAGGCAGAGAGAGGACGGAGACTGGGGTGCAGAGGGGGAGAATATAGGAAAAGCGCCCCTCCCCAAAAGCAGCTGGAGATAAAGTGGAAAACTGGAAACAGCCACAGGGACTAAACTAAAAGGGAAAAAGAAGAAAGGAGAGGGTTTAAATTCCATTAAGACTGTAAACGAGGGGAGTGCAGAGTCTGCAACTCCACAGCTCCATACCTGGCGGTGCTCTGGTAGGAAGGGTGAATCCCCAGGAACAGAGTGGGGTCCGGGAGGTTCTCAGGCCACACGGGGAAAAGTGGTTCCACTGCTGGAAGGACATTTGGTAGAGACTGTTGAAGCCACCTGGTACCAGCAGACCCCGGAAGGCAGCCACATTTGCTGGTGTTGGGGCAAGGTCGTTAAGGGTGAAGCCTGGTGCCAGGTGTTGTGATTTTCCATATTCCCTGAAACACTGCTGCTACACTGTCTCGAGAACATTTTCTGGGACGGGCTGGCACCTGGCTGCAGTCTTGGAGCACCGGCAGCAGCAGGGTCCAGCAAGCGTTCCTGGGTGCAGCCGACATTCAGCCATTGCTCATTCGGCCACTGCTTGGTGAGACCCTCCCGCAGAGGGGCAGAATGGGTCAAAGCCGCAGTCATTCAGAAGTAAGGGGCCGGGGAAGGCAGCCACATCTGAGACAAAAATCAGGAGAGAGGTACTGCCCGGGGCCTCGCCACGGAGAGGGAAAAAGCGGGGAGTGGCCGAGAGCTGAAGACAGAGGATGGGTGCGTGATTGCTGATCCCGGAAAACAGACTGGGTAACAGTATCGCCATTTTTACCAATCCCGCGCATGCGCAAACGCACCTAGGAGCCCCGCAACAATCCACCCCAGTAGTCTAGCGGCTCCATCTAGTGGAGACCGAAGCTGTTACACTTAGCCACACTCGACTGGGCCAACTTTGCTCTTCAAGAACACAAGTCTCACTGCTGGCTAGTTTATGGACTATAAAGCGCTATATAGACTGCCTTCTAGGGGAAAACGAAGTAATTTCAATCCTACTGCAATCTGTTAGTAGGTTCATCTATTCAATTTTCTTTCTCTTTTTTTTTCTTTTTCTCTTACAATTCTCTTTTTCTTGAATACAGAGAGAAAAAAATCAGTTTTATTTTCAAATTTTATTAAAAACATTTTTATTTAATTTTTATTACTACATTTTTTACTTTTGTGTAAATTTTTTCAAGTTCTATTTTACTTCCATCATTTTATCTTAGTCTACTTCAGTATATTCACCTTTCAATTTTCAATTTCCTTTTTTCTCTTTCTTTTTTTCTCTTTTTAGTTTTTTTTCTTATTCTTGAATGCAAAAAGAGAAAACTTCATTTTTACTTTCAATTTCTATTAAAGATATTTTATGTAATTTTTATAACTATATCTTTTGCTTTTATGTAAATTTTTTCAAATTCTATTTTACTTCCATCATTTTATTTTACTCTGCTACAGAGTATTCACTTTTTCAATTTTCAAATGATTTCTTTTCTTTTTTCTTTTTTATCTTTTTCTCTTTTTAGTTTCTTTTTTCTTACAGAAAAAAATTCATATTTATTTTCAATTTTTATTAAAAATATTTTTCTTTAATTTTTCTCTACTATATTCTTTACTTTTGTTTATATTGTTTCAAATTCCATTTTACCCCCACCATCTCATTTTATTCTACTTCAGTGTATTCAATTTTTCAAATTCTCAATTTCCTTTTTTTTTCTTTTCTTTTCTACCCCCCGCCCCTTTTTTTCCTCTAATCTGTCAAGCCACTTTCAACACCCAGACCAAAACACACCTAGGATCTAGCATCATTTATTTGATTTTTTTTTTTTTTGGTGTGTGTGTTTTTAACTTTTTAAATTTAATTCTTTTTATTTTAATTTTTCTACCTCATTAATTCTTTTTCTCCCTTCAAAATGACAAAACAAAGCAATTCACCCCAAAAGAAAGAGCATGAAGAAACGACAGCCAGGGATTTAACCAACACAGATGCAAGTGAGATGTCTGAACCAGAATTTAGAATCATGATAATAAGAACAAGGAGTCTAAAATAGATTAGAATCCCTTTCTGCGGAGATAAAGAAGTAAAAAATAGCCAAAATGAAATTCAAAATGTTATAGCTGAGCTGCAATCAGGGATGGATGCAGCAGCGGCAAGGATGGATGAGACAGAACAGAGAATCAGCGATATAGAGGACATACTTATAGAAAATAATGAAGCAGAAAAAAAGAGGGAGATTAAGGCAAAAAGTGCAAGATTTAAGAATTAGAGAAATCAGTGACTCATTAAAAAGGAGCAACATCAGAATCATAGGGGTCCCAGAAGAGGAAGAGACAGAAACAGGAGTAGAAGGGTTATGTGAGCAAATCATAGCAGAAAACTTTCCTAACCTGGGGAAAGACACAGACCAAAATCCAAGAAACACAGAGGACCCCCATTAGATTCAACAAAAACCAACCATCAACAAAGCATACCATAGTCAAATTCACAAAATACTCAGGCAAGGAGAGAATCATGAAAGCAGCAAGGGAAAAAAAGTCCCTAAGCTACAAGGGAAGACAGATGAGGTTTCCAGCAGACCGATCCACAGAACCTTGGCAGGCCAGAAACGAGTGGCAGGATATATTCAATGTGCTGAATCAGAAAAATATGCAGCCAAGAATTCTTTATCCAGCAAAGCTGTCATTCAAAATAGAAGGAGAGATAGAAAGTTTCCCAGACAAACAAAAATTAAAGGAGTTTGTGATCACTATACCAGCCCTGCAAGAAATTTTAAGGGGGACTCTCTGAGGGGAGAAAAGATGAAAAAATATATATATACACCAAAAGCAACAAAGATTAGAAAGGACCAGAGAACACCACCAGAAACTCCAACTCTACAAGCATCATAATGGCAACAAATTCATATCTTTCAGTACTCACTCTAAATGTCAATGAACTCAATGCTCCAATTAAAAGACATACGGTAACAGAATGGTTAAGAAAACAAGATCCATCTATATGCTGTTTACAAGAGACCCACTTTAGACCTAAAGATTGAAGATAAGGGGATGGAGAACCACCTATCATGCTAATGGTCAACAAAAGAAAGGCGGAGTAGCCATACTTAGAACAGATAATCTAGACTTGAAAATAAAGACTGTATCAACAGATGCAGAAGGGCATTATATCATAATCAAGGGGTCTATCCACCAAGATCTAACGATTCTAAACACTGATGCGCCAAATGTGGGAGCACCCAAATATATAGAAACTCATACATAAAGAAACTCATTGATAGTAATACCATAATAGTAGGAGACTTCAACACCCCACTCACAGCAATGGACAGATCATCTAATCAAAAAATCAACAAGGAAACAATGGCTTTGAATGACACCCTGGACCAGATGGACTTAACAGATATATTCAGAACATTTCATTATGAAGAGCAGAATATACATTCTTCTCCAGGGCACATGGAACGTTCTCCAGAATAGACCATATACTGGGACACAAGTCAGCCCTAAGTAAGTACAAAAAGGTCGAGATCATACCGTGTATATTTTCAAACCACAACACTATGAAACTCAAAATCAACATTAAGACAAAATTTGGAAAGGTAACAAATACTTGGAGACTGAAGAACATCCTACTAAAGAACGAATGGGATAACCAAGAAGTTAGAGAGGAAATTAAAAAGTATATGGAAGTCAATGAAAATGATAATACCACAACCCAGAAATACGGGGATGCAGCAAAGGCGGTCATAAGAGGAAAGTATAACAATCCAGGCCTTCCTAAAGAAGGAAGAAAGGTCTCAGATACACAACCTAACCTTGCGCCTTAAGGATCTGGAAAAAGAACAGCAAATAAAACCCCAAAACAGCAGAAGACAGGAAATAATAAAGATTAGAGCAGAAATTAATGCTATCGAAACCAAAAAAACCAGTAGAACAGATCAGTGAAACCAGAAGCTGATTCGTTGAAAGAATGAACAAAATTGATAAACCCCTAGCCAGTTTTATCAAAAAGAAAAAGGAGAGGACACAAATAAATAAAATCAAGAATGAAAGAGGAGAGATCACAACCAACACAGCAGAAATAAAAACAATAATAAGAGAATATTATGGGCAATTATATGCCAATAAAATGGGCAATCTAGAAGAAATGGACAAATTCCTAGAAACACATACACTACCAAAACTGAAACAGGAAGAAATAGAAAATTTGAACAGACCCATCACCAGTAAGGAAATCGAATCAGTAATCAAAAACCTGCCACAAAACAAGAGCCCAGGGCCCGATGGCTTTCCAGGGGAATTCTACCCAACATTTAAGGAAGAGTTAACACCTATTCTCTTGAAACTGTTCCAAAAAATAGAAATGGAAGGAAAACTTCCAAACTCTTTCTATGAAGCCAGCATTACCCTGATTCCAAAACCAGAGACCCCACTAAAAAGGAGAACTATAGACCAATTTCCCTGATGAACATGGATGCCAAAATCCTCAACAAGATATTAGCCAACCGGATCCAACAATACACTAAAAAAATTATTCACCACAACCAAGTGGGATTTATACCTGGGATGCAGGGCTGGTTCAATATCCACAAAACAATTAACGTGGTTCATCACATCAATAAAAGAAAGGACAAGAACCATATGATCCTCTCAATAGATACAGAGAAAGCATTTGACAAAATACAGCATCCTTTCTTGATAAAAACCCTCAAGGAAGTAGGGCTAGAAGGAGCATACCTGGAGATCATAAAAGCCATATATGAGCAACCCAACACTAATATCATCCTCAATGGGGAAAAACTGAGAGCTTTCCCCCTAAGGTCAGGAACAAGACAGGGATGTCCACTCTCGCCACTGTTAGTAAACATAGGATTGGAAGTCTTAGTCTCTGCAATCAGACAACACAAAGAAATAAAAGGCATCCAAATCGTCCAGGAGGAGGTCAAGCTTTCACTCTCCGCAGATGACATGACACTCTACATGGAAAACCCAAAAGATTCCACCCAAAAACTGCTAGAACTGATGCATGAATTCAGCAAAGTTGCAGGATATAAAATCATTGCACAAAAATTGGTTGCATTCCTATACACCAACAATGAAGTGGCAGAAAGAGAAATCGTGGAATCCATCCCATTTACAATTGCACTGAAAACCGAAAAATACCTAGGAATCAATCTAACCAAAGTGGTGAAAAATCTATACACTGAAAACTATAGAAAGCTTATGAAAGAAATTGAAGAAGACACAAAGAAATGGAAAAAGATTCCATGCTCCTGAATAGGAAGAATAAATGTTGTTAAAATGTCAATACTACCCAAAGCAATCTACATATTCAATGCAATCCCTATCAAAGTAACACCAGCATTCCTCACAGAGCTAGAACAAATAATCCTAAAATTTGTATGGAACCAGAAAAGACCCCGAATAGCCAAAGCAATCTTGAAAAAGAAAACCAAAGCAGGAGGCATCACAATCCCGGACTTTGGCTATACTACAAAGCTGTAATGATCAAGACAGTATGGTACTGGCACAAGAACAGACACTCAGATCAGTGGAACAGAATAGAGAGCCCAGAAATGGACCCACAAATGTATGGCCAACTAATGTTTGACAAAGCGGGAAAGAATATCCAATAGAATAAAGACAGTCTCTTCAGCAAGTGGTGCTGGGAAAACTGGACAGTGACATGCAGAAGAATGAACCTGGACCACTTTCTTACACCATACACAAAAATAAACTCAAAATGGGTGAAAGACCTCAATGTAAGACAGGAAGCCATCAAAATCCTCGAGGAGAAAGCAGGCAAAACCTCTTTGGTCTTGCCCGCAGCAACTTCTTACTCAACACGTCTCCAGAGGCAAGGGAAACAAACAAACAAAACAAAAAAAAAAGAACTACTGGGACCTCATCAAAATACAAAGCTTCTGCACAGCGAAGGAAACAATCAGCAAAACTAAAAGGCAACCGACAGAATGGGAGAAGATATTTGCAAACGACATAACAGATAAAGTGTTAGTATCCAAAATCTATAAAGAGCTTATCAAACTCAAAATCCAAAAAACAAATAATCCAGTGAAGTAATGGGCAAAAGACATGAATAGACACTTCTCCATAGAGGACATCCAGATGGCCAACATGAAAAAATGCTCAACTTCACTCATCATCAAGGAAATACAAATCAAAACCACAATGAGATACCACCTCACACCTGTCAGAATGGGTAACATTAACAACTCAGGCAACAACAGATGTTGGCAAGGATGCGGAGAAAGAAGATCTCTTTTGCATTGTTGGTGGCAATGCAAGCTGGTGCAGCCAGTCTGGAAAACAGTCAGGAGGTTCCTCAAAAAACTAAAAATAGAACTACCCTATGACCCAGCAATTGCACTACTAGGCATTTATCCACGAGATACAGGTGTGCTGTTTCAAAGGGACACATGCACCCCAATGTTTATAGCAGCACTACCAACAATATCCAAAGTATGGAAAGAGCCCAAATGTCCCTTGATGGATGAACGGATAAAGAAGATGTGGTATATATATACAATGGAGTATTACTTGGCAATCAGAAAGAATGAAATCTTGCCATTTGCAACTACATGGATGGAAGTGGAGGATATTATGCTAAGTGAAATCAGTCAGAGAAAAACAAAAATCTTATGACTTCACTCATATGAGGACTTTAAGAGACAAAACAGATGAACATAAGGGAAGGAAAACAAAAATAATATACAAACAGGGAGGGGGACAAAACAGAAGAGACTCTTAAATATAGAGAACAGAGGGTTACTGGAGGGGTTGTGGGAGGGGGGATGGGCTAGTTGGGTAAGGGGCATTAAGGAATCTACTCCTGGAATCATTGTTGCACTATATGCTAACTAATTTGGATGTAAATTTAAAAAAAAGAAAGAAAGAAAGAATTGCCAGAGGTGTCTATGACACTAAAGGAATACGATTTTTGAGAATCTTATTTCCATGGCAGGGTGCTAATACAAAGTCATACATGATCATAAATTTGTATAAAACTTCAGGGGTCACTGCTAAATCTACCACTAAGGCAATAGTTGCCCAAGAACAATCTTTGAATTCACCTGCTCAAGTTGTTCTGCGTGACAGATTTGCTCCTGACTATACCTTAGCAGAGCAAGATGGCATCTGCTCCATTGTTAATACCACCTGCTATACTTGGATAAGTTTGTGTGATTGAAACACAATTGCACAAAATTAGAGAACAACCCCACTGGTACCTCTAGAAAGCAGGTATAATAGGTACTTCTAGAAAGCTCTTGACCTTTTGACCTGTTTTGTTGTCTACCATCAGATAGAGCCTCATAGTTTAAAACTATTATACAGTTTGGAATTTGTGCCTTACTTCTGACTCTAGAAATTGTTATTATTATAAGACTCTGCTTCTATTGTTTATCATAGTGCTATAAAAATTCCACACAGGGCATGTGAGTGGCTCAGTCATTAAGCATCTGACTCAGCTCAGGTCATGATCTCATGGTTCATGAGTTCAAGTCCCACATTGAGTGAATACAAGCCCCACCTTGGGTGAAACACGAGACTTGGGTGAGCCCCACTTCTTTCTCTCTCTGTTTCCCTCTATCTCTCTCTGCCCCTTGTAGGATTCTCTCTCTCTCTCTCTCTCTCTCTCTCTCTCTCTGCCCCTTGCTCACTTGTGCCCTCTCTCACAAAAAAAAAAAAAAAAAAAAAAAAAAAAACAAACAAAAAAACCCTCTCCATACAAATAATGGTAGCCCAACATTGTGAATTGATTTCCAATATTGATTTGGCTCGTTAAAAGAACTTTACCAAACTCTGTTTAATTTATAAAACCTGACAAGAAGCCTTCCTCTGTTCTGGTGCGCTTGTTCAAATGTGGCCTAAAGGCTACTAAAGAAGCCATTTTTCCTCCATCCTGGGACAAAAAATATCAGGAATGAGCCTTCCTGCCCACAAGGAATTAATGAATCTCCTTGGCAATGAAGGACTAAATACCAAAAACGTGAGAAAACCCAATTCTAGTAGTTGATCAACAATGCTTTCAGGTAAAGATCTTGCTCAAAAGGGGGAAATGTGAAAAATGACAAAGTGAATCTCCTAAAAATAGAGCGGGAGCAGTCATTTCAGAGGAACTGCCTTGCACATCCTATTTTCTAAACCTTTGAACTGAGCCAAATCATCAACATCCCAAGAAGTCAGCAAGAATGAGAAAATGCTGTTTGAAAAGATTGGTAAAAGTGAACTTTTGCTTAGTGACCACTTTGGCTGACTAATCAATAAGTTACAATCTAGCCCTGCTTATCAGCCCCAATGAACTCTTCTTAAAAATAACTTCATCGGGGCGCCTGGGTGGCACAGTCGGTTAAGCGTCCGACTTCAGCCAGGTCACGATCTCGCAGTCCGTGAGTTTGAGCCCCGCGTCAGGCTCTGGGCTGATGGCTCAGAGCCTGGAGCCTGTTTCCGATTCTGTGTCTCCCTCTCTCTCTGCCCCTCCCCCGTTCATGCTCTCTCTCTCTCTGTCCCAAAAATAAATAAAGAAAAAAAATAAAAAAAAATAAAAAAAAAATAACTTCATCTAATATTTTTTCCCATAAAAACCCTTAGTTCATCCTCTGTAATCAGGGCATTATTTGTGTTTCTACCTAAATTTGCATACCCCTAATTACAATTCTTTGTTTCTAAATAAACACTTCACCCCTTGCACTGGTTTCTTGTTTTTAGGTTGACATTCTTCCCAAATTACACCTTTTGTACTATGATCTTCTCTCTTCCTCTTTCTCTCTCCTTCCTTTCCTCCTTGTTAATGGTTTTTGTTCTCTAATACTAGATTTGAGGGTTTTCAAAATTATAAAATCCTGCACATTTTCCCTATTTGAGAACAAATGATGGTCTGGTGAGTCTGAGAGCATTTCAAAAGAAATACAGTTTCATTACTTCCAAGGGCAAAAGATAACACTTTGAAAAGGAAATAAGAAAGCCTTGAGCCTGAATGGATCAGTGTTGTAATTAGCCTATTCATTGTTTGCATGCAAATTCAAACTCACAAATAGATGAGCATTTCCCTAGTTCGTGCTCTTAATTCCATTAGCAAATCATATTCTCTTGGATGCATAAAATCCCATTACAGAGTAATATTCATCACAAAAATTAATCCCAGTTTCTCCCATAATCACAAATATTAATCCCTGGGACTGGCCCAGTGCTTTGTTCACATGATTACAACAAATTTTCCATACATAATAACTTCATACAATAGATGCTGCCACAGCAACTGGGCCTCCCTTGCTTATATGGCCCCTGATTCCTGGGGCACAGGATTTCAAATCTGAGGGTGATTCTGCATTGCTGCCTCTCCTCCTCACCTTCCCAAATATCTGAGTCAATAGATCTGGTGTGAGTATTTCTATTAAGTTTCCAGCTTATGCTAATACAGCTGATCCAAGAACAACGCAGTGAGAACTACCACTTTAGGGGCTTTAGTGATGAAACATGTTGAGCCCAGGCAGACCAACCCTCCTCCTTCACTGACATATACTACCAAGTTATGAGATTCCCAGCTGAGACCAAGCCTCTTATTCTTAGAAAACAAAAAGTAACCATGCTTCAGTTCATGCTAAGGTACACATGACTGACTCAGCTCCTACCAGATCCTACCTTCAGAGGAGGTTGGAGGAAGGTGATAGTCAATTAAAATGGCAGACCCAAAAGAAGAGGCTGAGAGCACAAAATGGGTCCACACTATCTTGTCAAACCCCACCCGGCTTTCTAAATGAAAATCTCTCCCCAAAGGGAAATGCCTGTTTCTGTTCCTTTTGGTTACAAGCAAAATGAGAAAAGAACAGCTGAGAAAGTCAGGGTGTGGTTGAATGATTCTGGGTCGTTGGTGCCCCAACCTTCCAGTGACCTACAATCACCTTCTGTACTGAAGTGTTCTTATAGTTGTTTGTGTAGTTATCTCAATCTGTGATACTAGGATCCAAAGGATGGAAGTCATTTCTGATATCATTGTATGTTTGGTTTAGATGTAAAGTGAACTGGATAGACTTGTATTGGTTTACTTCACCTAGAGCTCTAAGAATTTCTAAGTGTCACTAAACTGCACTGAGCACAGTAAAGCAGTAGAGCCAATAATAATTAGGTTCCACTTCTTTGAGCTTGTCTGAGGAGTAAGAAGACAAGGCAATAAGCTCTTGCTGCTGATGGAATAACTTGGGGTAGAAGGACCTATGAGGCAAATGATTCAACAGGCTTGGAGAAAAGTGAGGAGCTCTAAGAAGAGGACAAAGTGCAGGCAGGACGCCCAACTGCTGCCCATGCATTTCTTGTCTGTTCACATGATGGGCTGAGGCTCTCCCTTGATTTCATTGACTTATTCAGAAAAAAAAAAAAAAAAAAAAAACAAGCGATTAAAATACATGCAGTTAGAGACAAGTGTCTCCAGAGCAGAAGTATAGAAACACGAAAGGAAAGGGGAGAGTTGTTACTGCAGAGCACTTTTTCTGTATCAGGGACTTCATAACAGATTTTAGCATAAAGTGTTGACATCATAGCTGTTAAGACAGTGATGAAAGAACTTCAAAATGAAAGCAAAACTTCCTGCTAGGTTCATTCTATTCCTTCAAGTACCTCTTTGATTCATTTGTGGGTTGGCAAAAAATGGAATAAGAATACACACTACAAGATAGTTTGTAGGTTGATTATGTGGGAAACCCAAGGTAATGGTCAAAAGGCCTAATTTATTTTGTTTTCTATTTTTAAATGTTTTTTAATGTTTATTTATTTTTGAGAGAGAGAGGAAGACTGGGTGTGAGCAGGGGAGGGGCAGAGAGAGAGGGAAACAAAGAATCTGAAGCAGGCTCCAGGCTCTGCGCTGTCAGCACAGAGCCTGATGCAGGGCTCAAACTCAGGGACTTCAAGATCATGACCTGAGTGAAAGTTGGACGCTTAACTGACTAAGCCACCAAGGTGCCCCAAAAGTCCTAATTTCTAAGTTTAATAGTAAGACTGTAAGTGACCCTATGAAGAATTTTATTGAAAGTGGTAGGCAAGCAGATCCTAATGGGTCAAATCTATATTGATATGGACTTGATTTTCTGTGACTAGTTTAATTGTGGTCATGAGGTTGTGATAATTACTAATACAGAAATGAATAGTGTGTTAACTACAGGTAATCATACTAAACTATTCTTAGATTTATGTCAAAAGTAACTACTTTTAAGTCAATTATACTATTAATACTTGAAAAATGGCCTCCTTATCAATAAATTAATACAAAAAGTAATAATCACATGACATCTAGAAGGGGTCAATATCAGGCAGCAACTTTAAACCCAAAGCACTGATTAGATGTGAAGTGGAATTCTAGTTGACACAGAAAGCTCATGATTAAGGAGTGTGATATAAATAATTACATGCTATCCATGACATCTTCTTTCTCTAGAAAATGTTGAGCCATAGATGTTGTCAGAGACAGTGAATCTCTTTCATAATATCCTAAAGCCTGTAATAATGTAAACTCCTTAAGCAATGGTGATAAATACTGGTTGTAATGTCTGCTAGTGATTTCCTGTTCTTAGACAGTGATGGGCTCAAGTAATAAGAATGGCAGAAGCTTGAAAGATTAAAGTGTCAAATAACGGCACTTCTAGAGAATATAGCAGGAAAAAATACACACACACACACACACACACACACACCTGTTGTTGGTCAGCATCTACCATGTCCTAGCCCAAGCATTAAGTTTAAGAAAATGCGGGAAAAGCCTGCAAAGAAAAGTGCTTCTAACAGAATGAAGAGGACTTTTCTATGTTCAAAGTCATTTTATACAACTGATATGCAACAATCTTGGAAAATACATTCCTATACAATATCTCACCATCATTGGTATATTGTTAATGTGTTAATTAATAATCCTAGTATTAATAGGGCTAATGAGTTGAAATAGAATCATAGTCAATCCTCAGATTATTAATACATAATAGAATCAATACTGCTCCTGTTAATGGCTAATGGCTCTGGTTTCCTATATAGTAAATATATATTTTGTGAGTCTTGATTTATTTCCTAAAAGAGTGAAGACATGGGGATTAAGGAAACTGCTAACTCTAAAACTGTAAGAAGTACTAAAATAATAAGTTCTATTGACAGTATCAGTGGACAAGTGGACAAATTGATTATAGGGCTAATATTTCTCTCCAAATTTGGTGAATTAATAGATGGCCAGCTGTAAATTGGTTCTAAGCTGTATGGTTCTATGGTTGACTACTAACATAGGGATAAGTGAAATAGACATGCCTTGAGGTAGAAAATGTACAGTGAGGTTTGGGTTTTATAACGGAAACCAGTAATAACTGTTCTTGCTTATTACAGTAGAACCACTATTGGTAGGGTTATTGAGATTTGAGTGGATGGGGTGAATGTCTGGTATAGCACCTCTAACAAGTTTGTAGTCCCAATAAATAAAATACGTGATAGAAATACTAAAGATCAAGTTTGTTGTCAGTTAGTTTGTTTTTGTTAATTAGCTTGTTGTTTATTAGTTTGTTGTTAATTAGTTATTCTTAAAGTTGTTAGACTAATCACTTCTGGAATGTAATGAACTATGTAGTTCCTAATAAAACAGTTTGGGGAAAGAACAGAACTGTTTAAAACATAATTAAGATTATAACAGACAATTCCAATGTTATGGAGTAATGAAAAAGGCAAATACATTTTGCTTCATTTTGTGTCTCAAAGAGCTGGGCATTTTTGGTGTTTCAAGTGTTTTGAGCAAGGTTTGATAGCATAAAAATAAAATCAGGGGCACCTGGGTAGCTCAGTTGGCTAAATGTCCAACTCTTGATCTCAGGTTTCTTAGTTCAAACCCTGCACTGGGCTCCACACTAGGCATGAAGCCTACTTAAAAATAAACAAACATACATTTGAGTGTGTGTGTGTGTGTGTGTGTGTGTGTGTGTATGAAACCAGAGATTTTAAATTGAAAATTGATAAATGATGCTAGAATTCCTGATAAGACAGTGCTGTATCTAATTGGGCCATGTCATTGAGGAGCAATTTAAATTCTCATTGTGTAATTGAAAATGTTGACGTTATGCGAGCTCCTCAATTAATTTATAGTATGCATGCAGATTGGCTTTTAAAATATTCTGTAGGTGCCATTTCAAGCACTATGGACTGAATCATGATTTCAAAGCACGGCTCTTAACGGATACCAAGTCTTGTGAATATTAATTTTGCGTGATTTAAAACTCCTAGAATAATGTCTGTCTTTTTAAATTTAAAGATGATACAGCTCATAGGTAGAGAACATCTTTTGATGAGATTAATATCTGGATCTAAAGTTTCATGAGTAGTACCATTTGATTATCAAATTCTAGTTGATGAAATTGTCTATGTTTTAAGTTAGTCTGTGTTGAAATCATGTATGAATCAAAGTTAAGATTTCATAGTCTATATATTCATAACTTTAATATCTTTGATGTCCTATTGTTTTTGTGGCTAAGAACAGGTTATTAATTTTATCCATTAAAAATGGAATTAAGCAAAGAACTCACAAAGATAAAAAATGAAAATTAAAATAACTGCAGATAACTTAGTTCATATCATTTCTACTTCATGAGTGTCTATTGTGCTTATGTAAGATAATTTTGCACATAATTAAATGTAATTATAAGGACATGGTCATGGAAATATAACAATTTTTCTAAAATAGGAGAACTTGCATTTTGAAACTACAGTTAGAATGCCACACCATCATGGCACAGGACTTTGAGTCAATAAGTCACTTTGACAAGGTTGTATGATAATTTTTACAAATAATTTATCTGCTAAGAAAAAGTCTTAGGGGCATAAAATTGAAACTAATTTTGAGAAATTTGATTCTCAAGATGCTGGGTCTTTTGGTATTTCAAATGTTATGAATACTTAAGCTTTTATAAAAATTGGTTCTTCAAATGTTTGCTATGATGGAAAGCATACTTCTTATTTCAGGCAAATGCTTCTCTAATTATTAACTATTAGTATTACTTTTTTTTAGTGAAATAAATGACCCTATAGATGAGACACTGTTTCATGCTGTGTAAGCATATAACAAAGTAGAAAGACTAAGAATATATTTTGAGGGAGGGAGTTAAATTAACACTTAGGAATATCATTGTAATGTTGGCTTTTGGCTTATGTAACATGGTGTATATCCTGAAACTAATGGAAAAGTGTACAAAGCCACTAACTCCTCTAGACAGGACATAGTGGAAATGAGCAAAACTCTAAAATTTGTAGGGCAGTCTGGTAGGCTGGAAACCCAGACATAAAAATGCTGCAGTCTTAAGGCAAAATTTCTTCTAAAGGAACCTCGGTTTTTGCTCTTAAGGCTTTCCAACTGCCCACCCCTAGTATCAAGATTAATCTTTATTTAAAGTCAACTGATTGTAGATATTAACCACATCTACAAAATGCCTTCACAGAAACACTTAGATTAGTGTTTGATTAAATAACTGGATACTATACCTCAGCTGAGTTGACTAACCTTCACACCCATCAATAGTAAATAAGAAAGTAAAGCCTAAGGCTTGTTGTATATCTGGCCATCACTTAATATTTATTCTATGTAAAATATCTAGTCAACTGAAGAATTTTACCCATATTAAGTGAGGAATAATTATTGTAGAAAATGTGAAGTATGCAACTGGTTCTAGCACCATTTCTATGGTAACTAAATGACATACGCAGAATATATTCCAAAAATCCAATTAATGATATTGCTCATATTATTTCTATATAACAAAAGGACTAATTTGGCTCCTGAATAATATGTTAATGTAAGTAAAATTATTCTGACTCCAGGTAAAATTAGAATAAATCTTTCAAAAAGTTCAAAGAATCAAAATAAATATTGATAAGAAATTTGATAAAGTAAGTCCTGCTAGGGGCTCCTGGGAGGCTCGGCTGGTTAAGCATCTGACTTTGGTTCAGATCATCACCTCATGGTTCGTGGGCTCGAGTCCCACATTGGGCTCTATGCTGACAGCTCAGAGCCTAGAGCCTGCTTCAGATTGTGTCTCCCTCTTTCTCTGTCCCTCCCCCTTTCTCACTCTGTCTCTCAAAAATAAATAAACATTAAAAAAATTAAAAAAAAAGAAGTCATGCTAATAATGTAGTAGTTAGGGCTAGAAGTACTGGAAGCAATGATAATAATACAACTACAGCAATTAATACACATAGAAGAGAAAGTGGTATCTTGTTTGCAATATACTAGGTGGCTCATGTTAATAACATGTAGTAATAAAATTAATGGCATCTAAAATAATAGGTATTGGGGCACCTGGGTGGCTCAGTCGGTTGAGCGTCCGACTTCGGCTCAGGTCACAATCCCGCGGTTCGTGAGTTCGAGCCCCGTGTCGGGCTCTGGGCTGATGGCTCAGAGCCTGGAGCCTGTTTCCGATTCTGGGTCTCCCTCTCTGCCCCTCCCCCGTTCATGCTCTGTCTCTCTCTGTCCCAAAAATAAATAAACGTTAAAAAAAATTAAAATAATAGGTATCTATTAAGTGAAGGGAGAAGATAGTTTAACCCATGAGGTACCTGGATATGCTGGATTGTCAGCTGATGAAAGGACATTCTTCACCCTGTTTCAGCTCTTCAGACCCCTTAAGGAGAAAGTCAAAGGCTATAGGGTTACTCCAGTAGGTGAAAAAGCATAAAGCTTTTCTGCAATTCTGTAGGCATCTTGGAAGGTCAACCTTAAGGAATGAATGTAGAAGCATTCTGGTAAGAATAGTCGGCCCAGGATGTTCTACTTCAAACCCAAGCTTTTGTGAGCACTGTCTCCACATTGTAGGTGCATCTGTCCCTGAGAATCAGAGTGAGGCAGCAGCACTGTTCACTGACTGAACAGATCTATGTCTCCAGTTCTACCCAGTTCTCCTTATCCCAAATCAGTCCTGTGACTCTCTGCAAAGACCACTGGGAATCTTCGGGGGTGATTTTTCAAGCTTATCTACTCATTCTTATACACACCCTAGAGGAATTTAAAACACTTGAATCCTTCTTTATCCCCCACCTTGAGAAAACTTCTGGGCTCCACTCTACTGACCGAGTAAGTTATTTTCATGCATCTTAGAGAAGACTATAGATTGGGAACCCAAGATTATCATTAAGAACCCTCAGTCTATTAGGCAGATAAAAAGGCCCTTCATGATCTGGTATCTTTCTACACTTCTGACATCATCTCTCATCACTATTCTCCACTCCCATCCCCACACTCTACTTACATACCCAACAATCACACCATGCTTATTCACCCCCTTCATGCTTTTGAATATGCTGCTTCCTCTAAGAATACTTTTCCCTCCTTTGTCATCTTTGGTAATTCATACTGGTTCCTTAAGACCCAGCTCAGTGAAGGCTGTGAAATCTTTCCTCATCCGGTCCTGAGTAGAATTAACCACTTTCTTGCCTGTGCTTGTACAGTGTCACACCATTGTACTGTTGGGAATTTTCCATGGCTGTCTCCCCACCTGGTTAAGCATCCTAATGGCAGGAACCATATCCCAATTACATTTGTATCTCTTAATCTTTCAATCTCCTAATACATGGCTTATCACAGAGTAGGCACCCAATAAATGCTGTTTGAAAAAATAATGAAAGACAGCAGATTATAATCCTCAACTTCATGTGTGATGTTTGTCAAAGTGACATAGTCTCTTCCCTTCTGCCCCACTCTGAGTCACTGGTGACACATGTACCAGATCTGACAGGGATGAGGATGCAGGTCTTCTTCACAGGAAACTTCTCCAGAGTACAGATAGCTCTCACATTGGATGAATTCCAGACCTTCCCCTGGGGTCCAGCTTTGTCCATCTAAGGCAGAACCAAGATGCACTAGACCTTATTGGAGTACCTTCCCACTAGTTATATACTCTTTTCTGGCACAGTCGGCAAGCAAAGTACTAGCACACTTGCCAACAAACCCAATGTCCTCTTCATAGCGCCCCTTACAGGAATGAGAGGCAATCGCATTAACCAAGTCCTTCCACAGGCTGGCGCAAGCATCCATCCTTCCAAATAAGCACTTTGCTTTTCCTGTAATGGCCTTCTGTTACATTTGTATTCTCTGTACTTGTCAAAGCTATTTCACATGTAACAGTTTTGTTTGACTATTACCATGACTCCCTGGGCCAAATAAACAAAGTAGATCTGGTACTCCCATTTTGCAGAAGCAGAAGAGACTCCAAGAGTCAGCCCCTAGGAGAGGATGCTAACCAAAACTTGACCACAGATCTTAAAACAACTAATGCCATGCTCTGAGAAATATACCAAGTGCTAGCTCCAAGATCTGCTCATCTAGTTACAAGCTAACTCAGGTAACCATTGCCAGAACTAGTCTAAGGAATGGCCAGCACAAGAATTAACACTAGCTGCAGAGTTGGTAAACTAAGCTAGAAATACTAGTTAACAAAAGTAATCTCAACTGCAAATCCATTTTAGATAGTGTTGGAATTGGAGTGTGACCCTACTGAAAACATTTTTCATTCTTCTTTCATTAAAAATTCCTTTAATTTATTTGATGTCTGTCAAGCGGCATATTATGCCTGTAAACAGATGGGGAGAGATTGTAAATCTGAGCTGTCAATAAAGGAGATTCCAAGGCTCCAGCTCACCACTGTATGAAGTCACCACAGTTCTTCCCCAGAAACTTCCATTCTGAAATGTTAAAAGGTAGCTGAAGAGGAGAAAAGGGTAAATACTTTTCTGGAGAGCGATAGTAATATGTTATTTCCCCAAAATCTATTCTGCTTCTAATCTCCCTCCATCTCCTCCCATCCCCCACCTCTGTCTCTCTTCCCACACCCATTTCAAATTTAGTACTTAGAGAAAATCATTTTATCCCATCAAAATTACATTAAAGGACAATTCATTCAAAGAATACTAATAAATGACAGATATTGTCTGAGAAAAATTAAATATTCTAATGATTTTTCCTTGCTTTTGGCAGGAATTCATCTTTACTTTAAAGAAAACAATAAAGTACACGCTCTGTACAGTTGAAGTGATTCATCTTATTCTTCCAAGGTGAAGTGACCTACACCGCTTCGTCATTTCAGACTAGCAGTCATGTGAGGTTTCAAAATATGATTACTCAAAGGTAAAAACCAAGCACACCACAGCAAAAAGGCATAATATTCAACTTTTCATCCCTCTAGTTTGCATTTTTAAATCCTTCTTCCTTGCATCTCTTTCCAACTTGCCAGAATGAGACTTTATTATTTTGGAATAAAACAAAGTGCTTAGATGTAGAACTGTCTCCTTCAATTTCATTGTATATGGAAGAGTGTCAGTAGGAAAAATCTTTGATCTTCTTACACATCTCAGGATCTTGACCTTGTTGACCTTGTTCCTTAAGAATGGCAGAGCCTGGGGCAACTGGGTGGCTCAGTCAGCTGAGCATCTGACTTCAGCTCAGGTCACAATCTGGCAGCTGACAAGTTTGAGACCATTGTGGGGCTCTGTGCTGACAGCTCAGAGCCTGGAGCCTGCTTCAGATTCTGTCTTCCCCTCTCTCTCTGCCCTTCCCCCACTCATGCTCTATCTCTTTGTGTCTCAAAAATAAACATTAAAAAAGGAGAAAAGAATGGCCAGATCCTGGGGGCACCTGAATGGCTCAGTTGGTTGAGCATTCGACTTTGGCTCAGGTCATGATCTCATAGTTCATGAGTTGAAGCCCTGCATCGGCTCTCTGCTGTCAGTGTGGAGCCTACTTCAGATCCTCTATCCCCCTCCTCCACTCATGTGCGTGTTCGCTCGCTCACTCTCTCTCTCAAAAATAAATAAACATTTAAAAAGAAAAAAAAAAGAAGACAAAAAGAATGGCCACAGCTTGAATCTTGTATTTTTTTAAGAACCATAATCCTGGGGGGGGGGGGGGGGGGTAAGCCAAGATGGTGGAACAGCATGAAAGTTTTTTGTGTGTCTTGCCTCCATGAAATACAGCCGGACCAACATTAAACCATCCTGCACACCTAGAAAACTGATTTGAGGATTAACACAACAATCTCCACAACCTGAACCACAGAATTCACCAGGTACATGGCACGGAGAGGTGAACTTGGGGAGCAAGAAGCCAAGATGGGCAGGGAGCAGCTTTTGTGGGCAGAGAGAAGATGGAGATTGGCGGCGGGGGGGGGGGGCGGGGAATACGGTAAAAGCACCCCTCTCCAAAAGCAGCTGGAGAGAAAGTGGAAAACTGGAAACAGCCACAGGGACTAAACTAAACAGGGAGAAAGGAGAAAGGAGAGGGTTTAAATTCCAGTAAGACTGTAAACAACGGGAGTGCAGAGTCTGCAACTCCACAGCTTGATACCTGGCGGTGCTCTGGTGGGAAGGGCGAATCCCCAGGAGCAGAGTGGGGTCCGGGAGGTTCTCAGGCCACACGGGGAAAAGTGGTTCCACTGCTGGAAGGACATTTGGTAGAGACTGTTGAAGCCACCTGGTCCCAGCAGAAACCAGAGAGCGGCCACATTTGCTGATGCTGGAACAATGTCGCTAAGGGTGAAGCCTGGTGCTAGATGTGTGTTGTGATTTTCCATAATCCCTGAAACGCTGCTGCTACACTATCTCACGAACTTTTTCTGGGTCGAGCTGGCACCTGGCTGCAGTCTCAGGGCACTGGCAGCAGCAGCAGTGTCCAGCAGACATTCCTGGGTAAGCCGATATTTGGCCATTGCTTGGTGAGACCCTCTCACAGAGGAACGGAATGGGCCAAAGCCACAGTCCTTTAGAAATAAGGGGCTAGGGAAAACAGTTGCATCTGAGACAAAACTCGGGAGAGAGGAAATACCTGGGGCTTGGTCACGGACAGTGAAAAAGTGGGGAGTGGACAAAAGCAGAAGGCGGCGGAAGGGTGCGCGATTGCTGATCAGGGAGAACAGAGTTCCGATACTAGAGACTAGGTAGCTGGATGACGCCATTTTCACCACTTCCACGCATGCGCATACGCACCTATGAGTGCCACAACAATCTACCCAAGTAGGTTAGCAGTGCCATCTAGTGGAGAACAGAGCCGTTATACTAAGCCCCGCCCAACAGGGCCAACCTACTCTTCAAGAACACAAGTCTCACTGCCTGCTTAGTTTACGGACGATAAAGAGCTTCATAATCTGACTTCCAGGGGAAACGATGTAATTTCAGTCATATTTCTATCTGTTAGCAGGTCCATCTATTCAATTTTATTTTTTTCTCTTTTTCACTTCTTTTTTTGAATACAGAAAGAGAAAAAAATGAGTTTTATTTTCAAATTTTATTTAAAATATTTTTCTTTATTTTTTTTCCTATATTTTTTACTTTTGTGTAAATTTTTTCAAATTCCGTTTTACTTCCATCATTTCATTTTAGTCCACTTCATGTATTCACTTTTTCAAATTTTCAAACGATCCCGTTTTTTTCCTTCTTTTCTATTTTTTCTCTTTTTCATTTCTTTTTTTTTCCTTGAATACAGAAAGAGAAAAAATTCATTTTTACTTCAATTTTTATTAAAAATATTTTTCTTTAATTTTTTTCTAGTATATTCTTTACTTCTGTGTAAATTTTTAAAATTCTGCTTTACTTCCATCATTTAATTTTAGTCTACTTCAGTGTATTCATTTTTTTCAAATTCTCAAATGACTTCCTTCCCCCACCCCCACTTTTTTCTCTAATCTGTCAAACCACTTTCAACACCCAGACCAAAACACACCTAGGATCTAGCATCATTTATTTGATTTTTTTTTTGGTGTGTGTGTTTTTAATTTTTTAATTTCAATTTTTTTTAACTTTTAATTTAAAAATTTTCTACCTCATTAATTCCTTTTCTCCCTTCAAAATGACAAAACAAAGCAATTCACCCCAAAAGAAAGAGCATGAAGAAACGACAGCCAGGGATTTAACCAACACAGATGCAAGTGAGATGTCTGAACCAGAATTTAAAATCATGATAATAAGAACAAGGAGTCTAAAATAGATTAGAATCCCTTTCTGCGGAGATAAAGAAGTAAAAAATAGCCAAAATGAAATTAAAAATGCTATAGCTGAGCTGCAATCAGGGATGGATGCAGCAGCGGCAAGGATGGATGAGACAGAACAGAGAATCAGCGATATAGAGGACATACTTATAGAAAATAATGAAGCAGAAAAAAAGAGGGAGATTAAGGCAAAAAGTGCAAGATTTAAGAATTAGAGAAATCAGTGACTCATTAAAAAGGAGCAACATCAGAATCATAGGGGTCCCAGAAGAGGAAGAGACAGAAATAGGAGTAGAAGGGTTATGTGAGCAAATCATAGCAGAAAACTTTCCTAACCTGGGGAAAGACACAGACCAAAATCCAAGAAACACAGAGGACCCCCATTAGATTCAACAAAAACCAACCATCAACAAAGCATACCATAGTCAAATTCACAAAATACTCAGACAAGGAGAGAATCATGAAAGCAGCAAGGGAAAAAAAGTCCCTAAGCTACAAGGGAAGACAGATGAGGTTTCCAGCAGACCGATCCACAGAACCTTGGCAGGCCAGAAACGAGTGGCAGGATATATTCAATGTGCTGAATCAGAAAAATATGCAGCCAAGAATTCTTTATCCAGCAAAGCTGTCATTCAAAATAGAAGGAGAGATAGAAAGTTTCCCAGGCAAACAAAAATTAAAGGAGTTTGTGATCACTATACCAGCCATGCAAGAAATTTTAAGGGGGACTCTCTGAAGGGAGAAAAGATGAAAATATATATATATACACCAAAAGCAACAAAGATTAGAAAGGACCAGAGAACACCACCAGAAACTCCAACTCTACAAGCATCATAATGGCAATAAATTCATATCTTTCAGTACTCACTCTAAATGTCAATGAACTCAATGCTCCAATTAAAAGACATACGGTAACAGAATGGTTAAGAAAACAAGATCCATCTATATGCTGTTTACAAGAGACCCACTTTAGACCTAAAGATTGAAGATAAGGGGATGGAGAACCACCTATCATGCTAATGGTCAACAAAAGAAAGGCGGAGTAGCCATACTTAGAACAGATAATCTAGACTTGAAAATAAAGACTGTATCAACAGATGCAGAAGGGCATTATATCATAATCAAGGGGTCTATCCACCAAGATCTAACGATTCTAAACACTGATGCGCCAAATGTGGGAGCACCCAAATATATAGAAACTCATACATAAAGAAACTCATTGATAGTAATACCATAATAGTAGGAGACTTCAACACCCCACTCACAGCAATGGACAGATCATCTAATCAAAAAATCAACAAGGAAACAATGGCTTTGAATGACACCCTGGACCAGATGGACTTAACAGATATATTCAGAACATTTCATCCTAAAGCAGCAGAATATACATTCTTCTCCAGGGCACATGGAACGTTCTCCAGGATAGACCATATACTGGGACACAAGTCAGCCCTAAGTAAGTACAAAAAGATCAAGATCATACTGTGCATATTTTCAGACCACACGCTATGAAACTCAAAATCAACTTTAAGACAAAATTTGGAAAGGTAACAAATACTTGGAGACTAAGAACGTCCTATTAAAGAATGAATGGGGTAACCAAAAGTTAGAGAGGAATTAAAAAGTATATGGAAGTCAATGAAAATGATAACACCACAACCCAGAAATACGGGGATGCAGCAAAGGCGGTCATAAGAGGTAAGTATAGCAATCCAGGCCTTCCTAAAGAAGGAAGAAAGGTCTCAGATACACAACCTAACCTTGCACCTTAAGGAGCTGGAAAAAGAACAGCAAATAAAACCCCATAACAGCAGAAGACAGGAAATAATAAAGATTAGAGCAGAAATTAATGCTATCAAAACCAAAAAAACCAGTAGAACAGATCAGTGAAACCAGAAGCTGATTCGTTGAAAGAATGAACAAAATTGATAAACCCCTAGCCAGTTTGATCAAAAAGAAAAAGGAGAGGACACAAATAAATAAAATCAAGAATGAAAGAGGAGAGATCACAACCAACACAGCAGAAATAAAAACAATAATAAGAGAATATTATGGGCAATTATATGCCAGTAAAATGGGCAATCTAGAAGAAATGGACAAATTCCTAGAAATACATACACTACCAAAATTGAAACAGGAAAAAATAGAAAATTTGAACAGACCCATCACCAGTAAGGAAATCGAATCAGTAATCAAAAACCTGCCACAAAACAAGAGCCCAGGGCCCGATGGCTTTCCAGGGGAATTCTACCCAACATTTAAGGAAGAGTTAACACCTATTCTCTTGAAACTGTTCCAAAAAATAGAAATAGAAGGAAAACTTCCAAACTCTTTCTATGAAGCCAGCATTACCCTGATTCCAAAACCAGACAGAGACCCCACTAAAAAGGAGAACTATAGACCAATTTCCCTGATGAACATGGATGCCAAAATCCTCAACAAGATATTAGCCAACTGGATCCAACAATACACTAAAAAAATTATTCACCACAACCAAGTGGGATTTATACCTGGGATGCAGGGCTGGTTCAATATCCACAAAACAATTAACGTGGTTCATCACATCAATAAAAGAAAGGACAAGAATCATATGATCCTCTCAATAGATACAGAGAAAGCATTTGACAAAATACAGCATCCTTTCTTGATAAAAACCCTCAAGGAAGTAGGGCTAGAAGGAGCATACCTCGAGATCATTAAAGCCATATACGAGCGACCCAACACTAATATCGTCCTCAATGGGGAAAAACTGAGAGCTTTCCCCCTAAGGTCAGGAACAAGACAGGGATGTCCACTCTCGCCACTGTTAGTAAACATAGGATTGGAAGTCTTAGTCTCTGCAATCAGACAACACAAAGAAATAAAAGGCATCCAAATTGGCCAAGAGGAGTTCAAGCTTTCACTCTTCACAGATGAAATGACACTCTACATGGAAAACCCAAAAGATTCCACCCAAAAACTGCTAGAACTGATGCATGAATTCAGCAAAGTTGCAGGATACAAAATCAATGCACAGAAATTGGTTGCATTCCTATACACCAACAATGAAGTGACAGAAAGAAATCATTGAATCCATCCCATTTACAATTGTACCAAAAACTATAAAATACCTAGGAATAAATCTAACCAAAGTGGTGAAAAATCTATACACTGAAAACTACAGAAAGCTTATGAAAGAAATTGAAGAAGACACAAAGAAATGGAAAAAGATTCCATGCTCCTGAATAGTAAGAACAAATGTTGTTAAAATGTCAATACTACCCAAAGCAATCTACATATTCAATGCAATCCCTATCAAAGTAACACCAGCATTCCTCACAGAGCTAGAACAAATAATCCTAAAATTTGTATGGAGCCAGAAAAGACCCTGAATAGCCAAAGCAATCTTGAAAAAGAAACCAAAGTAGGAGGCATCACAATCCCGGACTTTGGCTATACTACAAAGCTGTAATGATCAAGACAGTATGGTACTGGCACAAGAACAGACACTCAGATCAGTGGAACAGAATAGAGAGCCCAGAAATGGACCCACAAACGTATGGCCAACTAATGTTTGACAAAGCGGGAAAGAATATCCAATAGAATAAAGACAGTCTCTTCAGCAAGTGGTGCTGGGAAAACTGGACAGTGACATGCAGAAGAATGAAGCTGGACCACTTTCTTACACCATACACAAAAATAAACTCAAAATGGGTGAAAGACCTCAATGTAAGACAGGAAGCCACCAAAATCCTCGAGGAGAAAGCAGGCAAAAACCTCTTTGGTCTTGCCCGCAGCAACTTCTTACTCAACACGTCTCCAGAGGCAAGGGAAACAAACAAACAAACAAAAAAAATGAACTACTGGGACCTCATCAAAATACAAAGCTTCTGCACAGCGAAGGAAACAATCAGCAAAACTAAAAGGCAACCGACAGAATGGGAGAAGATATTTGCAAACGACATAACAGATAAAGTGTTAGTATCCAAAATCTATAAAGAGCTTATCAAACTCAAAATCCAAAAAACAAATAACCCAGTGAAGTAATGGGCAAAAGACATGAATAGACACTTCTCCATAGAGGACGTCCAGATGGCCAACTGACACATGAAAAAATGCTCAATTTCATTCATCATCAAGGAAATACAAATCAAAACCACAATGAGATACCACCTCACACCTGTCAGAATGGGTAACATTAACAACATAGGCAACCACAGATGTTGGCTAGGATGTGGAGAAATAGGATCTCTTTTGCATTGTTGGTGGCAATGCAAGCTGGTGCAGCCAGTCTGGAAAACAGTCAGGAGGTTCCTCAAAAAACTAAAAATAGAACTACCCTACAACCCAGCAATTGCAGTACTAGGTATTTATCCACGAGATACAGGTGTGCTGTTTCGAAGGAACACATGCACCCCCATGTTTATAGCAACACTATCAACAATAGCCAAAGTATGGAAAGAGACCAAATGTCACTCGATGGATGAATGGATAAAGACACACACACACACACACACACACACACACACCCATACACACAATGGAGTATTACTTGGCAATCCAAAAGAATGAAATCTTGCCATTTGCAACTACGTGGATGGAACTGGAGGGTATTATGCTAAGGGAAATTAGTCAGTCAGAGAAAGACAAATATCATATGACTTCCCTCATATGAGGACTTTAAAAGACAAAACAGATGAACCTAAGGGAAGGGAAACAAAAATAATATAAAAACAGGGAGGGGGACAAAACAGAAGAGACTCTTAAATATAGAGAACAGAGGGTTACTGGAGGGGTTGTGGGAGGGGGGATGGGCTAGTTGGGTAAGGGGCATTAAGGAATCTACTCCTGGAATCATTGTTGCACTATATGCTAACTAATTTGGATGTAAAGTATTAAAAAATATTAAAATAAAAGAAATATATATATACATATATATATATGAACCATAATCCTAATATTAGAAAGGAGAATTGTAAATTTGCTTATTGCAAAGTGGCATGGATTCGTGAAAGCATTCCCCCTAAATACTGAGTTTCTAACTTTCTTGTACAGACAATATATAATTTTACATATACTTTTTCTCTGCTCCTCTTTTGTCCCTGGATAACTCAACATTTAGTTTAGATGTACCATCTAAATTTCTCTCTTTCTCTAAGATAGGTACTCGTTTCTGCTCCCACAGAAAGCTATGTACAGTGGCTACAGTGTCTGAAGGCCAAGATGTAAACGCTGGTTTTTCTACTCATTAACTTATAACTTTGAGAAGAAAATAAAAAGAAGGTAACCTCTCTCAGCCTGAGTTTTCTTATCTATAAAAACTAATGAAATAAATTAAAGCAAACACAAATAAATGGAAAGAAATCCTATATTTATGGTTTAGAAGGATTAATATTGTTTAAATGTCCATATTATTCAAAGCAATCTACAGATTCAATATAATCCCTATCAAAATCCTAAAGACATTTTTTACCAAATTAGAATAAAACAATCCTAAAATCCACAAAAGACCCCCCAAGAGCCAAAGCAATCCTGAGCAAAAAGAATGACATGAAGACATCACTTTTCCTGATTTCAAAATATGTTACAAAGTTATAGTAATCAAAATAGTATTTTACTGGCATAAAAAGAAAGGTATAGACCAATAGAATACAAAAGAGATCCCTGAAATAAACCCACACATATATGATCAACTGATCTTTGACAAAGGTGCCAGGAATACACATTGAAAATGAATAGTCTCTTCAATAAATGGTCCTGGGAAAACTTGACAGCCATGTCCAAAACATAAATATCGGACCCTTATCTTATACTATACACAAATACTATCTCAAAATGATTAAAAAACATAAATGCAAGAGTTCAACTATAAAACCCCTAGAAGAAAACATGGTACAAAATCTTGACATTGGTCTCTACAATGATTTCTTGGATATGACACCAAAAGCACATCTACCAGAGTAAAAATAGACAAGTGGGAAACAAAGCTTAATTTAGCTTATTTTGCAAGGCTAACTTGATGTAGATCATTTCTTGCTTGTGTCTCTGGAAATGATAAGCAAAAACTTGAACTGTTTCCGAAGGGTGATATGAGGTGACCTCTGAATATTATAATATTATAACCAATCACTGTGAAGAATATACAGTCACTGCCTTCCCACTATATAGGCTGCTTTATAACAATATGTCACTGAGCTTTATTCCATGTTCTGGTTTGAGTGCTCCTGGTTTGTAAACTGTCTTTTTAGTGTGTGCATTATACAATTTTATCAATAACTACTTCAATGATTCATTTGTTTTACTTTGGCTATTTTGAACTTTGACAGAATACATCAATCTTAAAAACTCCACACAGCAAAGGAAACAATCAACAGTGTGAAAAAGTCAACCTAAAGGATGAGAGAAAATATTTGCAAACCATATATCTGATAAGGGGCTAATATCCAAAATGTGTAAAGAATTCCTACAACTCAATATCAAAGTAACAACTCTACTTAAAAAATGTGTAAAGGGCTTGGATAGACATTTCCCCAAGGAAGACATACAAATGGCCAACAGGTATATGAAAAGGTGCTTGAAATCACTAATCATCACGGAAATATCAATCAAAATCACAAAATATCTCCTCTCACCTGTTAGTTTGGCTATTATCAAAAAAAGAAGACAATAAGTGTTGGTAAGGATGTGGAGAAATTGGAACACTTGCACACTGCTGGTGAGAATATAAAATGGTTCAGTCACTATGGAAAAATGTACGGAAGTTCCTCAAAAAGTTAAATATAGAACTGCCATATCTTTGGCAATCTCATTTCTGGGTATATATAGATCCTGATTGAAATTAGGATCTTGAAAAGACAGGTAAACTTCCATGTTCAATGCAATATTATTCACAATAGCAAAGATATAGAAGGAAACCAAATGTCCATTGACAGATGAATGGATAAAGAAGATATGGTATATACATACAAAGGAATATTATTCAGCCTTTAAAAAAAGAGAAATCCTAACATTTGTGACAATATGGATGGATCTGAAAGACATCATGCTAAGTGAAATGTCTGTCACAAAAGGATAAATACTACATGATTCCTCTTATATGAGGCATCTAAAAGAGTCCAAGGTATAGTAGACATTAGAATGGTGCTTACCAGGGGATGGGGGGAGGGCAAACATGGGGAGTCATTGTTCAATGGGTATAAAGTTATAGTTATACAACACGAGTAAGTCCCAGAGACCAGCTATACAAAATAGTGCCCATATTTAACCGTAAGGTATTGTACACTTAAAATTTTTTTAGGGGTGCCTGGGTGGCTCAGTCGGTTAAGCGACCAACTTTGGCTCAGGTCATGATCTCACAGTTTGTGAGTTCGAGCCCTGCATTGGGCTCTGTGCTGACAGCTCGGAGCCTGGACTCTGCTTCGGATTCTGTGTCTCTGTCTCTCTCTGCCCCTCCCCCACTCGTGCTCTGTCTCTGTCTCGCTCTCAAAAATAAATAAATGTAAAAAAAAATTTTTTTTAATTTTTTTAGAAGGGTAGATTTCATGTTTTCTTACCAATAAAAGGGGGGAGATTAATGAAACTTTTAGAGGTGATGGATATATTTATTACCCTGACTGTAACATGAGTGCTTACATGTGTCCAAACTCACCAAATTCTATACATTAATTATGTGTGGTTTTTTTCATACCAATTATGTTTCCAATAAAGCTAGGGAAAAAAGACAATACCTTGGATTTGAGAAATTTCCCATAATGCCAGCTATTGACATAGTTATTATTAGAATCCTTATGGTATTATTACATTGTGATTTATGTTTGTTTACATTTCCCCTACTATGCTAAATGTTTCTTAAGGACAGGGAATATATTTTAGATAAAATTTATTTCACCTTCATTTTCTCTGGTTATATATAGAATTCTTGGTTGGCAGAAATATTTTGTAGAGTGCTTTATTTTTAAGATTTTGTTTTATTATTATTCTTATTTTAATTTTTAGAGAGAGAGTGTGTGAACAGGGGAGAGGGGCAGAGGGAGAGAGAGAATCTTAAGCAGGCTCCACGCTCAGCATAGAGCCTGATGTGGGGCTTGATCCCACAAGCCTGGGATCATGATCAGAACCAAAATCAAGAATAGGACACTCAACCAACTGAGCCACCCAGGGTCTCCTGTTCAACACTTTTAAAATAGCATTTAGTTGACCGAAGGCTTTTATTGTTTCTGTTGAGAAGTCTGCTGTAAGTCTTACTGTTGATCCTTTGAAAAGATTGTGCCTTTTGTTCTGTTTTTAAAATGTTTTCTTTGAGGGCACCTGGGTGGCTCAGTTGGTTAAGCATCTGACTTTGACTCAGGTCGTGATTCTCTGTCTCCCTCTCTCTCTACACCTCTCCAACTTGTGCTCTCTCTCTCTCAAAAAATAAATAAACACTAAAAATTTTATTCAATGTTCTTTTTGTCTCTGGTTTTCAATCTTTTTGTCTCCAGTTCTCAACAATATAATTATGTCATTAAGGTTTGAAATTTTTATTTCCTTTATAGTTTGTGGGCCTTTTTCAATTTGTGAATTGATATCTTTCAGAGATAACTGAAAACTCTTAGTCATTAGATCTTCAAGTATTTCTGCCCCATTCTCTTTCTCATCTCTTTTTGGGACTGTAATCATGTATGTGTTAAACCTCTTCATCAAGTCCCATGTTTCTAATATTTGTTTCTGTATTTTTTTAATGTTTATTTTTTAGAGAGACACAGACAGAGCGTGAGCGGGGGAGGGGTAGAGAGAGAGGGAGACACAAAATCCAAAGCAGGTTCCAGGCTCTGAGCCGTCAGCACAGAGCCCAGCGCAGGATTCCAACTCACAAACTGTGAGATCATGACCTGAGCCGCAGTTGGATGCTTAACCAACTGAGCCATTCAGGCACCCCTATTTGTTTCTGTATTTTAAATTTTGTTTTTTCTATGTACTTTCTTCAGTTTGGATACTTTATACAGACCTCTCTTCAACCTGATGTTATTTGTCTGTTTTTTGAGTCTCCTTACTCTAGCAAGGGATATTACACTGGGTACTGAAGAGATCTTCATTATATTCAGTACTTAAAGTGAGGGACTTTTTCTTGTATATTTTACAGAAGTTCAATCTTGAGACATTAAAGAAATAAAATCTGGAGAAATACACCTAACTTTAATTCCTTACTGCAGTGGACTCAATGTGTTACCCCAAAATTTATATGTTGTAAACTTCATTTCTAATATTTGGAGGTGGGGCTTTGGGAATGTGATTAGGTCATGAGGGTGGAGTCCTCATGAATGAGATTAGTAAACCTATATAAGGGGTCTCAGAGAGCTCTCTTGTTCTGTCCACCACGTGATGTTGTAGTGAGAAGTCAGCAATCTATGAACCAGAAAGTGGATCTCACCAGACACCAAATCCATTGGTGCCTTGATCTTGAACTTCCCAGCCTTCATAACTGTGAGAAATAAATTACTGTTTTTTAATAAACCACCCAGTTGGTAGTATTTTGTTATGGTAGCCCAAATGGACTAAGACACTCTGTTTCATGGGTTATGATTCTTGTGTGGCATTCATTAACATTTTTCTCTCCTTTATTATTTTCAATGTTTTCTATGCTATTTAATCCTTTTGTGGGCCTGCTTCTAAAACTAAAACTAGGGGCACCTCAGTGGCTCAGTCAGTTAAGGGTCTGACTTTGGCTCAGGTCACGATCTTGCAGTTCAAGGGTTTGAGCCCCACATCAGGCTCTGTGTTGACAGCTCAGAGCCTGGAGCCTGCTTCAAATTCTGTGTCTCCTTCTCTCTCTGCCCCTGCCCTACTCACACTCTGTTTCTCTCTCAAAAAATGAATAAACATTAAAAAATGTTTTAATAAAATATAAAACTAAAACTAGATATTTACCACCAGCTTTATGAATTCTATTATAAATATAGGGAACCTGAATAGAGATAGGCAGAGAGCTACAAACTTTTCTAGTATGCTCTGTAGTAGAACACTTAGACAAAATAAGAATAAGAATAAGAATAAAATAATAAGAAGAATAAGAATAATTACACCTATTTTTCTTTCTGGGAATGGTGAGAAAGATATAATATAACCTAAGAAGAGAAAGAATGGAACATTGAATGAAAATTAACATCTTCAGCTTGGAACAGTCCTAAGTGTTTACTACGAAAAACTAAAAACCAAGAATCTTCTATGCTTTTAAAAATGTAACATTGGCACACATCAATATCATTTAAACTCTTCTGGAAGAAGAGGCTTTGCAACATATGAGCATTTATAAACCTGAGACATGAGAGAATATAAAACCTGCATTTTTGGTTATGGTTATTCTGAATGGAACTAGGTTCATTCCAGGTGAACAAAAATGAGAGGGCAGCTTCAGAAGTGTTCTACATTTATTTAAGTAACTATCTACCCCTTAAGGAAAATATTTTACAACTCTAATGGGGCAGTGAGAAGAAATCATGCAAGTTGTAATGTCTTCAAGTATAACAAGGGCCTGGAGACTCCAGAGAAGGAAAACATATGCTGAGAAACTATCCAGCTTGACAACACTTAGGAAACACTGAAGGAACAGGAACTTTCTGGCTCCTTCAACTGCCCTAACAAGAACTTCCACATATCATCTGCAGCCAATGCCAACTACAGTACTTACCCTGGAAAAATATGACAGATTCTGAGGAAAAAACAGATTTTATCCTCAAAACTGGAGGTAGAGTTGGCAGGGGTGCTGGGAAATGGACAGGTATGCCTTCATGGAGACAAATATGAGTAAATATAGTATAATTCTCTTGTCACTGGCTCATCAGACCAAAAATAATTTCCTTCCTCATAGTTCCTTGTTAGTGAGCTTCCTAAGTCCTTGAATATTAATGTTAATCATGTCCACAATTTATGAATTAAAAGAAAATAACTAATTTGTTTCAGAATTTCTAGGAAAATGTTCTGGATTTTATACCTCTCAGGTATCATCTCCTACCATCATTCTTTTGGTCACTAAATAAAGCATGTTAAGCATTAAATGAGAAATGAGAAAAGCTCCCTCCTGCATTCCCAACACCATGTTATGACTGAGCACAACCTTGCAAGATACAGTAGATTCAGAGACCTTTACAAATTCAAAAGCATGTCAATGTCTCCAACTATATGAGTGACCAGTGATGACATTAAGAAGAAAAATTACTGAGAACCAACATGTTAGATATGTTCATAAGCACAGCATAAAAAGGACAAGCAAATGAAACTCTGATCTCCTTATCAAACAGAGGCAAGAACAGTTAGACTCAGATTTTCTTGTGATGGTACAACCTCTGAGAAGTAACATTTTCAAAGGTTTTGTTTACCACTGTTGACTATAGGAGATTCTAAAAAGTGCAGTTATCAAAACAAGCTAAATGGCACAATATCAACTCCATCATCTGTAACCACTTGGATTTCAATTTTCACTAAAGGTTATTTCATTCTCCCCAACCCCACTCACCCCCACCACAACAGACCTGGTAATATCACCTCCATAGCTCTTTCTTTGTTCTTTAATGTAATAACTTGTTTCCAAAATATTTTGCATGACTAAGAAAAAAGGATTGAATAAAATATTATACTTTGCAAATCTCACTTGGCAAAATATGTGCATATAAATTAACATTTCTGTTAAAAGTCTCCAAATCCTTTTGGTCTCCCACTGAATTCACTCAGTGTCTCACATATGAATACGTTCAGAGGAATAATGCTTTTGAAAAGTGTCTCACTTGATATTAATGGTTAAAAGAATAATTCAACAAGATGATCCCAGCTGTAAGCCTCATTTGAGCCTTCAAGATAGAGGTGGGGTTCAGTCATACCATTTTGTCCTAAAGCTGCCTAAAAGAAAAGAGAAAGGCCTTTGGCCATGTAAGTGGTGCCATTCAACTCAAAAGAGGACTCTTTTATATATATAAATATATGTGCTGTCAGCACAGAGCCCAACGTGGGGCTTGAACTCACGAACCGCAAGATCATGACTTGAGCCGAAGTCGGATGCTCAACTGACTGAGCCACCCAGCGCCCCAAAAGAGGACTCTTTACACACACACACGCACATACTCATATACATCCTAGGAAGATGGTGTGGTAAAATGAACAGAGCCTGGATAGGCTTTATAATAGGGCAGAACCAAATTTGAATCCAAGCTCTTCATCTTGATTAAATCATTCAAACTTGTTGACCTTAAAGTCCTTCCTTCAGAAAATGGAAGTAATAATAACTACCTCTTGGAGTTTTGTGAGGACTAATAAGGTATTATGTGCACATGAACTTGGCACATAGTAAGCTCACATCCAGTGATGTTCATCACATCTTTCATCCTTACCATTTCCCAGCTATAATAGGCTGGCAAGGAAAAATATAAGAACCCTAATTCAAGTAATGGTTCTTAAATTATATCCAGTCTTTTAAGTAGTGTGCCCTCTGTCCAGGAAAAAATAAACCACACATGTTCCTGAAACTCTAGTATTATTGGTTTCTCACAGAAAGGGTGGGTAGTAAAATCTAGATCCAAATTGTCCTACTGTCAGCCCATCAGACACATTGAGTCCAAAGGAATATATAAAGCAATGCATTTCCTCAGATTTGACTTCTGACTGGGTGGGACTTTAGTTCTTAACCCTTAATGCATCGCCTAAGAGACAGTAGAGAAATCTCTCCTACCCTAGCTTTATCTTCCCCAGGACTCCTTGGGAAAAGTTTCCTCTTTCATTCTGTGCCTTTAGAATATTCTTTTTTGTGTGTACTGGTAATCATCTCTTCACCAAATGCTATCTAGAAGATTCCTGGGCAGAGCACTCTGGGAGGTGGAGAAAAGGAGGAGGAGGGGCACTCATGGATGTCTTCATTTAAGATGCAATAGCTTCCTAGTGATGAACACTTTCACACTTCCCAGAAAATCCGGTGGGCACCTCCAAAGTGTTCTTTAAAAAAAATTAAATATGTATTTATTTGTGAGAGAAAGAGTGAGAGAGAGATTGAGAGAGAGAGCATATGCATGGGAGGGGCAGAGAGAGAGGGAGAGAGAGAATCCCAAGCAAGTTCCTAGCTCTCAGTACAGGATCTGATACAGGGCTCAATCTCATGAACTGTGAGATCATGACCTGAGCTGATATCAACAGACGCTTAACTGACAGAGCCACCCAGGCGTCTCCAAAGGATTCTTATGTGTTTTTCCACTAGTGAGAAAAGAAGGAGAAAACGGATCCATCCTTCTATGCCCCTTCTATGGAAACCTCATTCATTCCTCACAAAAGCCAGTATCTCTCTCACTGGCCTTACTCGTGTGTGAAAAGGTACTAAGGTTTCTCCATATGTACTTTGCCTTCACCATTCAGTCTCTAGACTCAGAGCCAGTCTTCCAGGACCAACAGCTTAGGCACCACTCTGAACCAACAGCGCTCTCTCTGTCACATCTATACACTATACACACCAGAGGTCATTCTGCTTCCAGGATACCACTTACAATACCCATCCTGACACTGCTGGCTCCAGATCAAGTACTTTACAAGGAGCACACTTCCTCCTTAATTTGGAAGGGTAAAAACAAACTCCTCACACACCTGAGAAGAAGAATCACTAAGCCTGTAGGCTCTCCCCTTCAAGCATCATCCTCCCACTGTACATCTTTTCCTACCCTTAAAGAGAGTAGAGGGGACTCTTCTTGACTTTGGGACACAGGTAAACTTTCTGAAAAATAGCACATTCTCCCCCTACCAGCTCCCAGATAAACAGGAGAGCATTCTGAGCCCTGGCTTGGTCCAACCTTCAGACAAACTTTATCAATTTGAAGGTATCCTAGCTGGCCTTTCATTAGACTGAATTTGGGGTTCAAATACTATTGAGTACCATCTATTAAGTACGCTGGATTGCTGATGCCTCTGCAGGTGACAAGGGACTAGTCACCTTAAAAAGTCACTAAACTTTTTAATTTCAAACAACTGAACCACTTTCAGTGGTAAACAGCTCTCAAAATTTCATCCTTGATCAGAATAGACCCAAGAGAAAGATCTTTAAATTGTTAGATTTTTTTTTTTCTGGACCTGTGTGATGTCCGGGGGGGAGGAGGAGAGGATAAACAGTCCATTACCTGGGGGAGGGGAGAGGATAAACAGTCCATTACCACCAGTATATCACCAAGGTTCAGATGTATAGCCCTCAAACAAACAGACAAAAAAACAAACAAGTCAAGGTCAATTAATTTTAGGGGTTTGTTGCTTGAATGATTTCCAGATGTGCTGCCTTCAGGGAAAATACTTTCCCTGAATACAGCAGATTCAGCAGTCTCATTTTATCACCACATTTCCCACCATCAGAGATGGAAGAATGACCCTAAGTATCTCCAGTGCATCTTTCCTCTCCATATGGCTCAAATTATCATGCAGTATCCTGGATCCTAGAAGGGACTATTTTCAAATACCCCATCTATGGTGCACTCAGTGACTTTATAGGACACTTCATTTCTGGAGCAGAGCCCTCCTGGTCCTGGAAAAGCCATGTACCTTCCCTGTTACAGGGTTCACTTTTCCACCTTTGTCCATTGCCCCTGGCCCCAAAGTTTCTCACTGGGGATCTTGCCCACCCCATTCCCACAGGGGCAGTGGTGAGGAGTCTTGCCTGACAAAAATTCTCAGCAGAATGTAGGCATCTTTTCAGGGCTTATCTTGTCTTCCTCAGTCATGGGTCTGGTAACATTCAATTCTCCAATGTGAACCTGAGAACAGGGACTCCTTTTCCAGTGGTCTGAGGCATTCAGAATATGCAGCACAGTATACTGATCCACTTCTGCCCATTTGTTTAATATTATTAAGCTTTCTTACAGAACCTGTCTCCTTCCATCATCCTAGCACTTTTTATGTCCAATGCTAGGAAGTGCAAGGGAAAGGAGGTAAACCATGGCCTTCCACTCACAAACACACACAATCTTGTACATAACTTGAAGACACACATTCACTGCCTGTGTAGTTTGCTAGGGCTGCCATTACAAAGTACCACAAACTGGGTGGCTTGGACAATGGAAATTTACTGTTTCACAGTTCTGGAAGTTAGAAATCCAAAATTAGGGTGTCAGCAGGGTGGATTCCTCCTGAGGGTGGAGGGATCTATTCTGGGGCTCTCCCTGTGGCTTGCAGATGGCCATTTTTGTTCAGTACCTCTTCACATTGTTTCTCTTCTATCTGCATCTATCTCTAGGTCCAAATTTCCCTTTTTATAAGGGACACCAGTCATTTTGTATCAGGACACACCTTTGATTACCTCTGTAAAGACCCTGAATATGTTTTGGGCAGGTTTGGGGCTCACACAATTCAACCCACAACACTGCCCATTTATAGACTCTGTTGAAGAATGCCCAGACTAAAGCATCATCCTGGTATAAGACTGAGACTCCAGTGGCAATTAGAAAAGAATTTTTCAACAAAACAAAACAAAATAGAAAAGACTTTTTTCCAGTTCTTATGTTGATGCTTAGTCAACAACAAAAAACTATACTCCCACCCATGGATTTATCGATCACATCAATTACATAGCATCTATAAATATTATTTTATTCCAAGTTTCTGTATTTAATGCGAATCCTTTCTGGCATCTTAAAGCTCATCTTTTAAATAGGTAGTTTAAAAAAGGCTCTTGGTGTTTTTTCAATTAATTTTGTTCACAATGGACATAATTATGGGATTTTTTTGGTTGAAATGTATTAACTGTAATGAATTAACAATATGTGCTGAATAAGTTGCCAGCATGAATAAAGTTGCATATAAAATGAGTTTCCCACTTACCAATTTTCTGTTTTGTACTGCTTGGGCAATTATCAACATGCTTTTGTACTCATCAAGACCAAAAAATTATCATTCACATATGTAACTAGTTTAACTCGGGGCTCTGGGAAGTTCTTTAAAAGCTATTAGGAACTGGGGTGCCTGGGTGGCTCAGTCAGTTAAACCTCTGACTCTTGATTTTAGCTGAGGTCATGATCTCATGGTTTGTGAGTTCAAGCCCTGTGTCAGGCTCCATGCTGGCAGTGAGGAGCCTGCTTGGGATTCTCTCTCTCTCCCTCTCTCTCTGCCCCTCCCTCACTCTCACTCTCTCTCTCTCAAAATAAATAAACTTTTAAAAAAGTTATTAGGAACTTTTAAAGAAATGTTTGATGGAATTTGAAAAAAGTCACCTATTTTAGAAGTTTGTTCTTTGAAAAAATAACCTTTCTTGCATTGTCCTTTGAACAAATGGCACTGTAAGACAAATTAAGCCAGACAGGCAATAAGCCTTTTAGAAGGAGTATTGGTTTTACACAGATTTGAAATTTCAGAAGCACACCTGCCCCTCAGGACAAGAGTCTATTTCAAAAACTAGGATCACTTTTAGCTTTCAGCCTTTAAGTTTTGATAAAGCCTAAATCCTATCCCCCTTCCCCTGCCCTGCAAATCCTCTGACTTAGAATGATTCTATCTTTCCATAAAGGTCTATATACTTTTTTTATTTTCCCATGCAAACTCAAAAGAATTCCAGAAATTCCCTCAAATGAAAACCCATTGAGAAGAACCAATGCTGAGAAGCAATATGAGTTCTTTCTTCTCTCATATTTAGGTGAAGACCCTGAAGCACTGAGTGACCCAAAGTTTTCAGGATGAGGTCATCTGAACCTCAGATACTTGAATCAGGCCAATTCTAGACAGTGCAGAAAGGGGAAGTAGGCAGAAAACCCAGGAGAATGAGTCATAATAACTGAGACAGCTTGTTAACATCTAATATCACTTTGGGGTATAGGTAGTTAATATCATTCTACACTGACTTTATTGGACTTAGTATCTATTTTCAGAAATGTGCCCCAGATGATCTACCAGCCTATTTATCTGTTCTCAATACTATTCAGTCTGAACATTCGACAGGGTTGACCCATTTGAACTCACAGCAAGCACAGCTATGCCTGGCATGTCAGCTATAGGTCTGTGAAACTGACAGTCTAGCTCACCTGGTTCCTAAGAGCAACCCTTATTTCTATCCCTACATCTTTCCCTCCGGGTTCCCCAACCCAGGCAACAACTCCTGTTTTGCCCGGGTTAACCCAATAAACACAGTTACTAGCATTTCAATGGTTTGGGATTTGTGAACAAATTTGCATCTCAGTTTCTTCTTCTGGGAAATTATGGATGATGTATCAGTATTTAGCAGTTGTATAAGCAATTTAATCACCTCAATTTGTGAGTTGGTGAGTTGGTGTTCCAGTCTCAAAGGAAACTTTTACATAGAATGGCTGGTAGTAGGAAATGCCTCCTTTTGGATCATGGTTCAGATGGTTGTGGGTTTCCACTTTAGTTTCCGATTTAGTGGAAGCTGGAAGTGAAATGTGATCTCAGAGCATTTGCTAACTGAGCAGGTGATTTTCAGTTCTGTGACTGGGTTCTGTTCTCCCATGTTTTTCCTCAAGTCAGTTATTGGATATTGGGGGTGGGGGGGGGGTTCTCATTGTTCCACATATTAGCCAGAATTTTCTGAAGAAACAGAACCAGTAGGGGATATATGTAGAAAGAGATTTATTGTAAGGTATTGGCTTACATGATTATGGGGTGAAGTTCCATGATCTTCGGTTACAAGCTGGAGCCCCAGCAAGGCCAGTGGCATAGTTTGAAGTCCTGAGAGCCAGAGAATCGATGGTGTGGACTCCAGTCTGGCTCTGAAAACCTGAGAGCTAGGGGAGGTGAGGGCAAGAGAAGATTGATGTCCAGATGTCCAGGCAGAACTAATTCAGCTTTCCTCTACCTTTTTGTTTCTTGCAGGCCCTCAACAGATTGGATGAAGCCCACTCACATTGGGGAGGGCCATCTGCTTTACTCAGCCCACCAATTCCAATGTTAATTTATTCCAGAAACACCCTCATAGAAACCCAGAAATAATGCTTAACTGGATATCTGGGCATCCCATGACCCAGGAAATGTTACATAAAATTAACCATAGAAGGCTGTGTCCCCAGGGATTGCCACATGAAAAACAGCTTAGTTTCCATTGACTTGCTTCCTTTAAGTTTCTTAAAGGAAATGGGGGTTTCTTTTTCACAAGCATTTACATTGCTTATGTATTTCTCGGTAAACCAACAATTAGCAACACTGGGACCAGTACATATTTGCAGCCAGCAGTACTGCTTCATGCAGATTCAATTTGCTATTTTTAAATGGTATGTGCAGCACATAGACTAACTTAATGCTTGCTTTCATTCCCCTATCTTGTAAAGCAAGATAATAGAGCAGAACATTGAAAATCTCCAATTCACTCAGGTTAACTTGACCTAGAATTATATTCTTGATGAAGGCATGAGGCAGAATACCAACATAAGAGAAAAGGAATAGAACAGACAAAATGAGAAGTCATATTCTTTCAAGATAGAAAAAAAAAAGAGAATTGTCCTTCCACAACTGCACATAATTATACCACACCAAATTGTGCATAATATTGGAAATACATTCCAAGTACTTCACCAACCCTTAAATTCTCTAAACAATATGTTTTCTAAAAACTTTACTATATACAGTTTGGAATACATCTTTTCTCCCTTTTGCCCCCCCCTCCTTTATTTTATTTATTTTTGTGCTTTCTTGGTAAAGGTTTAGTGGTATGAAAATAGGAGGTATTCATAAAATCATTCTCTCCTTATATATCTTACATTATGGTCCAAAGATTAAAACAAAAATTTAAGCACCAGTTTAAATCAATAATACTCTAAAGGAATTTCAGTAGTAGTTAAGTTTTTATGGGGAAAAGACAACATTAAGTACAGTGGTTTATAATTACTGGAAGAACTACTTATGAAATTGTTTTCTCATTAGAGAGTAATTTGTATTAATTGTAAAACATTTTATGTTTAATTATATGTAATTTTCATATAAAATTCATCTATGAAAATATACCTACAATGTAAACCATTTTATAAATGACTTTTTCTTCCCTTAGCTAAGTTTTTCTTTCTTATAATTAATACCTTTGGACAAATTTTAAAAATTGCTCTCCACAAAGGCTAATTTATAAATCTACCAGTAAAAAAATTAAAATCTTCTTTCCCCTCTATTAGTTATGATCTTCAAAATACAGATCTATTCTGACAACATGATCATTTAGAAAAGTAGTTCATTATTTCGTTTTGAATGTCTTTGGTTATAAGTTGTAAAATTTATTTGTTGTTACCAATTTAATGACTGTTTCCTTTACATGTGTTGTCTCTTGGGGTATTCATTTACCTTGTTTTCAGTGGCATGTAAGAGCTCTTTATGTATTAATATTATTAACCCTTTGTCTTTCATAAATTTTATAAAAAATCTTTTTTCTCACAGTTTATCATTTGTCTTTATATTTTTAAAGTGTTTTTAATGTCCTAAAGTTTTAAATTTTCATGACATCAAATCTATTTATTGTACCTGGCTATTTCTACCTGTGGTGTCTGTCTGAGCAGGGACTTCTCTACCTTAAATCTATATAAATATTCATCAACATTTTCTGCAGCTGTTATGGGTTTATTTTTTATACTTATATCTTTAATTCATCTGGAATTTATTTAGATTTAAATGTGAACTAGGAAGCTACCTGCTCCTCTGCTCTCCACCCCTCTGCCCCCAAAAAGTTAGTCAATTGGCCAAGAATTTATTAAATAATTCATACTTTCAACCTAGATTTAAACCTCTTCATCACTCTTCTTTATTTAAAAAAAACCTCCTATACATAGATCCCTCCTTAAGATCATTCTGCAATTTTTACTGTTTCTGTTTTTTTAATCCATTGTTATCTGATTGAGATTACATTATATTTTTGATTTATATATTAGGAAGGGAGACTGACAGTTCCACAAAATCAAGTCTTCCCTTCAACAGCTAATCAAGCCATGCATGTCCTTCAATAAAATATTTTAGCTTTCTTATATAGAACTGGTTGGATAAACATTTAATATTCTTAGCAGCTATTTGGAATTGAATCACTTTTCCCCTTTTATTTTCTATTTTATTGTTGTTGCTATGAGAAAGATATTTTGTTTATTTGTTCATTTGTTTGTTTATTTGTCTACTACACTCCTGAGGATTCTTAGCAAAGGAGAAAGGACTGGTGGTATTGAAGAAACTCAGAATTACCTTTGTTTTTTTTTTAAGTTTATTTATTTATTTTGAGAGAAAGAAAGCACAAGCGGGGGAGGGGCAGAGAGAAAGGGAGAGAGAGAGAGAATCCCAAGCTGGCTCCACACTGTCAGTGTGGGGCAGGACTCGGGGGCTGGAACTCACAAACTGTGAGATCATGACCTGAGCTGATATCAAGAGTTGGACACTTAACCAATGAGCCACCCAGGCGCTCCCAGAATTACTTTTAGTTACTATGGTTTGATGCTTACAGTGATTGAAAGAAATATCGAATTTCTTGTTAGAGATTAGTGAAAATAAGGGTGAAATTGTTTTTCCATCCAAGCTGATGACCCCAGGCTGTCCTTGGAGTTTTTTGCCAGGCCAGATGATGATGAGAGAACATGCCCTTAACAACTGTTTGCCTGGAATACATTTTTTATTCCTTTATTTTTCAGTCTTTCTAAGTCATTTCATTTTAGATAGCTCATGTACACATCACTCATAGACTTTAGTACAGCCTGAGAGTCACTCACAATTATGAGTATCGAACTACTCAAGATTTATCTCCGCAATCTTACTCTTCCGTGATTATTTTTCATGCTGTGATTTCATTTTGTTTTGTAATTTGTTGCATTTTTGCCTCATTTAAAAAATAAATTTAGAAGTTTTATATAACCAATTTCTAGCCTTCCAGACTTTTAAAATACATTTGAGCTTGTATTTTTCTGTCATTGTTACCTTCAACATAACGTGAACCTAACAACAAACATAAAGGCAGGCATAATTGAAAGGATGTTTATTTGTCTCTCTTCCACCCCATTCTACTTATTTACCCACAACAAACAGAAAGGAGAAAACGAAGGGTGGGAGAAGTTCTATCACCTATCACCTGGGGTCTTGGTCGGCACCAAGAGATAGAGAACACGCAGCTAACAGGACAGGACAGAACGGTTTTCCTACACTTCTTTGCGGATGACATGTAGGGATGCCCCTTATAGAATTCTGAGTAAGAAGCAGTCCATGGAACCTATTTCTTTTTTATTTAGCTTGCTTAAGATCGCCATGCCATTAACTGACTGTAGTCTGATATATCATGGGCATGGCCAGGAGCCTGGTCTACAGTAGTAGTATTTTACCCAGTGTGAGTCTCCATTTTTCTTTCCACTTGGGTCTCCTTGCCTCTGGCTTGAAATACAAATTTTAGTTAGAGTAATATATGCCCTCCCCTGCCGTGCACCATATCAGCACCAATTTATTAGCTAATGACTTTGTCATCATCTTGGTCAGTTGACAAACATGTGTAAGCATATATAAGTTTATACCTATGTAAATACACACATCAATACAAACAACTTCTATTTCACTATTTATATTTCAAAGACAGTATAGAAATGTAATTAAGAGTATGGAACTGGGAGCTAGATCTTCTAGGTTCAAATCCCAGTTCAGCTATTTACTGACTAAAAATTTGAGCAAGATTTTTAACTTCCTGGGACACCTGGGCGGCTCAGTCGGTTGAGTGTCTGACTTGGGCTCAGGTCATGATCTCACAGTTGGTGACTTTAAGTTCCATGTCAGGTTCACTGCGGTCAGAGCAGAGCCCACTTTAGATCTTCTTTCTTCCTCTCTCTGCCCCTTCTCTGCTTGCAGTCTCTCAAAAATAAATAAAACATTTACAAAAAAAACTTTAAAAAGAAAGAGTTTTAACTTCCCTATGCTTTAATTTCTCTGTAAAATGAGAATAAATAATGATATCACCTATTTCATGGGGTTATTGCAAAGATTACTTGCTGACCCATGTAAAGTGTTTAAAACAGCACATAGCACATAGTAGGTATTCAGAAAATGTTAGTTATTACGTACTGTACACATAAAACAAGGAATGTTCACAATGAGTGCTTATAGCATTCTGGAGATGGGGTTAGTCATCACAAGGTGCTGACGCTAGAAAAGGGGAGCTTCCAACAAGTTGAGGTTTTCCCCAAAAGCCCTTTTGACCTCACAAAGTGTTGACAGTCTTTGACCCCATCCAGTTTGTGACACCAGATGAGGGGAACCTGGGGTTCACTCACAATTATGTGAGTCACTCACAATTGAGTACAGTCCCAAGAATGCACTGATGCCATAGTTCTTTCAACCCAACCCCCTTCTCACAGTGCTTGATTTGTGAAATGGTGATGGTGCACTGCATTCTAGAAACCATAGACTTCACACTTCCTGTGCTGTATTTCTCAGGGGGTAAAGAGTGAAGTGAGATTGAGATCTCTAAAATAATCTGGGGGCAGGTTTGGGAGAACATTCTTCTAGTCTTCTTAGAGAAGCAAGTGTCTTTTTTGGTTGGTATAGACTCTGGCTCCCTGAAGCAGACAGAAGAGATATAAAGTGTATTCCTACTGTTTTTTATGCTGTTTTTGTTTCCAGAATAAAATACTGAATTTTTTCCCTCAGCCCAGCTCCATTTGCTTTAAACTTAGTACATTTCTTTGCAGTTTATTAGAACTGTTTTTAAGTTTCAGCTTTTGATGGTAATGCAATCCTTTTTTTTTTTTAGTCTGTTGTCATAAGCAATTTAATTGGAAGCTGTTAGACAGTTGTCATTTGAAACAGGAGCCTCCGCTACCATCTCTTCTGTTGTTTAACTGTTATTAAAGTCCCAGGTAATGTGCATGATTCTGAAATACACAGTAACAAGTGATTTAGTGGTTTCGTTTTTCTGCCTAGAGTCTGAGCAGTTGATTCTTTGAAAAATAAGCCAAGTTGTAGTTTGTTTTTCAGGAGGGAAAATTTTTCACAATCAAGCCCTAGTTTCCTACTCATTTGTAGTCTACAGTTTTGATTGGAAGATCTGAAAAACTCTGTATAATGGAAACTTATTTTAAATTACTCTGAGTTATCAAGCAAGAACCATCATTTTTCATCTTATCAGCCAAACAGACCTGTTCCCAGGAGGTTGCTTGATATTAGATCTCAGGAAATGCTCAATTTTCTCCAGAATAGGAAGTTGTGATTGAATGCAACTATGCCATCAGCGACTGTGATTCAGAGCCCCCAAGAGGGGAATTCAGGAGGTTGTGTTTCAACAGCATAGTGATCTGGGGCAAATATTTGATGCTTCTATCCTTGGACATTGAGAACACTATTGTCATGCATGTTGACTTTGAACTCAACAACAATTTCCCTACTTCTTTTTCTAATCTGGCAGAGCCTGCCTCTCATGAGAGAGGCTGAAAATGCCAGACGCTTATTTGCCATCTTCCCTTGCAGCCAGGGGGAGGAATAATGGGAATTATTCTGACTAGTGAGGAATAATGGGGAGTTTGATGTGAATAACAATTTTCTTCTTTGATTAAGAAATCAGGGTGGGAACTGAGAGAGAAAGAGAGGACTTACTCCTCCTGATAAAAAGAGGTAAGGAGAACCTACCCCTCTCTTCCTGCTTCTGGATATTGGCATGAGGATATGATATTTGGAGCTGCAGTAGTCATCTTGTGACAAAAAAAATGTCCCTGACAAATCAGGGATGCCAGATTGGAAAGACAGGAAGCACTTAAGTCTTCAATAACTGCTGAGTTACTAAAACAACCCTGGGACTATGTACCTCCAAATTTTCTACTGGGGAAAAACTAAGCCCTTGAGAGAACTTACTACTTCTGGTTGCCAATATCCCGTTCTTTTCTACTTCTGGACACACAGGACACAGCACTTCTCTGCCACCAAAGCATGGCCCTGTGACTTGAAATGAACTGTGACTGGAAGCTGCTCTTCCCTGCAGTGGTAATCAGGGAGCACATACACTGAGGGAGGCACCTAACATCCAAGCGGCCTGGAATGATGAGCCAATGCCTAAAAACAGTTTCTGTGGAGCACTGCCTGGACTCTCATCCGCTTGAGCATGAGTGAGAAATAAACTTATGTTGTGTTAAGCCATAGGTGGAGGTTGTGTTGTTACCATCACATAATATAGCCTATGGTGCCTGATATGCTGCTAGTATAGCTGAAAGCATCCTAATTGATACAACATGTACAGCAATTTGCAAACAACCATTTTTGTAAAATGAGAGGGTTGCATTCATGGTGAAGTGAGTATCTACCATTTTTGCCTGCCTAGCCTCCAACCTCCATCTTCTAGTAACAATTTTGCTTAAGGGAACCACTGTAGCAAACATGTCTTTCCTGGACCTTGTCTTCTCAGCACTCACTTCTACTCACAGAAAGCTTCTCACTGCAAACTCCTTAGGTCTCTTTGCCAGAAAACTTTTTTCTAGTTGTAATAGCATGTTCAATTCATACACAAGATAAGCCAGTAGTACCCAAAAGTTAATGTTCCAGAAGCCCTCAACAAATGTTTTAAAGGAATACAGTTGGAAAATATCCTACCTTCCTCATCTTTCAGTTGAGATAATTCTGATGTGTGTTCTACACTGTATCCTTATACGATCAAAGTCCAGTTTTCCAGAGTGGGAACTGCTTTGGTAACACATCTTTTATTGGCTTCTTTCCCTTCCCTGTCTCTCTTCTCCAGTCCCAAATAAACCTCCCTGGGATCAGTTCCCAAATAAACCACTTGTTCTTGGATCCATGTCTCAGAGTCAGACTCCAGGGGAACCCAAACAAGACACTATCTCCTCCCAAGTGAACCCAATCTTTTTGAGACTGTCAATCAAGGTGCATTACCTGCTCTGTCTTTGATATTTGGATCTCAAATGCAATCACATAAAGATTATCTTCAGGGAGGCAGAAGCTTTTCCAAGGGTCTACTCATTAGTTCCTTCTTTATAGATTTCTGCAGTCCCTCTAACACCTGTCTTTTTTGAGCCAGATTTCTTAGTTTTTTTTTTTCCCCAGTCTGAGAGTTACTCCATATCCTTTCAATAAATTCATTTTAGGATGAGATAGCTACAATTGCTTTCTCCGACCTACAGTCAAAGAAATCAATGAATATAGATGATATATTAGGCCTCTTTCAGCTATAAAGATTTTGTGATAAAAATGAATGAGTTATAAATAGTATAAGAGCACTAAATGCTATATATTTATTATTCATAAAATAAAATCCATGGAAGTCACTTTAAAATACCAGTGTTTTCATGTTTCTTCACATTTTATTTGAAATGGTATCTCTAGCTGATGAGAATGTCTTTCTAATATTTTAACATAATTCCCACAAACAGCTATTAATACAGAAGAGCAAAATAAATTGATGGTCATGGTGGTTGCTGTTGTTGTTGTGTTTTTATCTGGGGTGGCTATTAAGTTCCCATCATCTGGTGTAGAATCTTAAATTAAATGTATTTAAGAGTAAAAAGTTCTTAAGAGATTTCCATGCCAAGAAATCCATAATGCTATAATCATAGAGAAATTTTATTTATGCTAATCTTACATACCTGAACATGAAAATTCATAGAGAAAAGCTATTTAAATATGATTTAAAGAGAGGTTCCGAATACCCAAATCTAGGACAAGTTGAGAAACAAACTAAATAATGAGAGTAATGGATTATAACCCATAATATAAAATACATCTATTTGTGAGTCCATACTGATATAAATAATTGAATGAATGAATGAATAAATAAATAAATAAATAAATAAATAAATAAATGAGAATTCCAAGTAATAAATGTAGAAGGAATAATGGAAATACAATCAGTTGGTGACATTATAGTAATAATTATCTCAAAGATAATAGATGCTAAAATTAGCAGGTGAAAAGTATGATGAAAAACAGAATATTTACATAGTCTCAAATATATCCCCACAAGATACTTATCAGATATAAAGAGGGAAATAGTAAGGTTGTAATGGAAAAACTTAGACCACTCTGCCTTATCCAAGTGATCCAAGTTAACATCACCAGTAATGAGACAAAATGGCATTATGTGCCTCCTGATTTGATGTGCTGAGAAGGTGTAATAGTTGATTTTATAAGTCAACTTAAGTGGGCCATGTGGTGCCCAGTTATTTGGCTAAACATTATTTAGGGTGTATTTGGGAGGGTGTTTCTGTATGAAATTAACACTTGAATTGGTAGACTGAGTAAGCCAAATTACCCTCCTCAATGTGATTGGGACTCATCCAATCTGTAGAAGGCCTGAGTTGAATAAACTGAATGAGAAAGAAGAATTCTCTCTGCCATACTGTCTTCATGCTGGGACATCAGCCTTCTGCCGCCTTTGGGCTCAGACTTAGACTGGAACTATACCATTGGCTCTCCTGGACCTTGGAGTCCTTAGCCTCCATAATTGCATGAGCCAACTTTACACACATACACACACACACTATTGGTTCTGTTTCTCTGGAGAACCTGACTAACACAGATATCTTGCTACTGAGGATGGTTTTAGAGGAACAGAATTTCCTCTGTAAGGATGAGTTTTCTGATTTTATTCTGGACTGTCTGGAATTGATTCCTTAATCTGATTAGATTTAAAAATAGTAATGACTCCATATCGGGTAGTAAAGAGAACACTGATAGTCCATGGCATGATCTGGTAATAGAGATATAATATATTCACATTGGATAATTCTAATCAACCACTTGTAAGAAGTAGCTGAATGATAGGTGTATATGATACTTTCAAACATTTTTGGAAATCTAACAAATATAATGAGTTTGGCTGTTTGCTCCTAAAGTTGTTAAACAAAGCAGTGGGGAAAAAAGGGTGAGCTGGTGGATTCAAATTCCCAGTTCAGGCACCACATAAATGACCCAAAAGCTTCCAAATGTGCCCTGAAGGGTGCTTATTTCCTGTAGCTGCAGGACTGAAATTGCTGAAAATCAAAAGCAGAATCTCATCCAGTGATTAACTGAATTAGAGCACAAGTTGAATTCCCAGACTTACAGAGTATCTACTGTTAAAGTAAGAGCATTGGTTGGGAAAGGATGGGATCCTGTAAGCTAGCATGGGGCTATGTGGGAAGACCCCAGATGGAGCTGGGGACACTTTGCTCCTAAATCCTAATGAGTCTCCTTTGACAGTGGAAAGATCTCCCCATACCGAGTGGAAGACAGACAAAGGCTAAAGAAACTTCACAGACTCAGGGAGACCAAGAAGACTAAATGCAACATAGGATCCCGGATTGGAATCTGATCTAGAAAACGATTATCAATGGGGCCATTGATAACATTTGAATAAACTTTAGATTAGTTAATAGTACTATATGAATATTCACTTCCTATTTCTGATCACTGTGTCACAGTTATATAAGATGTTAACATTGGGCAAGCTGAGCGGAGGGTATATAAGAATTCTTTGTGTTATTTTTGCAGCTGTTTTTGTAAGTCTTAAACGATCTCAGACTGAAAAGTTCAAAAATAAAAAAGGAAGTTCAAAACATTAAAGTAAATTACACAAACATGCACTGAAATAGCAACTGGAGATAGAAGATACACTGAGGGAATAAATGTGAAACATATCTCAGATATTGTTTAGGCCCTCTGAAATCATACTGTGTTGAAAGCAAGCTGTGATCTCACCATGAAAAGCAAAATGGAAATAAGAAACCAGATGTAAAAAAATCACAAAACAGCACAAAGAACAATGCAAAATGACCACTTTTTCAATGTACAAATGTCAAACGATTCAGAAAAAAGAACTGATTGAAGAATGATTTGGCAGTATTAAGATAAATGTGATGGGAAGCAAGTGAAGGACGTTGACATATGAGTGATATCCTTCTTCTATTCATTTCTGGTAATTATAAGTATGTAATCTCTATAGGTGAACATATTCTCTTTTTTCTAATAAGTATGCATGTGTCTATAAATTAGAAATTTCTCTACATCACTGTAAGTAGGAAAGGATGGGTATAGGGACTTGTCCATAAGTTAGAAACTCCTGTGAAAACATTGGAATTGTACTCCAAAGAGAAACTGATCAGCCCAGTGGTTATACAACAAACTGAAAAGCATATGTAATATTATGCCATAAGATAATGATATAGTATAGCAGCAAAAATTTGAGCATTTAGTATCTGCCAACCACTATTAGCCAACAACTTTACATGTTAATCCATATCATCCTTACAACATAGATGATGGATGTACTGTTATTCCCATTTTATAGATGATGGTAAAAAGTAAATGGTGGGGTGCCTGGGTGACTCAGTCGGTTAAGAGTCCAACTTCAGCTCAGGTCATAATCTCAGGGTCTGTGAGTTTGACCTTCTCATCAGGCTCTCTGCCGTCAGCTCAGAGCCCACTTTGGATTCTCTGCCCCTCCTGTGCTCTCATGTGTGCACTTTCTCTCTCTCTCTCAAAAATAAATAAACAAAAAAAAGTAAATGGCAAAAATGGAATTTGACTGTAAGCAGTTTGGCCCAGAGGTAAAGCTTTTAACCACAGGATCGCACTGCTTTGAATTTGCAAGAACAGCCTTGACTAAAGAGACTGGTTTCCTGTACTCCTGGGAGATGCAGTTTCTAATTTACAATACAGTTAGGCCTTAATATGATCAGTCCCCAGGAATAGGACCTTCCTGTCACCAAGAAAGGATGGACTAGGGCAAGGTGGCAAGGTGAGGAGCAGAAGGAGGGGAAGAGGTGGTGAGGAGGTTCAGCCCACACCTTGTCAGTGAGGCTGGTTGTAGCTCCCCTGGTGGCAGGGGCTCTCAAGGGACCAGAGTGAGGTACTGCCATACAGACACTGTCTTTTCCCCAGGATGGTCTCTAGAATGTGGAATGATTAGAAAATGGACTTTTGGGTAGAATTTGATTTGAACTGGTGACATCAGGCCTTGTCACAGGCACCACTGGGCTGCAAATTGGCATCTGGGAAGAAAATCAGTGGTGGACAATGGACAAATTCTCCTAAGTGTGAATTTAGATTTGAAAAACATCCTCAATCACTTCATATATTCTGTGTTCAGAAAATATGGACACTGGGGCACCTGGGTGTCTCAGTCGGTTGAGCGTCCAACTTCAGCTCGGGTCATGAGCTCATGGTTCATGAGTTTGATTCCCACATCAGGCTCTGTGCTGATAGTGTGGAGCCTGGAGCTTGCTTCAGATTCTGTGTCTCCCTCTCTGCCTCTCCCCTGCCCATGCTCTGTCTCTGTCTCTCAAAAATGAATAAAAGTTAAAAAAAAAAAAAAGAAAGAAAGAAAGAAAAGAAAATGTGAATCAGGACTCACAAGGTTAATTGAATAGGAAAAATAACATAATGAAAACATTTGACTAATATTTGTTCTGGGAGCAGAATTTGAAAATGAATTTAGAGGAGGGTCAACTTAAAAGCCTACAGAAGCCAGGGAGGTAATGGATTATAATCAAGTGAAACAGGCAGAACTGCTTCTTTTGAAGAGGTTTTGTTTCCTTACCAAACACATAGATTATTCATTACATCCACAAAGAAATACGCTCTCTCCAATTTTGCTTTTAAACACACAGCTCTTTTGGGCTATCTTTTGTTTTCCTGGCTTTGATGGATAGACTTATGCACAGAGAAATAGTTCTGTCCTACGAGACTTTCAACAATTTAAGTGTGATGATAAATGAGGACTGACAAGCCCTAATAATCAGAGAAAGGAGAGGGAGGAGGGGAGAATGGAAGCTAGAGAGTACACGCCAACTGATGGGCACAGGCTCTGTATGTCCACAAGTGGTTTTTACCATGCAGAATGTGGGCCCAACTGTTGTCAGACCTGTTGATTATTCAAGAGAGGCTGAAAAATCTACATTTTTATATGAAATATCATGAACTCCCCATATTTATTTGTAACTTCTCAAACTATGTGTAGACCCCCTTCTTTTTTTTCAACGTTTATTTATTTTTGGGACAGAGAGAGACAGAGCATGAATGGGGGAGGGGCAGAGAGAGAGGGAGACACAGAATCGGAAACAGGCTCCAGGCTCTGAGCCATCAGCCCAGAGCCCGACGCGGGGCTCGAACTCACGGACCGCGAGATCGTGACCTGGCTGACGTCGGACGCTTAACCGACTGCGCCACCCAGGCGCCCCTAGACCCCCTTCTTAAAACACTTTTACTTTTTCTTCCATGATACTTGAGTCGTTTCTTCCTTCTCTTCTCATCTCCTTTTCTGGATCCTCCTCTTCTGCTCGTCATCTAAAATGAGGGTATCCTGGGACGCCTGGGTGGCTCAGTTGGTTAAGCGTCTGACTTCAGCTCAGGCCATGATATCATTGCTCATGGGTTTGAGTCCTGCATTGGGCTCTGTGCTGACAGCTCAGAGCCTGGGGCCTGCTTCAGATTCTGTGTCTCTCTCTCTGCCCCTCCCCTACTCATGCTCTGCCTCTCTCTCTCAAAAATAATAAACATTAAAACAAACTTTTTAATTTTTTTAATGTTTATTTCTGAGAGAGAGAGAGAGAGAGAGAGAGAGAGAGAGAGACAAAGCATGAGGGGGAGGAGCAGAGAGAGAAGGACACACAAAATCCAAAGCAGGGTCCAGGCTCTGAGCTGTCAGCACAGAGCCCCACGCAGGGCTTGAACCCATGAACCATGAGATCATGACCTGAGCCGAAGTCGGATGCTTAACTGACTGAGCCACCCAGGTGCCCCATAAAACAAACTTCTTTTTAAATGAGGGTATCTTGGTTACCCTTCTCTATCTACATCCTCCTCCTGGGCACCCCCACCTGATCCTACAGCATGAAGCCACTTATGCCAGAGATTCCCAAACCTATACCCAACCCTGTCCTCTTTCTGACACTATAGACTGTGTCAACTTGCTATCTCCAAATGAATGTCTACTTGAAATATCAAATTATCATGACCAAGAGGGAACTCTTCCCTGACCTACCCATACCTTCTCTTCCTCATCTCAGGAAATGGAATCCACCAAGTTGTCCAAGACACACATACAAAAGCACTTTCTGTATATATGGTGTAATTTTATGCTTCAATCTGTTTGCGTTTTCCTTCTCCCTAGGAGATCCTTTCAGCTCCTTATCCTCTCCTTTTCACCATGAAAATTCCTAATTATCCTTCAAGAGTCAGTTCCAACATGATGACCTCCAGGCAGGACTGATCAATAATTTTCTGGGCATCTCATCTCTGCAAAATGAGAACATGGGTGAAGTCAACCTACCACCACACAGCTGGCCGCCCCAACCAAAGGGATTGTAGCCTCTTCACAGAGACACACTTGGTACCTCAATTGGGGGTGGGAGAGAGGCTCCACCAAGTTCCCTGCCAAACATGGCTGTGGCACTGTGAGAGCAGAGTGGGGACAACTGCCACTTTGCTCCACCCCAAGACAATGCAGGACCAAAGTCTGACTTTGACCCTCCTTACCCCTATGCCCTTGTGTCTGCTGGTGGTGAAGGGTGATGGCAGTGGACCTTCCCTGCCCAATTCACTGCTGCTTCATGGCATGAGAATGGGCTGCTGAGAACCCCTCCGAAGGAGACAGGGAAGCAGTGGAAGGTAGGATTGCTGAGCTGAGGCTCTAAGTCCCCTGCACATGCTTCATTGTCCCATTGGACTTCACTTTAAAACTATTAAGAATTTCAAGACCAAAATGTAAGACAGGAAGCCATCAAAATCCTCAAGGAGAAAGCAGGCAAAAACCTCTTTGACCTTGGCCTCAGCAACTTCTTACTCAACATATCTCCGGAGGCGAGGGAAACAAAAACAAAAATGAACTACTGGGACCTCATCAAAATAAAAAGCTTCTGCACAGCAAAGGAAACAATCAGCAAAACTAAACGGCAACCAAAAGAATGGGAGAAGATACTTGCAAATGACATTTCAGATAAAGGGTTAGTATCCAAAATCTATAAAGAACTTCTCAAACTCAATACCCAAAAAACAAATAATCCAGTGAAGAAATGGGCAAAAGACATGAAATAGACACTTCTCCAGAGAAGACATCCAGATGGCCAGCCGACACATGAAAAAAATGCTCAACATCACTCATCATCAGGGAAATACAAATCAAAACCACAATGAGATACCACCTCACACCTGTCAGAATGGCTAACATTAACAACTCAGGCAACAACAGATGTTGGCAAGGATGCGGAAAAAGAGGATCTCTTTTGCACTGCTGGTGGGAATGCAGAGTGGTGCAGCCACTCTGGAAAATAGTATGGAGGTTCCCCAAAAATTAAAAATAGAACTACCCTACGACCCAGCAATTGCACTACTAGGTATTTATCCAAGGGATACAGGAGTGCTGTTTCGAAGGGGCACATGCACCCCTATGTTTATAGCAGCACTATCAATGATAGCCAAAGTATGGAAAGAGCCCAAATGTCCATCGATGGATGAATGGATAAAGAAGATGTGTGTATATATATATATATATATATATATATATATATGTGTGTGTGTGTGTGTGTGTGTGTGTATACACACACACACACGCACACACACACACACACACACACACACTATGGAGTATTACTCGGCAAACAAAAAGAATGAAATCTTGCCATTTGCAACTACGTGGATGGAACTAGAAGATATTATGCTAAGCAAAATTAGTCAGAGAAAGACAAATATCATATGACTTCACTCATATGAGGACTTTAAGACACAGAACAGATGACCATAAGGGAAAGGAAGCAAAAATAATATAAGACAGGGGGGGGGACAAAACATGAGACTCTTAAATATGGAGAACAAGCAGAGGGTTACTGGAGGGGTTGTGGGAGGGGGGGATGGGCTAAATGGGTAAGGGGCATTAAGGAATCTATTCCTGAAATCATTGTTGCACTATATGCTAACTAACTTGGATGTGAATTTAAAAAAATAAATTAAATAATTTTTTTTTTAAACTACTAAGGATTTCAGGGACAACTGGGTGGCTCAGTTAGTTAAGCGTCCAGCTCTTGATTCCAGCTTAGGTCAAGATATCATGGTTCGTAAGATTGAACCTCACCTCGGGCTCTGTGCTCACAGCACAGAGATTGTTTGGGATTCTTTCTCTCTCACTCTCTAAATAAATACACTTTAGGGGCGCCTGGGTGGCGCAGTCGGTTAAGCGTCTGACTTCAGCCAGGTCACGATCTCGCGGTCCGTGAGCTCGAGCCCCGCGTCGAGCTCTGGGCTGATGGCTCGGAGCCTGGAGGCTGTTTCCGATTCTGTGTCTCCCTCTCTCTCTGCCCCTCCCCCGTTCATGCTCTGTCTCTCTCTGTCCCAAAAATAAATAAACATTGAAAAAAAAATTTTTTTTTTAAAAATAAATACACTTTAAAAATTGAAACTATTAAGAGTTACAAAAGGGGGCCACAAAGCATTTAACCCCTAGCATGGGCACTTCTGAGCATGAGGCCCTAAACTACTGGTTGCATGCCAATGAAGGTGGTCCTGCCTCCAAGAAATTATCCTCCAGAAATTGAGCTAACTGCCCCTTTATGTGCTCCCTGCTCACCCCATGTTTGTATTTCTCACTGCATTTAGTACATTATCTATTTATATGTATGCTTTACAAAATATATATATGTGTATATATATATTGGCAAGGATGTGGAATATATATATATATATATATATATATATATATATATATATAGTAAAACTGGGTCACATTATTGAAGCTGCTTCTCAATAGGTCTTTGATATGTGTTTAAATGGCCCAACAAATACACTAACTGGCTGAGCTGGACCCAATTTATGCACCATCCATCCTTGGCCCTGCCAACACCACCACTGCCACAGCCACCTCCCTTGCATCCCAGCCAGAAAAGTCCAGCAGTGGATCACACCTGATCCAGTTTTACATCCCAACTGCTGTGGTCACTTCCACCACCACTGACTGGGGAGTTCTCACGCAGCTGTTACCAACAAGAAGAGATCATCACCTCTGAACACTTGCCAGATGGCACCTATCTTCCCCAGGGTAGCTGGGAAAGGCTGAGTAACACAGCTGGAAAGGTGGGAAAGTTAACACCCTAAGCAGGAAGATTTTAGCAGTGAAAGGCAAAAGATAGAAAGGAGTCAGCAAATATTTTTCTCTCATTCCTTCCCTTGATGGACTGTTCTGAAACATGGTCATTTTATTTGGCCTCTTGGCAAATGTCCCACAAGGCTAGGCAACCAGCTATTTGTTCTGAAGCCATGGTCAGCTTGGCAAAACTCCTCCTTGTGGTTTCTCTCCTTCCTTCTTTGTCTCTCCTTCCCTTTTCCCCCTGACTCTTGCCTTCCTGTGACTGTATCTCAGTAAATCATTAGCACAAAAGCTATCCTCTCAGACTGTCTTTGAGAAACCCAGCCTAAGATAACTGAAATAAAAGTGGGGTAGGAAGAATGGATGATATGCTATGGCATCAGAATTACTAATGTTCTCACTTGTGGTTGACTGGGATAAGGTGGAGGTTTATAGTGAGTCTTGGGATATCAAGTTGCCACTGCAATTGATTATATGGGGGTGGTAAATTACAGAATTTTTGTGGTGGTTGACTACTTACAAGGCATTGAAATCCTTGACAGGTTCAGGGCAGTTAATAGTCATTTTAAGGCATTCTTTGAAAGCCATCAATGGCTCTAAGGCAGGTGGTAAGAGCAGATCATGAATACATCCAGCAAGACTAGAGAAGCATTCATGGGGGTAGATCTTGAGGGTGTTAGACCAGGAGAGTGAATATAAGACTGAACAGGAGAGAGTATGTTGAAATGGACAACTTGCCCATAACTTGGAACTTAATGTCTAGCAAACCTTAATTATGTCCTAATAAAATATAATGTCTACCAGACCTAATAGTTAGCTGGGATGACACCTTAAAGCCTGGATTCACAATGGCTAAGTTGAGGTGGAATTGCTGGAACTTACTTGGCAGAATAATGAGGAAGGGCTCAAAAGTCTCAGGAAAAAAAGGAGAATTTTAGAATAAAGACATGCAAACCCACTACTTGAGTACATTCTCCAGGAGGGCCCAGGGGACACACCCTTCACTAAGAAATGCACCGATGATGGGGGTGCCAAAATCACTGAGAAACCCACTGTTGGCTGCCTTCTTTGGGCCAGAGTCGACAATGTAAGATCCTGGCATAGCACTGTGCTTCTTAGTATCAACAGAGATACTGAGATTCTGGAAAGGCAGAAGCCAGATGGATATAATTACCACAGTAAGCAGTATAGCCAAAATGGCAGTCAAGGTGACGTGGCAAAGTAAACTAGTATTACAGCTAATTGATGATGGTTTTCCAAAGGAAACATAGACAACCACCTAAAGCAATGGCTGTTGAAATGTAGGACACCACTTCATGTAGTGTAGTGTAGAACTACAGATTAAGCAGCTTAGCATCACCCAGAAACATGTTTGAAATAAAAATTCTCAAGCCCTACTCCAGATCTACCAGTGCAGAAATTCTGGTGATGTGGCCCAACAATCTATATTTTAACTAGCCCTTTAGGTGATTAGGATGCTTGATAAAGTTTGAAAACCATTGCACTAGGGTTTTGCTTCATCTATATAACCAGAAGGAATTGAAAACTGAGGAGCATAAAAGGCTGATGTCAGACACTGTGATGGACAGTTGTGATTTCCAGTTACTAGACCTAAGTCAGTTCACCTATCGAGAGCCCATTTAAGGGAAAGCTGGGTCCCCACAATGCCACCACAAACATGGCAAATATTTCCCTAGCCTTCCCTCAAATTTGACAGAGTGTGCACTGAAGAAAAAGGAATGCCAAGATTTCTTGAGGATAGTTAGAATGAAGTCACAGCTGACACTGATATTAGGGAACCCACCCTACCACCATCATCTTCCAATAACAATGCCACCTAATAGATTCCAGAGTGTAAATAGTGTTTGGGCTCAAATCCATCTCACTGTGAATCCAATAGGTCCAGGGATGCACTGTTGCATTTCTCTAGTCTCTGACTGCCTAATAGGACTAGATATACTTAGAATTTGGTCCTTAGTTTCCTGAACTGTGACTTAAGGGACATTATGATAAAAAGTTGCAATCCATCTTCCCATCCAGCCAAGATAGTAAATCAGAAGCAATATCATCTCCCAGGACTGCAGAATTAATTACCAACAAAGTGAACCAGGGATAGTGATTCTCATAAAATATCTAGTCATTTCACCTATCTAGCCTCTGCAAAAAAAATCATATGGATCATGATGGACACCAGTGGATTACTATAAACTTAAAGTGGTATCCCCAATTACAGTGTCTGTGCTAGATAGAAATTTTATTGGAGAAAATCAACTCACCTCTGGCACTTCATTTGTAGCTATTATTTTGAATGCTTTATTCCTTTTTTTTTTTAAAAAATGCTTATTTATTTTGAAAGACAGAAGAAGACGGGGAGGGGCAGAGAGAGACATGGAGAGAGAGCATTCCAATCTCCGTCCTGACAGCACAGAGCCCAACGTGGGGCTCAGTCTCATGAACCATGAGATCAGGACCTGAACTGAAATCAGGAGTTGGACACTCAACTGACTGATTCCCCCATGTGCCCCTTGAATGCTTTATTCCTGATTTTTATCAATAGAGAGGATCAAACGCAGCTCACCTTTACATTGCAAGGACAATAGTAAATCTTCATAGTCTTGCTCTAGGTCTGTGTTATATACTGTTGTGGTCTATTCTGTAGTTATCTCAGTCATCTTGATATTCTGCAGCACATCATGCTAACCTTCTATATAGACTGACATTTTACTCATTCGACCAAATAAGGTGAATGGGTCAAGTAATTTGAATGCCCTAATAAAACACATATGTCAGAGACTAGGCTTTAAGTCCTTAATGATTAAGGGCCTGCAATATCAGTGAAATTTTTAGGGGTCCAGTGATCTGGAACATGGAGGGACACAGCCTTTGAAGTAAAGCCTAAGAGCCTGACTTTGGTACACCAAGTAACTGTACAACTGGGAGCTGTCCATCCTGAGCTTGGTATTAACAGAAACTCCTCCCCACCACACCAAAAAGCTTAAGAGGCATAGAAATAAACTACTGTATAAAGGAAATAGATTTAGGAAAAGACTCAAGTAGTCCAGAAGATGAAAAAAATATGACGTGCTGGGCTAGACCATATCACCTCTGTTGCACTGGTGCCACTTCCTCAGCTCACATCTGTGGCCTCATGGGAAATTCCCTATAACCAACTGAGGAGAAAGAAAGATCTTGAATCCAGTTCAAAAACAGTTTGGTATGCCATAGTGGGGTCTATAGAAATGGATCACTGCAACAATAAAATCTTGCTTAGGAGTGACTAAAAGAAGAGCATAGCCGCAAGGAGACTCTCAACAAGTCGGTAGACAGGATGACCCATTTTCTGGGTGTTAGTGAGGTTTTCTTCTTGGTCAATCCACTGGTTGCACAATGGGCTAATGAACAAAGTGGCTATAGTGTCAGGCCCAGATCCTATATAGAGATCCAAAAGAAGGGCTCCAGGCACCAAGGGGTAGAACTGGGATCAGCCTCTCTCACCATCTTTCTCAATTATCCAGTTGCAGAACTTGTTTTTGTTGGTTTTGTTGTTGTTGTTGTTGTTTGTTTTTGTTGTTGTTGTTCCCACAACCTTATATCTGCTGGATTAGAGACCCTGATTCCAAGAGGAACGCTGCTTCCTAGAAACTCTATTAAATGTTTCACTGAACTGGAAACTGAACTACTCTGAGCTCTTCATGCTAATGGATAAATAAGAAAAGCATTACTGTATAGATTGATTTAACTGACCTTGACTGTTATAAGAAGCTAGGGCGGTTGCTATAAAATAGGGTGGCAAATACAAGTACATCTGGACTACAGGACTCACTGGGGCATCACCTCTTGATGATTCTGTGCCCAGTGACAGTTGTAAATGAACACTCACAACAACTATTGTCTGATCAAAGGAAAACCACCAAGGGTTCAACCTATCAGACAAGCAACCTAGAACAGCTGAAATGCTAACTGACGGTGAGAGAAACTGTAATGGTTGACAAGGGAGGGAGCTGATAAGTATTAGCTACGACCCTGGGACCAATTGCAACAGTGAGGACTACAGTTTGGTTTGCTAACCCTGTGTGAATCTTGTTTAAGGGATTGAAAATGACTACTGTTTAGGCCTGGCCTTGCATCTCACTTCTCTTCTTAAGGAAGTAGAGAAAGCATCTTGTCCTCACACAAGGTCTACTATATTATAACAGGAAAAAAGTAAATCTGATTGGTGCAAGGGATGTGATGTAAGAGACACAGTTGATGTATCACCCTAGATCCACCCATCCCTGCCTATCCCCATTCTACCCAGGCATCAACCATTTGCAAATATTCAAAATATTTTCAGAGTGGTTAAGTCCCAGCCACTGCTATTGCCATTGTACACTACAGATCCCCACATGTATCCCCTACTGACATGGAGAGCCTTCTGTGCTGCAAGCCAGAGGTTCTGGCTGCACCAATGGCTGCATAGCACCACCTGGACACACAAGAAGTTAATGCCTTATAAGGTGGACTTCACCACGGGAAAAAAGGAGATGTAAAGGACATCAGGAGATTTATTTCCTACCCTTCCTTCTCTTCAGTGGATTGCTCTGAGATGCAGTCTTTCCATATGGCTTCTCTGGAGACATTCTGAAAATCTAAGCAACTGTCTGATTGTGTTGTGAAGCTGTGGCCTTATCAGTAACCCATCTCTTTGAATTTTCACTCCTTCCTTTTCTGCCACAATTCCCTTTTACCCTCATTCTTTCTTCTCTGAGAATGTACCCTCGCCCCAGTAAAATGTTAGCGTGTTAGATATTGCCATAGGTAATTTTTCTGTGATCCTGAGCTAAGGTGTCAGCTATTTTGGTTTTTAAATAAATAGGTGATTCAGGACTCTCACTTTCCAGTTCAACAGGTAAAGAGCTTACAAGTCACCTACTGCAGCCCAACAGCAAGTAAAAATCTGAACAAACTGAAAAATCAACACCTCTTAGATCTGACAGAGAAGTGAGGTCATAGGGCAAACTGCTGCCCTCAAAATTGGAAGAACACAGAGGTGAATACAGAAAATCACAACTTACCAGAACAGAAACCCATCAGTAGATAGTTCCTTGGGAACCAGTGCCAGGGTAGGAAAACCTGAGCTATACTTGATGAATTGCTACATGCTCAATGAGGACAAATCGGGAAGTTAAAAACTCTAGAGGGACCCAGTCATAGGAAGGTCCCCACACTTTTGCGAGTTTTACCTCCAGGAGCTCTACCAGGTCCTCACGGTGAATATTGGAAAAAATCCCCTCAAGCTTCCAGCAGTGGAAGGGAAAAGGAACTTTGTTGAAACATTCCAGAGGGTTCTGTTCTTCTTAACAAGGCTGTCCCTAGGAGAAACTATTCTACCTGAACTTAACCTGCTGGGATTTTATTAGAGCCTAACCAACCAGGGAAAAGGAAAATACTCAACTAAAGCCCTTCCTAATCCATCCTGTCCCACCTAAGAGGGGAAATATTGATAAGTACTGGTGAAGTTCACAGTCCAGTGCACAGACTCACCAAAAACCAGAGACCTAATCATAGGACTATAGAATACTTCCCCTACTCACACACACATTACCATCATATGACTAAAGACCTAGATACTTGTTCCCTTTACCCAGTACATCATGTACACCTTTCAACCAAAAATTACAAGGCATACTAAAAGGAAAAAAATACTGTCCGAAGAGACATAAACAAGTATCAGAACCAGAGTCAGATATGACAGGAATGTTGGAATTACTGGAACAGGAATTTGAAAAAAAAAACAAACCTGTAATTAATATGCTAACAGCTTTAACGGGAAAAGTAGGCAACATGCAAAAACAGAACAAGAACATATAAGCAGTGAGATGAAAATTGTAAGAAAGAATCAAAAAGAAATACTACAGATCAAGAAACACCTTTGATGGGGTCATCAAAGCCCATCTTTTGGGCTTGAAAATGTGACAACAGAAACTTCCAAAACTGAAAAGAGAACAAAAGTTGAAAAACAAAAACAAAACCAAAAAACAGCACAGAATATCCAAAAACTGCAGGACAACTATAAAAGGTACCATAATACACATAATGAAAATACTAGAAGGAAAAGAAAGAAAAGAACAAAAGAAATATTTGAAACATTAATGATAGAATTTCCTCAGATTAAATGTCAGATACCACAGATTCAGGAAGCACAGAGGACAGCAAGCAGGATAAATGCCAAACAAACAAACAAACAAACTACATCTTGGCATTCAAACTGTGGAAAATCAAACATAAAATAAAAATCTTGAAAAAAGCCAAGGCGGGGGGCACCTTACTTATAAAGGAACAAATATAAGAACTACATCCAACTCCTTCCCAGAAGCCATACAAGCAAAAAGACAGTAAAATGAAATATTTAAGTGTTAAGTGAGAAAACCTATCAATGTAGAATTCTGTATCCTTCAAAAGTGAAGAAATACAGACTTTCTCAGACAAACAAAAATTAGAGAATTTCTTCCCATTCGACCTACTTTGCAAGAAATGTTAAATTCTTCAGACAGAAGAAAAATAATATAGGTCAGAAACTCAGTTCTACATAAAAGAAAAAAAAGGAGAGTATCAGAGAATAAGTGAAGATAAAGTAAAACTTTGCTCATCTAACAATTAAATTTGTTCAAATAATACAACAATGTTTTCAACTATGTGTGCTTGTATGTATATGTGTGTATATGTATATGTATATGTATATGTATATGTATATGTATATAAGTGAAGTGAATGACAATAATGACACAAGGGACAGGAGGGAAGACTTTGAATTAATTTTGCTATTATAATGTACTCATACTACGTGTGAAGTGTAGTGTTACCTCAAAGTGAATTAGGTGTAAATGTATATTGCTAACTCTAGGGCAACCACTAAAAAAAAAGTAAAATGAATGGAATCATATAAAATGCTCAACTAAAACCACAAAAGGCAAAAAAAAATGTAGAAGACAAAAATAGGAACAAAAAACAAGGGCAACAAATAGAAAACAGTAACAAACATGGTAGATATTAATGCAACTATATCAATGATTACTGTAAATGTCAATAAACTAAGTAAGCCAATAAAAAGACATTGTCTGAGTGGATCCAAAAAAAGACCCACCTATATGTGGCTGTAAGAAAGTACACTATAAATATAAAAACACATACAGATAAGCAAAAGAGGAGAAAAAGATATACCATGCTAACATTAATTTTTTATTTATTTTTAAATATTTATTTTTGAGATACAGAGCACCAGTAGGGGAGGGGCAGAAAGAGAGGGAGACAGAGGGTCTGAAGCAGGCTGTGCACTGATAGCAGTGAACCTGATGCGGTGCTTGAACTCACTAACTGTGAGATCATGATCTGAGCCAAAGTTGGATGTTCAGGTGAGTCACCCAGGCACCCCAGCTAACATTAATTTCTAAAAAGTGAGGATAACTGTACTAATTTCAGACAGAGCAGACTCAAAGCAAGAAAAGTTATCAGGGTTACAGATGGACATTACATAATGATAAAGGAGTTGGTTACCCCAAGAAGATGTAATAATCTTTAATGTGTATGCATCTAACAACAGAGCATCAAAATACATGAGGAAAAAAATGAAATAGATGAATATACTATTATAATTAGAGACTTTAATATTTCTCTATTAGTAATGGACAGATCCAATAGGCAGAAAATCAGTAAGGACATAGTTGAACTCAACAACACCACAAATCAATTGGATATAAGTGATGTTTACTGATTACTTCATCCAAAGACAAGAGATTACATATTCTGCTCAAGCTCACATGAAAATTCATCAAGACAGATGACATTCCAAACCATGAAACACACCTTAATAAATTTTAAAGAATAAATATCATACAATGTCTGTTCTAAAAGCCACAATGGAATTAATTAAACTAGAAATCAACAGTTGGAAAATCCCCATATCCTTGGAGATTAAGCATCACACTTCTAAATAACATATAAATCAAAGAAGAAATGTATATTCATTAAATAAATTGAACCAATAATTAATAACCTTCCAAAACAGAAAGTACCAGGCCCAGATGGGTTCACTGATGAATTCTACCTAACATTTAAGAAAGAAATTATACCAATTCTCTACAATCTCTTCCAGAAGACAGAAGCAAAGGGAATACTTCCTAACTCATTCTATGAAGTCAGTATTACCCTAATACCAAGACCAGACAAGTCCTTGGAAAATCATAGACTAAAATCTCACTTAATATCTCTCATGAACATTGATATAAAAATCTTTGACAAAGTATTAGCAAATAGAATCCAACAATACATGGGATGAATAATACACTATAAATCAAGTGGGATTTATGCCAGGTATACAATGCTGGTTCAACATTCAAAAAACAATTAATGTAATCCATCAAAGCAACAAGCTGAAGAAGAAAAATCACATGGTCATATTAACATACTCAGGAAAAGCTCTGACAAAATCCAGCACCAATTCATGATAAAAACTCTCAGAAAACTAGGAATATAGGGGAACATTTTCAACTTAATGACGAACATATACAAAAAACCAACAGCTATCATCACAATAGTGAGAAAATTGAAGCTCACCTGCTGAGGAAAAGAGATGCACTAGAAGTCCTAGCTAATGCAATAAGACAAGAAAAGGAAACAATAAAAGGAACAAAATTAAAAGTATTCAAATTGGAAAGGAAGGAATAAAACTATCTTTGTTTTATGACATGATTGTCTACATAGAAAATCTAAAATAATTGGGGGAAAGGGGGAAAGACTCTTGGAACTAATAAGTGATTACAGCAAGGTTTTAAGATACAAGGTTAATATACAGAAGTTAATTGCTTTCCCTGTACCAGGAATGAACGTGTGGAATTTGATATTAAAAATACACTAGCATTGGGGTACCTGGGTGACTTAGTTGATTAAGTGTCTGACTTTGGCTCAGGTCATGATCTTGTGGTCCATGGGCTTGAGCCCTGCGTTGGGATCTGTGCTGACAGCTGAGAGCCTGGATTTTGCTTTGGATTCTGTGTCTCCTTGTCTCTTTGCCTCTCCCCTGCTCACATTCTCTCTCTCTCTCTCTCTCTCTCTCTCTCTCTCTCTCTCTCTCTCTCTGTCTCTCTCTCTCACACACAAAAATAACATTTAAAAAAAATTTTTTAAATCACTACCATTTACATTAGCACCCCCAAAAATGAAAAACTTAGGTATAAACCTAACAAAGTATGTAGAAGATCTATAGGAGGAAAACTATACAACTCTGATGAAAGATATCTAAGGAGAATGAAATAAATGGAAAGGTACTGCATGTTCACAGAAATATCAATATTGCCAAGAGGTCAGTTCTTCCCAAACTGATCTACAGATTCAATATAATCCCAATCAAAATCCCAAAGTTATTTTGTGGACACTGACCGATTCTAAAGTTTATATGAAAACCAGGGGCACCTGGATGGCTCAGTTAAGCATCCAACTTTGGCTCAGGTCATGATCTTGTGGTTTGTGAGTTCAAGCCCTGTGTCAGGCTTTGTGCTGACAGTTCAGAGCCTGGAGCCTGCTTCGGATTCTGTGTCACCCTCTCTCTCTGCCCCTCCCACACTCACACTCTGTCTCTGTCTCTGTCTCTCTCTCTCTCTCTCTCTCTCAAAAAACAAACAAATAAATAAATAAATAAATAAATAAATAAATAAATAAAATATTTAAAAACGTAAATAAAGTTTATATGAAAATCAAAAGACTCAGAATAGCCAACTCAATATCAAAGAAGAAGAATAACACTAGTAAGGTTATGGAGCAATGAGAACTCTCCTTCATTGCTGATAGGAATGCAAAATAGTACAGCCACTCTTGAAGACATTTTGGAAGTTTCTTACAAAACTAAATATATTCTTATGCCATAGGATCTAGTAATCATGTTCCTTGGTATTTATCAAAACGAATTGAAAACTTATGTCTATACAAAAACCTGCACACAGGTATTTATAGCAAATTCAATCATAATTTCTGAAACTTGGAAACAACTAAGATGTCCTTCAGTAGGTGAATCAGTAAACTATGGTGCATCCAGACAATGGAATATTTTCAGCACTAAAAAGAAATGAGCTATTACACTCTGAAAAGACATGAAAGAAATTTAACTGCATATTACTAAGTGAAAGAAGCCAGTATGAATATGCTATATGATCCCAAGCATATGACATTATGAAAAAGGTAAAACTAATGGAGATAGTAAACAGATCATGGTTTCCAGGGTTTGCTGGAGGTAGGAATGAATAGGCAGAGCACAAAGGATTTTTAGGGCATTGAAACTATTCTGTATGATACTACAATGGTGCATACTTATCATTATACATTCATCAAAACATCAAGACTCTATAATGCCAAGCATGAACTCTAACGTGAACTACGGATTTTGGGTGATGATGTGCCAACATGGGTTATAAATTATAATAAATGTGATGTCAATAGTGGAGGAAGTTGTGCGTATGGGGGAGGAGGGATAGAGAGTATACGGGAACTCTATCTCCTACTCAATTTTGCTGTGAATTTGAAACTCTTTAAAAGACAGTTCATTAATTTTTTAAAGTGCGGTATTCATGGATATCATATGTACAGCAACATAACTTTCTAATTCTTTCCTTCCATTTTCAACTACCATATGTAATAAGTTTCTAATTGTTTGGACATCTGGAACAAAACCAGTATATCATGTCTCAGCATTTCTACCAGCTTGTGACTCCCTAAACACAAGTCCCTATTGTCATAATACTAGTACCCAGATGAATGCCTAGCCCAGAGTAGATGTTAACTAAATGTTTATTAAAGGCTTCAGGAAAAGCAATGGTAGGGGAAAGAAAGGGGAAAGAAAACCATAGTAGGAGTTGCAGTAACCTTACTTGGCTATTTCCTACCCCCCCACCCCCATGACCTTGGGTAAATCACATGTCCATTGAGATTCATTTTCGGTATCTATAAAATGGAGATAACCTCCACTCCTTGCGAAATTGTAAGGACCAAATGAGATGCACCACCTATAAGAGTCTTTTTAAGTTGCAGAATGCTTTAAAAAAAATCAGCTACTCTTACTCATGGCAAATGACTAGACAGATACTACATTAAAAGGGAAAGAAAAGGAAGAAAGGGCTGGATAGAAACAAGGAAATGAGAAAGTTAAAGGAAAACAAAGATATACTCAGTTATCACCATTCAAACTATTTGGAACAAGGTTCCGTACCTCTTCCTCCTTCCATGCACACAACAAACAGATACCAGACACATGCTTTCTTTCACATTTTCCTCATGTTCTCTTACTCACCAATTTTTCAAGTGTTTACCAAATGCAAATAGGTACGAGGCCTTGAGCTAGGAAAAGGGCACAAGGCACAATCACAGTCCTCAGAGAGGTCTAAGTCTAGTGGAAGAAACAGACATGTGAACAGATTTATACAATGGAGTGGAATCAAAGCCCCCCACCTCCCACAAAACCCTAATGGGTTGGGTACAGGTAGGGGAAAGGAGATGACACAGAAAGCTCTCTAGGGGAAAGGATCCCCCAGGACACATCATGGAAAATGTAGTCAGCAAAGAAGGAAAGGGCATTCCAAGACAGAGACTAGGCAGTGGAAACAGACAAGGGCATCAAATCAAAGAAGACCCTGTATGCAAGGCTATGGAAGCTTATTTCATATATGATGGGGATCCACTAAAGGGTTTTAAGATGGCTTGGTCAGATTTATATTAAGAAGCTTTACTTTCACCCTCTGTGGATATTGCTATTGCTGGAGACAACTCTCCCAGGCACCTGTTGCCGCTCAGCCTTGGAACAGTCTGTCTGGTCTCTAAGAAAGGAGTCAGATGAGAAACTTTGACACTTCACAGGGCTTGCTGTAGTCACACTTTGCAGAGACAGGGGGTGTCTTGCTAGTTCTCAAAAGAAAAAAAAATTGGAAAACTTGTTAATATATTGCTTGAGATTTTACTTGCTATGTGATTTCTTTGTGACTGAATGAGTCCTTGATCCATCCTCCAAACAAGTGAAATCCTAATCAGGAGTCTAATCTGAACACTGAAAGCTTGTAGTAAAAGTCAAGCGTTATTGCTTCCTCTTCTTTATTAGCAGTGCCACATAGTATGTATGAATTTGCTCTCTCCTTTTTTTTCTTAAGTCCTATCAGGAGAAGAATACTACTTGTGTGGGTAACAGACGCACATGGTGCTGGGGGGTGGGTCTGATAACCCATCACTTGACATCAACCATTTATGTCACCACTAGACCACTTTGAAATAGGGTTAACATCCAAATGTAAACTCTTGGATTTTTTTTTTTTATAAGAATACCAATTCCATCAAACAAGGCAGCTAACTTCTACCCCTTTGCAAATGAATTTCAACAACTTTACATCATGTCAGTCTCTTTTAAGATAAGGGTACTTTAAAAACAAGCCAAGGTCTAAAGATACAACTTTGTAGGTTTCGAACCACCCCCAAGAAGACAAAAATATCTCAGGTTCATTAAGGGAATGAAATTGGGTCCCTCTCCCTTTCACCAGGACACAACTACCCCAACCAGCATCCCAGTGTTTGTCCAAAGAGAAGACCCTCAGCACTGGGGAAAAGTTCTGAGTTGGGGACTTAGGGCCATCAGGGTGCGATTGCTTTTCGCCCCGCTCTTTCCCCACACAACAAAGCTTCAAGTAGTCTGATTTGCTGAACCCAGCATCTTGCCTGTCCCCACGCCCAGGGCAGGATTTGGGAAGGATTATTTTTAAACTAGCAATAGCAACACAAAATGCAAGAAACTCGTTACATTTGATTTCTTTTCAAGTTACCTTACAAATATGGTCTTTAAAGCATAATGAAAACACTCAGAGACATAAATTGCTGCTTAAACCTATCCCCTTTAGAAGCTATCTTCTGCTGTGAACAGATGAAAAGGAAAATATTTCTGAGTGCTCTGGGTCCCTTACTCAGCAGTCACATATGAGCTGCAACTGAAAAAAACACTCACCAAGTGTTTAAAAATCTGCTTTAATTATATTTCCATGAATTCCAAGAAGAACATCATTGCAGTTAATATTACAAAAAAGCAGAGAGGGACATCTGAACATGCAATAAAAAATGGATTCACAGTGAAAATAACGTATGTTGGTTCTAAAATATAGTTACGTGGCTCCGTGAAGGAAAAAGGTTTCTTCTAATTATCTATTTACTTGGATTTTATTATGAGAAAAATGTTTTTTTTTTTTTTTGCTCGACAGCTTTGGGGATGTTTTCAATCTGTGCTACAATTATTGTTAGCGTCTGACAGAAGTCCCTCGTTCTGAAAGCCATTATTTGCAGTCTATAATTTAATCAGAAAATTCAAAAGTACAACAAATAGCTTGGCAACTGTGTTCTTGTTACATACAAAGCCGTTAGCAAAAATATGTAACAAAATTTATGTAAAACAAACAATTTTGTCTCTATATACAGAAGTTTGTTTTCTCCCTCACACCCTCCCAGCCTACTCTAAAATGAGAGGGTGTGGGGGGAACAGCTACCAATCTCCTTTGAACTCTTATTCTGCCTGGGGTGGAGAAATCTTAAAAGGTAGGGTAACTCTTTCAATCTTCTTTTAGCTGAGTTATAAAAATGAGTTTGGGCTTCTCAGCGAAGAAGGAAAACTAGGAATGATGACGATAGCTTTAAAATAAAGAATGTACCCCTTTGTCCTTTGCAAAGTTTCTTAACGAACTCAGCAATTAGAGAGTAAAACTGACTACATTTGTGACTGTGATCTGAGGACACAGAGCAAAGGGGGTGGTAAAGAAACGTACACACATCATAACCCAAGCCGCTGAGAACTGTCACACCTAGGGCATGCACATATTTCTTACTGACGGCATTTACACTTCGGGGAAGAGAGATCATATGCACATGGGAAATGTCACCCCAATCTATATACAAACACATAAACAGGAGAACATGTGGAGTCAAAGGGAGACCAAAGCACAAGTTTAAAAATACATTTTAAAATCATTTCAAAGCCAAGACCGTATTTACCGAAAACTCTGACAACTCTACGGAATACCTTGTAAACACTGAAAATGCAGCTTTACGTAAGTCACAGTCTCAAAAGAAAATAAATTTCTGGTTTGTCATCACTGTTTGGCTCGGTCTGCAAAACAGAATTATCCGGACAAAACTGGTCGACGTAGCCAGGGCGCAAGGCTGCGCACGCCCCTTCAGGGATGCCGCGGCCCTCCGGGCCCCCAGCTTTGGTGCTCCTCAGATAGCCTGCGATGTAGGAGCCGGTGGAGTGCCGGTTGCCCGCAGGCAGGGGCGCTGACGGCTTGTTTCGAAGAACCACTCCTCCCGCGTGGCTGGGGTTTACACCTTTTTGCTTGTTGGCTTCCTGCTTTTCCTTGGCACGACTGGCAATATTGCGCACTCTGCTCTGACTTCTGGATGACAGCTTTCTGACCAGTGCCCTGGGGAACTGGTTGGCATCCTGCTTTGAGTAGAGCACTTGACAGCCCTCGTCCTGGTCAAAAGACACAAGCTTCCGCAGCTGCTCGGTCAGGGCGTCTATAGGCTCTAAGGACTTTGTCTTCACAGTCACACCCTTCTTGTCTCTAATGCCAGTTGTAACAAAGCTCTTACTGATACACTGGTACTTGCTTTCGAAGTTGCAGGCAATGTCCTCTGACGTTAGGTCCCCCAGACTTTTGGATTTGCAAGGACTGGGCAGCTTCAGAGCAGGCAGGGGAGGATGTGTGGGCTGCTTGGGGATGGGGGCATGCGTGGCTTCATCACTAGACAGGGGCACACAGGTCTGGTTCGTTTTTGCATCTGAATTTGAGCAGGTGTTATGCATAAAACCAGCACCCTGAAAGGCTAGACAAGAAATGCTTTGATTTTTGACATCTTGAATATTGTTGAAGATTTCAGAGACAGAAGAGTGGACAGTCTCTTTACAGTAGCCATTTCTCAAACCTCTTTGAAAATGTTCCACCACATCCTGACCGTACTTCAGTTTTAAAGGAGAATCAAGGTGACTTGTGTCCTCTCTTCTATATTCATAGGCTGTTATAGACACGTTTTCTGAGTCCTCATCCATTTCCACGAGACTGCTCTCTCCAGAATTTAAACAGAGAGTGGCATCGGCTATTACATCTTCCAGCGTTGAGTCCGTGCAAGTGGCAGGGCCGTGGTTCTTTAGCATTTCCCAGTCTTTTCCATGGTTGGGACTTTTTGGTAACTGGCAGTGAGAAGTGTTAGAGGACCCAGGCAGGCTGTTTTCCACAGCCCCCATCTTGGCCTTACCAGAAAGGTTGTCATCTGGTTTGGTTTTAGAGACAGGAGTGCAGGTAGTTTCGCAAACTGTGTGTGTGGAGTGTTTGGAAGTCTCGGGACTTGAGAAAGCAATTGGCTCAGGAGATGAGCACAGGAAGGATGACCTGGGTTTTCCCATGGAAAAGTCATGCCTGAAAGGCAATTTTCCATCCAAGGGGGGCAAGGGAGAATGACGTGACACGGCACTGGCACCATGGACGTGAGAAACAACTGTGAGGTTTGCCTCCTCACTGGCCTCCTCACACTGGCCAATCAGGGCAGAGATGGAACTGCCTGGCTCGCTCTCATTCGTTAAAGTGACATCGTCAATAAGATGGGAAATTTCACTCTCCTGCAGAACGGCAGTGGAATGTGAGTCAGGTATGTCAGAACAGAGCGTAGAGACGTCTGACAACGAAAAGGATGTTGCAGCTCGGCCCTTACCCCAGTGACCTTCCAAGTTCTTAATCTCCAAATTGCTTTGAGAGAAAATGCTTCCTGACAACGTGCTTTTCTCTTCCACAGAACCCCCCACATTGCCACTTTCCTTGGTTTTCACACCACACAGACCTTGTGCTGGAGTAATGGCAGGATCAAGAACCAAACGCTGCCGCGGGGAGAGGGATTGGCTGGGGCATTCATGTTCCCGGCAATCACTTGACACGTTTGCTTTGGCTCTCCCACCCTTAGGACCTGGCACTCCCCACGGTTCTCCCGTGATTGCCATGCTGGCAACAGACGTGGTGGAGTTGCCTTGGCTGATGTCTTTGTGTAGGAGAGCGCTAGAGGAAGAGGACAACTTTCTGTTGAAATTTGGAAAATGTTGGTCTTTTACACTTGCCTTCCCTTTTCTTCCATCCTTATCTTCTGCTGAATGAAACAAAGAACATTTTAGGTAACATGTATCACTTTTTATAGACCCTGCAAACACTCATGTTTGTCTTCAGACAGACAAATGGAGAATGCAGATCTGTTACATCGTGACAGAATATAGTTATGGATTGCAGAGGTTTGTAACAAAGTGTCTGTGTGATGAATAAATGGTAAACTATATTTATAGGAATTTCACTGAAGCTTCCCTTTGAGTATCTATTACATCAGCTAAGGATGTAATATTCATTGTCAAAAAAAATGTCAATGAGTTACCATACTTTTACAGTGAGGATTACCTTAAGTTGTTTCCTATTCAGATTTGTACTACACAGAAGCATGGCAATAAAAATAGAACAAGACAGTTCTGTTAAACAAAGTACTGTGGTACCTGCAAGCAAGATACTATAAGCTTTCAAAGTTACACATGTATTAGTAAAAATCACAAGTCATATTATTTTAAAAAACATCTTGGCAAAACAGCTACTTTAATCAGGTTCTGAAGCAGGTTAGAAGGTACAATAAATGTATTAAAATACCAGTATCTATTTGAGGTGTAAAACTAAAGACTTGGTCACCAATTCTATGCTGGTGCTAATATCTAATTTTTTGTTAATCATATTTTTGTTTTTAATACACAAATTTCATACTGCATTTTCCCCTAAAAGAGGCAGTAAAATATTGGGCACCGTATGGAAAGCTATAAAAACACAAAATTCACAATACTTTGGGCTACTCCATCATGCTTAGGATAATGCTAAGATAATATCAAATGTTCAATTATTCTTGATCTAATTAATAGCTTTTTTCAATGCTTTCAGTCGGGATATATAAAAAAGAAGAATTTATTTAACTTACCAAATACCTTCCTAACTAAAGAAAAATCCATCATAAAAAGTTTGATAAACCCAAAAATTATCAAGGAAAAAATTAAATACCCTATGATGTTACCACTCAGAGATAGCTACTGTAACCTTCTTTAGAGGGACAAAATTATATACAGAATTTTGTATTCTGCATTTCTCTACTTTTTTTTCCTCCATTATAACTTGAATCACTGCATGGCTATGTTTGTTCTATTGTTACCATAAGTCTCATACAATATACATGAAAATGACAAACCTATATAGCTGTTAAAGGGAGAATACACACATCAACTAAATATTGCTTTCTGGGTTAACCAGTATTGATTTCTATTGAGTACAGATTTATCTTCCCCCAAAATGGGGTTTTGAAATAAACTTTAAGAGATGTATTTCATCTCTTCTCTGACACTGCTCCTAGCAAAATTTCAAACCTTTAAACTCTCTTTTTCTCTTCAAATAGGCCATTCAAAAATTCATTTGTTCCCTTAGAATATCTTATGATAAAAATCCACATAAGCAAAATGAAGTTTGCGAGAAAAGAGAAGACTGAAATTAGATTGATTGATAACAGGAGTATTTTCCTAAAGTAAATAGGTATCACATCATACTTGTCTGACAGGATTCTGATTTAATTAAAACTCTTGTTGCAGAGACATCAAATGGACAGTTTTGGTGCTTAAATTACCAAGGGCGGGGGAAGGAGTCACTGACACAATTCAGGAGCTCTTTGGTACCGTGCAAAGCAGGCATCATTCTTTATCCAGTTCTTGATATGAATGAAAAAGCATTATGCTCAGATTAAGAAAATGATGGGTAATGCTTGGTCCCTATGCTTGAGGAGCCTATAACCGGACAGGAACCATGGACATGCTTCCTTCCCTGCCAGTATCCGGGGACCAAGGAAATGAGACCACAGGAAAATATCACCTGAGCTACCTCTTGAAGAAGCAAAGATTTCTCAAGTAAAGAAGATGGCTTGCTGTTAACATCTGGCTTTACTTCATTCTCCATAAACATTTCCAATCATGGAAATGTGTCATACGTTGGGGAAAGAAATGCAACTACAGTTAACCTCAGAAGAATCACTATGATTCTATTTAACCCCAGAACCATCAGTAACATTTGTACCCACTTGGTAAAACAAGATCTCTGCTCCTATTTCGCAGGTTTCACCTCCCTGCACGGCACCTCGCAGACCCACGGGCTCTGTACCATCACACCTGATCGTTCCCCTATCATTACAAACTTCGATGTTATTCTAAGGCTTTAGGTGACTAGAAAATAGCTCTCCTACCGCCCTCTTCCCAAAGTTTAAAATCCTGTCTAAAGGTAACATTAAAAATTACTTATTTTTTAGTATATTTTTACTTTGACTATAAAATGTCAACCAGGTCCTAATGGTAATCAGGGACCAGAATACGGGTTCAAAGGATTTATTCTTAGAGAAACGTAAAGCATCTTACCCAGGGAGCTTTCTTTTCCGTCAGTGTCCTTTGCTGTTTCAGATACAGGTAGGGACAAAGCCCCCAGCAGACTTTTGTCAACAGGCATAGAGACAGGGCGCTCTTGCAGACTCCGTGTGGTCCTCCTCAGGACACCATCCTGATCTCTCGCAGCCTCAGACACAGAATCCTTTATCTCTACCATTTCTTGGAAACCCATTTTGCTCTTTTTTCTGCCTTTGGCTGGAGCACTGGCGGTGCGTCGCAGAATTCTATCTCCAATTGATCGTTTCCGAACATAATGGGAATTGTTTTCTGAAGAACCGTGCCTGGGATTCTTATTGAACAATCCCTTCAGACCTTGGAGCTGTCTGTTCTGAAGACACAAAAGAATGAAGCACAAGTTAAGCAAATCCCATTGTGGCAACCGCTTGCCTTTGACATGACAGCTCCATGAAAAATGAACACAAAACAAAATTTTACAGCCATTGAAGTATATTCAAACCAAGAAAATGGCAGCTCACAGCATGTCTACACAACACCATGCAAGTCTTATTGACCTTACTTTGTGAGGAGGCAGCCTTCCATTTTCACAACCAAGCTACCCAGAAGTTTCCTACCCAGAGATGATGAGGTGATAGGAAAAGTTTCCACACTTAATAGACTGTTATGAACTTCGGCCGCCTTAAAGCAACAGATGCATGTTTCAAAGTGGTAAGCAGGAAATGGAGTGATATGAGAGAGCATGCTGCCATAACCATTTAAAAAGAAATATGTCGGCAAGAACAAAGCACCATGCTGAGAAACTACCTTTGTAGCTCCTAGAAAGTGCAATATAGTATAACTGGGGTTGAGTATTAAAGGACTCCACTGCAAGGGAAAAAAACAAAACACAACAAAACACAATTTGGGCTCATTCAAGAAAAGTGGCACAAGTAAAAACCAAGGAGAAGAATAAAAATGCTTCTATAAACCCTTTCTTCCACTTTCGGTGAGTGTTAGTCACAGGTTCATTCGTTGCTCAGCTCATCACCTCCGCATTGTGGATTATGTATCCCAACCCAAATACACCTTGAAAGTAATATATAATGTGACTTGAGGAAGACATCTATGTAGGAACATGGAAATCCTATGGAACACTTTCTTTTTCACATTTTAATTTATTTCTGGTTCAAGTTTTAAACAAATTCTGAATTTTATTGTTTCCCTCAAGCCTGATAAATGCTAGAGATCCTACTACTTTCTTAACCTGGGATTCCTAGAAATTCGAGAATCATTTTCTAACGTTTACATTTGTGTGCAATTGTGCCAGAGGAAGTATTTCAACAAACAGCATGGGCAGAAACCAAGGATTAAACACAGAACATCACAGAATAAAACTTCACTACTCTTAGAAATTACAATCCTTAGTGCCCCTCCCATACCAGCCGATGTACAGCTAAACATTATACCCTCTAATTCAGCCTGAATTGGTCCACTCCCTAGAATTTGGCTTGTAGTTATAACAGTATTAATATTAACCAACATTTTTGAACATTTACTGTATGGTAGGCAGCTTTTTAAGGATAAGGATAGCGTATTGACGAGGTAGGTACTATTTTTACCCTACATTTATAGCTGAGGAAGATAAGGCACAGAGAATATATAGAAGTCTACAGGAGACTTTCTAATAAAGAACACTGGACATTCCAAGGTGCTAGTCAATGCTCTTACAGTCCCTCCAAATCACATCTGGTCCTGGAAATTCATTCTAGTAGCCAAATCCCCAATTACTTGGCGTGCCTACAGGATAGCCCATTGATTCGTAAACCTCAAGTGAGCTGTGTACTGAAGAGAACAGCACGAGGAGAAAAATAGGTTACATTTTTATAGTCTATTTCTTAAAAGAAAGAGTCCTTATAAAGTCCTTAAATTCCCGTGGGTGGGGAGTTTTAGGTTTTCAGTTAAATACAAAGGCACCAAATGAACACCTCCTGCCTAGAACTGGCTAGAATCACAGTCTGGTTAGTACTCGTAATTCATCAAACATCTGAGACACTACATTTCCTGCTGCAGTCAGCTAGGTCCTCTTAAGTATTTAAATAAAATTTAACGTTTAACTATATATTTATTGTTTTAGTGAAACAAATGATCATTTGAGAGAATAGCAGTTTTTTCATAAGCCCAGAGAGCCCCCCTGGGTGGAAGCAATGAGTACACACCCCAGAACAATGGAAGGAACACATGTGGATCAAGATGGGACCTGATAGGATAGCACACTGGGCTCGCTAGGCTTTTCAATAGTTTTCTGCTAAAGAACAGCTTTGTCAAGATATATGTTCCTTTTAAGCAATTAGTCAAAAAATAAGTTTGTTAAGGACCGCATTGTTGTTGCATGTGGCTTTAAGCACTACAATCTTTCTCACCTTTCCATAGATTTCATTGATTGTTATGTGGACAAATATGGATGCTTCTGTCAGTCCTTCCAAATAGACATGCCGGTAGCCTGACAAAAGCAGAGAAAACAGTTTCTTTTTACTTGAACTTACATTTGGCTTTCCCATTGGTGCAACTGAATTAAGTATTTGACTTTACTATAATTCTTTACATTTCATAAAACATGTCAACACTCATATAATACATAGTGTATATATCATATATGCCATATGTTGTGTATATCACATATCATATATTAAGTTTTCCAAAGAAAACTGAATGGTCAGCCTAGAAAGGAAAAGCCAGCCTATACCTACCTGGCACTAAGCTGCTGAAGGTCACGGTTCTTTGTCCAACAAAGTCTCGTCCAATCGGATCGTGATCCCACACAAGGAACCGAACCAAAGCTATTTCTGGCATGTGTACTGTAAATGTCAGGGTTTCTTCCCATACAGGGTTAAATCCTCAGAGAAATAGGAAGAGAAAAATTAGAAAAGCAAAGGGCTTGACTAAAAATGAATTGGCAGCATCGCCTGCAAAGCAGACTGAAAATTGCTTGCAATGGTTATTAAACTCGTGAAGATGACCAAGCCACTCCAGGATGCCTTCCTGAAATAAAGCCTTGGAATTTGCCCCATTGCCAGAAAATAATTGGTAGGAAAATTGCCTTTAAATGATTACATCAATTCTAATAATCTTTGATGCCAAATTGCATTGTAGGGCAAGTTCCTTTAGGCAATTTCAGAATGCTTCAGTAAGCTCAAAAAGTACCTTTAGTAGTGGTCTAAGAATAATGTTTTAGGAAAAAAAAAGAAAAAAGGAGAAAGAAAGAAAGAAAGAAAGAAAGAAAGGGAAAGAAAAAAAAGAAAGAGAGAAAGAGAAAGAGATACTTTGCCAAATATAATCATGCTTCTCACCCACAAAAGATTCTGCTACTATAATAATCACCAGCAAACATTTTATAAGGTCCTGTGCAGGTTCCAATGCCACTGTACATATGGCATCTTACTTAATTCTTATGGCAATCCTCTACGGATGGCAAAACAGGGTTTTGGGTTTTTTTTAATTCAGAAAAAATACATACTATTTTTCAAAACTACACAACTTTTTTAAATTACACATGTTATAAATGCTTTTTTTAAGGTAAGAAATGTAAGTATTTATAAGTCATTTTGTAGTTGAGAAAATTGATATTCCGAGAAAATAATACACCTAAAGTCACACTAATTACAGAGTTGAATTAGACTACACCCTATTGTTTTCCAGTGGCTTCTCATGAAGCTACACCTTAATACATGAAAGATATATTTTCATAGCCATTGAAAATAAATAGAAAGGTATATAATTCAACTCATATTCTCAAAGTAAAAATACACTTATTTCTTGATAAAAATTTTCTCAGACAAAATAATTATATAAACTGCTAAAAATTCAAATACTCTGTAAATTTGTTTCTCTTTTCTAAAAATGCAAATAAGTTTTATCAAATACAGCAGTCAGGAGGCATCAGCCACCTGACCCTATTAAATGCCTCAGGTAAGGAAATAATTATGGACTGAAATCACTGAGATGCCCCTCCTGAACAAGAGAAGAGATTATGTTTTTGTTAACTTAGTAATGACCTCTCAATTACTTCTGAGACTGAGACTAAAACAAAAACAAAAACAAAAACCAGAAAAAAACACACCACCAATGGGCATTGGTAGGAAAATGCAATATAGGAAGTTTGCTTCCTTTAAGCATGTCATTTCCTAAAGTCATAGGCTTATGCTATTCTTGAATCCCCAAATTCCTTTCCTTAAACTAGAAAATACCTAGGGTCTCACTATGAACCTCTAATTTCCTGAATGTTTTGAGCATTGAGGTTTAGAGTTCAAGTATTAATGACTAGAGACTGAAAAAAAATAGGTATGCCACAATGTTTGTCAAATATATGAACAAACCCCATTTAAGAAGATTACCAAGGAAAAGACATGAGGCTTTGGTAAAGAAAGTTTGTTTTACATCATGACCAGAATACAAGAATGCTGCCAATAGACCAGATGCACATATCAAGAAGTCAACTTGCCAGTGCATGCTGCACTTGCCTTTAGAGTTTTACATGCTCCAGAAAAAGAATGAAAAATCATCAAGACATGTAGGCTTCATGAATGAGAGCTTTGAAGCAACTATGTCATGAAAACACAGAGGCATTTTCCTAATTTTCAACCCAGCCCTTTAAAATAACATTTATTCTCTTCATTAGGGAAAACACACACACACACACACACACACACACACACACACACACACACACACAATTTGCTTCAAAAGCAAAGAATTTAGGAGCCTAGATTACAACATCCACCAGAACATACCATGCACCAAACCCACATTTACTCAGTTTTATGTGTTTAAAAGATTTTAACATAAAATTCAGATGGCAGTTACAAATTTTAGGGATCTGTTTCTTTTCCACATAGATAAATTTTTCTTTTTCAGTACGAATTTTATTTTTAGAGCTTCTTGATAAAAAGTAAACAGATTATGAGGGAACCTGGGTGGCTCAGTCGGTTAAGCGCCCGACTTCAGCTCAGGTCAATGATCTCGCAGTTTGAGCTCCGTGTCAGGCTCTGTGCTGACAGCTCAGAGCCTCGAGCCTGCTTCTGATTCTGTTTCCCTCTCTCTCTGCACCGCAGCCACCCACCCACCCCCCGCCCCCGCCTCCACTTGCGCTCTCTCTCTCTCTCTCTCTCAAAATAAATAAATAAATAAATAACCAACCATTAAAAAAAGAAAAGCAAACTGATTATCATCTTACCATTGTCATCTACTACGCGAGTTTGATCTTTACAGCAGTCTACTGGCAATCCAATAATTTCAACTTCAACAAAAGGATCAATGATCTACGTAAATAAAGAGAGTATTATTACAACTGATACATTTCTACGTGTGTGTTAATTGAGAATATTGGCCACATTTCAACAGCAAACCATTTTATTAGGTGCTTACTAAGAAAGAGAAACTGAACGACAGATTTAGATATATGAAACATAACTAGAAGATTAAATTTTTGTTTGCCAGTATTTACTGATGCTACACAAATTTTATCCAATGAACCCACAAGTCCAGTTCAAGGTATATACCCAACAGAAATGAGACCTTTTGTCCATGCTCAGAGCAGCCATATTCATAATAGTCACACATTGGAAACAACCTACATGTGTATCATGAGTAGGAGGGATGAATTGTGGACTATTCATTTAATGACTATCATACAACAATGAAAAAGAAAAAGTTCTGGTACAGAGACATAACGTTGAGCAATTCAGACATAGAAGAGAATATACTAGGGGTGCCTAGCTGGCTCAGTTGGAAGAGCTTGCAACTCTTGATCTCAGGGTCGTGAGCTTGAGCCCCACAGTGGGTATAGAGATTACTTAAAAAATAAAATCTTAAAAAAAAAAGGAGTACATACTGTAAGAGTCCATTTACATACAAGTTGAGCATAGCACAATTAATCTGTTGTGATAGGGGTTGGTGTTTGATTTGGGGGTTGGGAATAGATATTTACTGGAAGAGTGAATAGAAGCCTTCTGGGGGGTTCTCAGATGTTCTGTCTGGATCTGGGTTGCATAAACAATAATTAATCAAGCTATCCACATTTGATTTGTGCACTTTACTGTATTTAAATCAACTGAGTACTATAATGTAACTTTAATTTTTTTTTAATGTTTATTTATTTTTGAGAGAGACAGAGAGACAGTGTGAACAGAGGAGGGCCAGAGAGAGAGGAAGACACAGAATCTGAAGTAGGCTCTGGCTCCGAGCTGTCAGCACAGAGCCTGATGAGACCATGACCTGGGCTGAAGTCAGACACTTAACTGCTCTTTTAAAGTTACATTAGGTCGGGGCGCCTGGGTGGCGCAGTCGGTTAAGCGTCCGACTTCAGCCAGGTCACGATCTCACGGTGCGTGAGGTCGAGCCCCGCGTCAGGCTCTGGGCTGATGGCTCAGAGCCTGGAGCCTGTTTCCGATTCTGTGTCTCCCTCTCTCTCTGCCCCTCCCCCGTTCATGCTCTGTCTCTCTCTGTCTCAAAAATAAATAAAAACGTTGAAAAAAAAAATTTAAAGTTACATTAGGTCAAAAAATTAAAAGACTAAGAAGGAATCAATAGAAAAACTGAATGCATAGTCTTCTTTCCCACATCCCCTATCTTCCAGAAGGGATCCTGATTTTATCATGCAAATAAGCTATTTTATCATGCAAGTTCTGGATAATGAGCAATGAAAGACTGGAACCTAAAGAGTCCAGAAAGAGCAGATCTAAAAGTGTAAAGGAGAGACTAATGAAGTCTGAGAAAACATGTTCTAGGAACTGGGGAAGTAAGGGGAATATGGTGTTTTGGGGGGAGCTTCAGGGAATAAGAGCTAGAAGAATGCTGGAAAAACATGCTGAGAAAATTGGGTGGATACACATACTTTTTGTCTATTACATAAACTCTGATGTTTATTCATTTTCAATAGGGCATTTTATGCTAGAGGTTTTTCCTTTTAATAGAACCCTGGGCTAAAACTGGACAATTGGGTAGCTCAGATTTTGGGGGGCAACTAATAAGTATGACTTCTGACTTCTGTTCATAAGGAATTCAAGAAAACCACAGACTTGAAGAGCAACTTCCTGCTTCAAAACTTGGCTCCTGTGCTGCCTTAGGCAAGTATCTTGTGCTTCAGTTTCCTCAAATGCAAACCTGAGACACCAGTGTCTGCTTCCACATACGGTAATCCAGCTGAGATGCTGGAAGAACAGAATTGGATGGTTGGCAGCAAGACTGGAAAGAGGTGTGGGAGGTAGAAGTCCGAGGAGATGGTAATATATCATATGTGGAGAGCAAAGACAGGATGAAAATTTAAGATGACAATCAGTTTTCTGAATGAAAGCAAGACTAATGGTTATTTCATTCTCAGATGGATAAACAATGTGAGAGATCATGGGTTGAGAATTCAGGGAGCCTGGATAGGGGGAAAAACTGTATCTTTATCTTATCTTTATTTTCATTAGCTTATGACTAAAGCCCAATGTAATAGTACTAGAATTGTAATTTTGTATCTGGTAGAAATCATGGATGCTTTTGTGTCCTATTACAGTTGTTGCAGAAATTTCCATGTATCATCTACATTTATCATGGCTTCAAAATTCTAATAGTTAATAAACCAACCCCTAGATCCTGCTATTTATTGCATTAATAGATATATGCACATCACAATTTATTTTTAATATTTTGATAAGTGAATTTCAATATAACTGATTTCCAGTATATCCCTACATATTTTATTTTATGCATCAAAATTATTATTCTGAGAAGGGGTCCAGATGGCCACATTATATACCAAAGGGTTCCATGGCTCAAGAAAAGTTGAAATCTCCTGATAGAGAACCTTATAAGCCAAGTTAAGGAGATTGGGTTTTATTTTAATGACCAAAAAAAACATATTTCCTCATATATATAAAAAATTACTCTAACTCCCCCACACTATATATTAGTTACAAAGGTAAAGAGATAACTAGACAATGAAAAACACCTGGAAGAAACCCCCTTATTCAAGTACTGTGATCAATCACTGAATAAAGTGACATCACACAGATCCTGATGTGATGTACTGAGAAGGACACAACATTGCCCAGGGAGTACTCCTGACAAATACATTTATGTTTATTCCATTCATGAAGAAGCAATCAGGACATTAAATTCAAATTGAAGGACATTCTAAAAATAACTGACTTGGGCATTTTGTAAAATGTCGATATCATGAAAACAAAACAAGAAAGCTGGAGGACTGCTGTAGAATTTAAAAGGACCAGAGAGGGGCACCTGGGTGTCTCAGTCAGTTAAGCCTCCGACTTCAGCTCAGGTTATGATCTCACGGTTCGTGAATTCAAGCCCCACATTGGGCTCTGTGCTGACAGCTCAGAGCCTGGAGCCTGCTTCGGATTCTGTGTCTCCCTCTCTCTCTGATCCCCCCCGCCCCTTCATGCTCTGCCTCTCTCTGTCTCTCAAAAATAAACAAACATTTAAAAATGTTGTTGTTGTTTAAAAAAAAAAAAAGGGGGGCCAGAGAGAAATAACAATTAAAAGCAATATGTGATCCTTGATTGGATCCTGAATACATAAAGAAAAAAAAGGACATAAGGACAATTTGGGGATAACTGGAGAAAACTGAATATTGATTTTATATTAGATAATATTATTGCATGAATGTTAACAGTCATGCTTTTATTATGGCTATACAGGAGAACGTTCTTATTTTTAGGAGATAAATGCTGAAGATGGTATGTATTTAGGGGTCAAAGGTCATAATGCCAACAATTTATTCTCAAATGACTGCAAAGAAATGCAAATGTGTGTATTTGCACTTGTGTGTATGTGTGTGTGTATATATATATATATATATATATACACACACACACATAAAATATACTTATGCACACATATATAAATACATTTACACATGAAAGAGAGAGAAAGGAAATGTAACAAATTTTGTAATTTTATAAGTGAATCTAGGTGCTGGAGATGTGGCATTAATTTTACTATTCCAACTTTTCTGAGGTTTAAAAATTTTCAAAATAAAAAGTTTGAGAGAAAAAGTAAGAAGTGAGTCCTCATTTTTGCAGACAGTGAAGAAGAGAAAGAAGGAAAGGAGAGGTAAGGATACATATTCTGACACTGCCCAATTACTCCCGCTGCTTAGAGGACAGAATGGCCATAGGGAGACCAGTCAGCTGGGAGGTTACCACAGCAGAACTGACAAGAGACAACGGTGGTGTGGATTAGGCTGGAGGCAACGGAGATGGAACAAATGGTCCCATATGAAGCTCCTACTTTCTGAGAAGTAGGACACGGTGCCATCTGTTGAAGATGAGAAGGAAGTGATGAGAACACAGGTTCGAGGAGAGAGAAGGCTGGAAATGGCCACTGTGGAGAATGGGAACGAAGGTTGACAAGGTGAGGTGGATGGCCGCAGGGTATCATGGGTCAGCTGAAATTTGCAACAAAGAGCTTATGGTGGAACCCAACACCAGAGCTGTGTGGTGTCCCCGGTCAACATTCAAGATCCAGGCAAAGAGCCTGGGGTGATAGACCTTCTCTGAGAAGAAGGACATGAGCATGCCTCCAAAATAGAAGGTACACTGCATTCCAGAAGGAACCATGTGTGCTTTGCCAATAAGTCAGTTGATATCTGATGAGCTGAGGTCAGTGCTCATTTGTGAACACATACACATACACACATAGAGAGAGTGAGAGAGACAGAGAATTCTGAAGATATTTCAGATACAATATAAACATAATAAAGTAATCACGTAATTAACATGTTCATACATGTGGCTTACCTCGCCTCGGTCTCCAAACATGGAGTCTGGAGGTTTGGGGAGTTGCTGTCCGCTGATCACTTTCAGGATGAGCTGCTTTTTGGGGTTGGCAGGAAGTGGATCACCAGAGAAAGGGTTGAAAGTACCTAAGCCAAATAAAGTAGAGGTTAAAATCTGAGGCTGGTAGCATGGGAAAACACACACACACACACACACACACACACACACACACACAGAGTTTAAGCATGTAGAACAAAGAAACGACAAATGCTGAATTACTACAGTGTTTTTTAGAGAAAAGAAATGATCACATAACTATCAGTGTGGCTTTTGACCGAAGGCAATGCCAGCTGGCATTTCTATAGCTGTGGTTTTTGCTAGAATCCATGCTCCCAAAGGCAAAAGAATGGGCCAATTTGAAACATCTGTGATGCAATTATCAATCATGGCATGAGGGAAGAGAAGCATGTTATTGGAATGCCAATAGTGTAGAGAAGAAGAGCAGTTATGTCAGATGTGAATAATCCCCTAACTTAAACTATCATAGGTATAGACAGTGAATATAACAAACGGAAAGAAGACCTGAAACTGAGTAAATAGAAGAGTAAGAAAACATGCAAAGCATAAAATCCAGAAGGCACATCTGTCAACGCTTTTTTACCTGAATTGTTAAAAAGCCAATTTGGAAATTTTTAAAAGAATTTTAATGAGCAGAGCCAAAAAGAAGTGTTTCTTGATCTAACGCTAAATTATCTTTTCTTTTTTGTTAGCGCTAACAAAGACTAAAAGGGCTTGATACAATTGTTTCAGGTGGTATTTTAATTTTGCTAGCAGGTTTCAGACTCACTTATACTCACAGAGTTTCTGAAAGACAGGGCTCAGACCTTAGAAGGCAGCACAATTTTATAAGTGATGCCCAGGGAGTATCACACTGGGACACTGGGTTTCAGATAATGATCCATGGCTATCCACGTCCCCCTGAACATAAAAAACCTCACAAGAGAACATTCTAAACACCATGCTACCCAAACATTAAACAGTTGTGACAATTTGCATGCCAATACCTTAACCTATCTATTTTTTTAAAAATCATGTTGCAGGGGCACCTGGGTGGCTCAGTCGGTTAAGTGGATGCCTTCGGCTCAGGTGATGATCTCATGGTTCACAGATTCGAGCCCCACATCAGGCTTTCTTTGTCAGTGCAGACCCTGCTTCCGATCCTGTTTCCCTCTCTCTCTCTCTCTGCCCCTCCCCACATGCTCTCTCTCTCTCTCTCTCAAAAGTAAATCAGTATCAAAATTTTTTTAGAAGAATCATGTTGGAGAACACTGATGTATCACATTTTGTAGAGAGTTCCTTCAATAAGGTTACCTGCATTCAGAGAGACAACCATGAAATGAACACACACCTTTGCACATTTGCTGGGGTTTGAGGACATAGCCACAATTGCCATTTGTCTTGAATTTGGCTCGATTTAACTGCATCATTCGCCCTTCAGACTGGTAGTTCAGTGCCACTGTGCAAGTTCAAAGTTTGAGAGAATTAGGCAAGACAGCAGCATAGAGTCAGGACATAACGGAGAACCGCTTCTTCCCAAGGCATACGCACCTAGCTGGCAGCCTGCGTTCCAGTACGGCAGAGGGTTGAAGTTACTGGAATCAATGCGGTAGGCAGAGGGGTAAATCCTCGTGAGCTGCTTTTGGTTATAAATCATGAACTGCTCCGATTTCTGCTGAACCACCTGATGTGCTCTTGTTTCGCTAAATGATAACACATTCCCTGTGGTTCCTGGCAGTTTTTAATAAAGGAAAAAGAAAAGTGAGAGCCCCTGCCAAGAAAACACCAGTCACCAAGGACTTTTACCTATGTCAGATTATACCCATAATAAAATGCAAAGCAAAAGAGTGAATTCAACCAGAGTAGCAGTAGCTTCTAACCAAGAAAGATCCATAAAGCCCCATTCTTTAGCCATTTTGAGGACTCTTTAGCCATTTTGAGGCCAAATCAGAGGTGCACGTCTGGCTGGCATAACTGCATGTTTCTGAGTCCCCTGTTCTCCCAGGAATTCAAAACATGTCACTAATTCATGTCTATCTGGCTAGTATGATGAGGGCTGGCACAAAAATTGCTTTTTAGGGGCATGAGTCCAACAGAGTATCTTTGCCAAAGATATAGACAGTCATGGATAAATAAAACTATGAAACTTATTCCTGACCACAGGGAGACATTCATTGAAGGCATTCATCTACAAAACATTCATGTGAAACACATATTAACGGATAGCATTCAGGGTCCAAGAAAATAAAAGGCCAATTCCAAAAAAGAAAAAAATGAGTTTTAATGTTAACTTAGATAGAATTATGAGTAGGAGTAATAGTGGAGGAAGATTTGTAAAGAGCATTATAAAAAAATAAAGTCTCAGAAACAGGAACGATCATCCACCCTCCATACATACAATGAGAAATATAAAGGGAGGAAAAAGAACAGGAAGCCTATATTAACGTTTCCTGACTATCATCAGGAGGTGTCAATCCAGGGCCAAGGTGGCTGCCAACTTGAGGGTCATGATGGAGGTAACGTCCCACCAAGCATTCAATTTCCTACCCTTTCCTCCCAATCCCATGTCTATAATGCCCCTACTACTCCTACCCCTTCACCAAACATCCACACCCTACCTCCAAAATGACCAGCCATATGTGTTCTGAAAGAAGCCAGCCTAAATAAAGAACCAAACTTGCCCAGAGCCTCATTCCCACTTCAGTGTTTACTCTGACAAGCTAAATATGTTGGAACCCAGACTGAGGGACACAGCTCATATAGCCAAGGAGCTGAACTACAGAGTCTTGCTGGGCGAGCTGGGCCAGAACCATACCCGCACTGCATGTTCAATGGAGCACACAGTTTCCCAGGGTCCCTGTTGTCCTCAGGATTGTATACCCTTAGATATTAAATGCTGGCCAAATGACTGCCAGTTACACTCCAGAGATGGAACTTGGGATGATCATGTATACAAGATAGAGGCAAAGAAATAAGAACATTGCAGTTTTTAATTAGATGATTTCCCTCATATAGACTCTTTCCTTATCACATATATTTTATTGACATACTGATTAACAAAGTTTACATATGTCAAGCATACTAAAAATAATCTTCTGCAGATTTTTTTTTCAACGTTTTTATTTTTATTTTTGGGACAGAGAGAGACAGAGCATGAACGGGGGAGGGGCAGAGAGAGAGGGAGACACAGGATCCGAAACAGGCTCCAGGCTCTGAGCCATCAGCCCAGAGCCCGACGCGGGGCTCGAACTCACGGACCGTGAGATCGTGACCTGGCTGAAGTCGGACGCTTAACCGACTGCGCCACCCAGGCGCCCCTCTTCTGCAGATTTTGATGAGCAATGCTTTAAACAAGATAGGAAGAAATACGCTCTTTTTGACAAGCCACAT